>NC_067121.1:39290986-39622236 GCF_021347895.1 Acanthochromis polyacanthus | reverse complement strand
CACGATCAAATATTAATTTTCCTAATTGACCTGTTTTTTAAAACAACATCTTAGAGTTTAACAGTTACTCAAAATACAATTGACATCGCAAAACGACCAGTTGCAAAATCAACAAAGTTAAAGGTCTGCGGGCCAAAACGGGCCCTCAAAGTGTAAAAATTATAGAGAAGACATGAACTGCAGATTTTAAATTAGCAAAACTATAAATTTAAAATAATTTCTAGACCATGACAAGTTTTTTGGATCATAAAGCAAAATACTCGATTGTTCTTTTGTTGTTTTGTGTCTCATTTCTGTAATATTTTGTCTGGTTTTTGTTTTTTGTCTGACTTTTGTTGTTCTTCTCATGTTTTTGTCGTTTTGCGTTTCCTTTTTTGTCACTTTGGGTTTTGCTTTATGCATCGTTTGTGTTGTTTTGTCTTGCTTGTATTGTTTAGGGCTGGATCCGAATATCTCGAATATTCGTTCGCTACGGCGGTATCCGGATATTAATTTTGGTATCCGAATATCCCCCTTCCCCCCTACTTCGGCTCATCCCGTCGTGTTCTTCGGCTCATCTCGGCTCATCCATTCGTGTTTGTAAACACCACCCGAATGTCCGGGTTGCTGCCGACTCTGACGTCACGCTTCACTTCGTTGCATAAACACAAGACAAGATGCTGAAGACGTCCGCTGTTTGGGAATTCTTCAGTTTAACTGAAGACAAAACGAAGGCAAAATTTGCACCCGGGACACCAGACGAACGGATCCGAATATTCGGGCTCTCTCCGCCACAAGCCCCCCCCCCACAACTAAAAAAGTCACTTCTTTTCTTTAGAAATTTCAGGTTGTTCATAATGTTTTGTAAAAAGTAAATCCCTCAATTGTAAACATTTACTTTTTGTACTTTTTTGCACTAAAACAAAGGAAATATTAGCAGTTATTTATTGGTTATTTATCAGTTACTATGCTGTGATTTTACTGGTCCGGTCCACTGGAGGTCTGGGCTGAACGTGGAACCTGAACTAAGATGACTTTGATACCCTTGAATCTTCCTCAACCTCTTTGAAACTTTTCTAAACTCAGAAACATGCAGATCTGTTGAAAAATACAAGAATAAAACTGAGCCTCATTTCTGTTCTGAAACCAGTCATTCTCCTGACTCAGCTGAAAGCAAAACATTCCCGGTACAAAGTGAGTCCAGTTCTTTCCTCCAGTCGCTGCGTCGTCTGAACCGAAGGCGTATTTCAACACGGACAAACGGATGCCTGGAGGCGTCAGTTCACCTCTTTCTACCCTAACCCCAGACAGACGAAAAGCTCCTCGTCTGGACGTTGTTCCAGTCGTCGTTGGGTTGCATAAATAAACCGGCCATGTTACCGGGAAGAGGTGGAGAGCTCCGGTTTAATCTCTTCCACATGGGAACAGCATCGGGCTGCCAGTGCCAGTGATAATAAGCAAATGTTCAGACAGGTACCAGTCAAGCGCTGCCAAAATTTTCAGATGAGCTTTCAGCGTGCCAGCCACCCTAACTGGTTATAATGGCATCATTTAACGTCCCAATTAAACCTGCAGGTACAATGGGCAAAATGTCGATTTAGACTATAAAACTCAGGGGGCTGTCATTTCAGTTCACATTCAATTTGATCTGAAGTATGTCTGACCAGTAAAATTACAGCATAAATAACAACAACGCCAAATGTTTACCTTTCTTTTAGTGCAAAAAACATTGTCACACAAAAATATAACAAAAGCAAGACAAAATATGGCAAAAATGAGACATCAAACAACAAAAGGACAAGGATTTGTGAACAAAATGACAGAAAAACAATCCAAAAAAAAGGCAAAACATTCCATAAATGAGACACAAAACAACAAAGGGAGAAACAAAGCGACAAAAAATAGACAAACGATGCAAGCAAGGCAAAAAAGAAACACAATACGACAAAAATGACAAATTATGCAACAAAAGCATGACACAAGCAACAAAAGTCAGATAAAAAAGACAAAAGACATCAAAAATGAGACAAAATATTACAAAAATGAAACACAAAATGACGAAAAATGAGACAAATGACACGAAACAAAATAAAAACTGGAAAAAAACTCTGACAGAAAAGTGATAAAACGACAAAAAAATGGAAAAATTATAAAAACATGACAAAAATGACAAAAGCGAGAAACAAAATGACAAAAACACGAGACAAATGACAAAAGTCAGACAAAAAAAAGACAAAAAGAGACAAAATATTAGAAAAATGACACCAAACGACAAAAGGACAATGATTTCTGATCAAAATGCCAAAAAAAGAACGAAAGCAAGACAAAATATTACTAAAATAAAACAAAACGACAGAATGAGGCACAAAATGAAAAAAAAAAAGATAAACGATACAAAACAAAACAAAAACGGGGCAAAAACTTCAACAGAAAAGCTACAAAGTGACAAAAAATAGACAAACGATAAAAACAGGACAAAAGCGTGATACAAAACAAAAAAAACAACAAACAAGCGAGACAAAAGGAAACAACAAAAACTAGAAACAAAACGACAAAAACACGAGCCAAAAGTCAGACAAAAAAAGACAAAAAACAAGACACCAAACCACAAAAGGACAATGATTTATGATCAAAATGACAAAAAAGAACGAAAGCAAGACAAAATATTACAAAATAAAACGACAAAATTAGGCAGAAAATGAAAAAAGAGAAACGATACGAAACAAAAACTTCAACAGAAAAGCGACAAAAAAATGGACAAACGATAAAAACATGACAAAAGCGAGATACAAATAAAATGAAAAAAATAGACAAACAGCACAAGCGAGACAAAAGGAAACACAAAACAACAAAAACCAGAAAAAACAACAAAAACACGACAAACAACAAAAGTCAGACCAAAAAAAAGACAAAACATTAAAAAAATGACACAAAACAACAAAAGAACTATCTACTATTTTACTTTCTAATCAAAACAACGTGTCATGGTCTAGAATTTATTTTAAATTTATAGTTTTACTAATTTAAAATCTGCAGTTAATGTCTTCTCTGGAATTTTTACACTTTGAGGGCCGGATTGGACCCTCTGGAGGACCACTTTTGGCCCGTGGGCCGCGTGTTGGACACCCCTGGTATCACCCGTCGTACAAGTAAACAATGAAATTAATTTTCTGTATCACTTGCGTCATATTTATCCAAACAATAAGCCGTCTTACGCTCCAAAAATAGTGCAAATGTCCAAAATAAGCATTCTCACATAAGACTGAGTGCCTCGTCCATGGCTTAAAAACCTCCATAAAAAACAGGAACAGCGCTCAAATCAAAAGCCGCATAAAACAACTCAATATTTGCACACGAGAGGCATGAAAAGGGTTAACCGCTCAGCCTGGACCACTCCAGACACGCCCATCGAACCGGTCGGAGAGCGTCTGAAAGCCTTAAGAAGGCCGCCGCTCTGAATGTAGGTTAATGATCAGATACCCACGCAGAGGACGAGAACAATGAGGCCTTCACTGCCGATTACGGGTTAAAAGGAGGAGGGGAGAGATTAGAGCAAAGGTTAGGACCGAGGCGTGGGTCTTGTTCTTATTTCCACTGCAGCACCACATGACCAAACCAAACACTGGAGGACTGTTGGGGAAACTTGGATATCCGCGGTGCAGATAGAGGAGAGAAAATCTCATTCAGAATTAACAGAATCCTGGAAGAGACAGCCGGAAATATTCAACAAAACTGCTTCTTGTTTTGTTGCATTATTGCTCCCTGAATTGAAGAAAAAAAACCTGCATGTCTTTTTCTACAAAGTGCAGAAATAAAAATCGCCTTCAGATGCACTTTCCTCCTTTAAAACAGCCCCTTTTGCTTTCAACATGGGACAAGCTGTAAGCAGCCTTTACAGCCCCCCCGAAGGCAAAGGAGTCACCTACACGACTATAAAACGAAGCACATCTGCAGCTAACAAGGTGCTACGACAGCGGCGTCAAACTCATCTTAGTCCAGGTTCCACATTCAGCCCAGTTTGATCTCCAGTGACCAGCAAAGCCACAGGATAATAACCTATAAATAACCACAACTCCTAATATTTTCCTTTGTTTTAGTGTGAAAAAGTACATTCTAAAAAAGGTTCACAGTTAAGGAATTATCTTTATACAAAACATCATGAACAACCTGAAATTTATGAAGAAAAAGAAGTTCAGTTTCATCAACATTCAGCCTCAGTTTATCATTTCCACATTACAGCTTCCAGATCACAGAGTGTCTACAAAGGAACACAACATTTAGTCACCTGGAACTGAACCAGAGAAGATTTACTGGAGGATCAAAACGACAAAATTCAGACAAAAGAAATACATAAAACAACAAAAAATATTTCAAAAATGATGTGCAAAATGACAAAAAATTACATAAAACTACAAAAAAAATTGAGACAAACGGCAAAAACAACACAAAAAAGACATGAATGACACAACCAAGACAAAGGCAAGAAAAAACAACAGAAATAGACAAACACAAGAAAAACACAAAATTACGAAATCGATACAAAACATTGAATAAAGTGAAACACAAACACAAGAAACACAAAATGACAAAAAAACACAAGACAAGTCAGCGAAAAAAGAAAAAAACAACAAAAACAAGACAAAATATTACAAAAATGAGACACAAAATGACGAAGAACAAACTAGTATTTTACTTTCTGATCAAAACAACTTGTCATGGTCTAGAAGTTGTTTTAAATTTATAGTTTTACTAATTTACAATCTGCAGTTAATGTCTTCTCTGTAATTTTTACACTTTGAGGGCCGGATTGGACCCTCTGGAGGACCACTTTTGGCCCACGGGCCTCATGTTGAACACCCCTGATCTAACGCATCATCATTTCATTGCCCAGGCTTCAAAATAATTGATTTTCTGTATATTTTAACCAGGTACGTGCTGCTATAGATATCCTAATGTTTACAAGCACCAGACGCCTCATCAGAACACAGTGAACAGGTAATCTGAAGTCACAATAAAACACTGCACTTAAACCGCATGTCTGCATTCTGTAATGTGTCATTAACTTATGGTTTATTAAAGAGTTGTCTGCTATAAATTCCTCCTAAGCTTTAAAGTGTAAAAAGCATGTTCTGTAAAATGACAGAAGGAAGGTAAAGACTCCCTATCCGTCGCTGGGAATGTGTCCTTTAACCACACATGCAGCCTCGCTTTTCAAAATGACTCAATAATAGGTTATTGATGCTGGATGAGACTACAGAAATACATCAGAACTGCTACTGGAAATGGCTGCTGCAAATTAGTCGTTTTTTTTTGCCTATCTGGCCCTCAGATTGGACCCTCTGGAGGGCCGCTTTTGGCCTGCACGCCGCATGTTGGACACCCCTGCTATACGCTGTAATGCTACAACCCAACGCCTGTGTCGTCATCCTGCATTCGGAGTCCTGCAGGAAGGTCACAGGCTCTCAGATCGTCGGTTGTTAAAAGAACGAGGTGGATTATCTGGCTGTTACACGGCGAGATACCGAACAAAAACAACGCTCTGCACACATTCAGCTGCTGGCAAAGGCCGGCACATGTTGTGTAATCGTCAGGCTCCGCCCTCTTCACACCAACACTTGCTGGGCCTCTGGAAGACGCAGATCCTCGACTGGTGGAGCCAAATGCAGATAGGCTCTGGCCTGGCTGGAGGCATTTCACATCATCAGAAGCAGCGCCGGCGCTCAACACAATAAACGCAGCCGACAAGTCGAAGTGAAAGTGAGACGATTTCTGCCTTTTTTCCCCCCACTCATTACAACCTTTTCAGTTCACCTCCTGGGCCTGACAGGAGGATAGAAGAGCTACGCCGCCCTCGATAACCATTAAAGGCGATTTAAACAACACTAAACAGGCACACGCTTTCACTCTGCTGACGAGGAGAGAGTAAAACAAGGACTACGACCGTTTTGGGGGGTTTCCCTGAAGATATAGCTCCGGTTTGATCACTCAAAACAAAAAAAGAGGAACCGCTTCCAGAGCGTTAAATGAGTAAATTGGTTTTGTTAGAGACGCAGTTGTGTTGCTGTTTGATGACTTAAAGTAGACCAAGCAGACGTCTAAATAGAAGCAAGACTCCTACGACAAAGGTGTGGTGGATGAAGAAGCCACAAAGATGTCCCCAATGTCTGAAAAGAGCCTGAAGATCCAGCAGGTTGATGCTCACGCTGAAAGAACCGTTTCTTATCACACCGTTTTAGACAGAACGACTGCTAAACTGACTTTGTTTTCCATCCCGCTGATCTGCGTTTTCACCCCGTCACCTCTGCCTCGTTGTGAAGGTCACTCCTCTGCATCTACCTCTTATTTCCTTTTCTTAAATTACTTAACACGCCATTCTGAAAGCTTTTGACATGGACAAAAAGGAAACACAAAACAACAAAAAAGAGAAACAAAACAACAAAAGCATGAGACACAAAACAACAAAAGTCAGACAAAAAACAAGACAAAATATTACAAAAATGAGAGGCAAAACAGCAAATTGAAACATAAACACGAAACAAAACAAAAAAGAGAGAAAAAATTAAGACTGGAAAGTTACAAAGCGATTAAAAAAATGGATAAACGACAAAAGCGAGACAACAATTACAAACGGGACCAAAAATGACAAAAGCAAGAAACAAAAGGACAAAAACATAAGACACGAAACGACAAAAGTCAGACAAAAAACAAGAACAAGACAAAATATTTCAAAAACGAGACGCAAAACGACAAAAATAAGACAAACGACAGGAAGCAAAACAAAAAAAGAGACAAAAATTAGACAAAAAAGTTGCAAAGCGACAAAAATTACACAAACGAGACCAAAAATGACAACAGCGAGAAACAAAAGGACAAAAAGTAGACGAACAACACGAGCGAGACAA
Source organism: Acanthochromis polyacanthus (assembly GCF_021347895.1). Classification (NCBI taxonomy): domain Eukaryota; kingdom Metazoa; phylum Chordata; class Actinopteri; family Pomacentridae; genus Acanthochromis; species Acanthochromis polyacanthus. The sequence goes on along the minus strand of NC_067121.1, from coordinate 39,615,355 downwards.
AAAGGATACACAAAACAACACAAACGATACACAAAACACTGAATAAAGCAAAACACAGAACGGCAAAAATAAGATAAAACGCACAAGCGACACAAAAAGGAAACAAAATGAGAAAAACATGACAAAAAGTTCTTATAAGACGCAAAGAATTCTCAAAACACTACTATCGGTGCGTTGCGAACACGAGTTATCCGTTTTATGACAACTAAATCCAAATCTCAGGCAGGGAATTGTTAGAATACAGTATGTCCTTACATGATTGTCCTGCATTACAGCACCTTGGTCGTTCCCTGTTCTCTAAGAGGCTTACAGTCCGTCTGGAAAGGCTGGAGCATATAGAAGCCATAGCACCAGTCCCCAGCCACGCATACACCAAGCTAGGAAATCTAGGAAAGGCTTAAAAATAATTTAGCAGAATCTGCAAGCGTGGCCGGACATCAGGTCGTAAAGACGGCGTTAACGGTATACGCTCGGAATCAAACTGTCCATTATCGGCCTCTTGTGGCTGACTCTCTTTGCATGCGCTGCTTTTAAGCGCTCCTCCCTCTCTGGTTTTCCTGGACTGTAAAACCGATGTGACTGCAGATCCTCCCCTCGTCAGATTTTCATGATCCGATAGAAATTGGAGGAAAATCAGACATTTTTTGTGTGTTTTTGTGAATCTAGACCTGTCAGTCAATGCGTCCGGGTGTGATCAGAGGATGAATGCTGCCATTTAACGTCGCCAAGACAAGCAGAGAGGATGATATTTCTCAGACTGAGCAAATCCTCCCCACGGTGAATGTCATAACTATTATTAAATACTATCATAATGTGAAGAGCACAAGTAAAATGCTCTCAAAATTCCAATCCAACAAGCAGCTAAAAGCTAAACAACTGAACTAGAAAAGCAAAGAACTGCTAATCTACATCAGGAATGTCAAACTCATTCTAGAGCAGGTTCCACATTCAGCCCAATTTGATCTCAAGTGGAGCGGACCGGTCAAAAATTAGCACAATAACCTATAAATAACGCCAAATGTTTACCTTTCTTTTAGAGCAAAAAGCATTTTTGTCAGACAAAAAACAACAAAAACAAGACAAAATATTCCAAAAATGAGACACCAATCGACAAAGGGAGAAACAAAGCGACAAAAAACAGAAACACTGCAAGAGAGACAAGAAAGAAACACAAATCGACAAAATGAGAAACAAAACAACAAAATCATGACAAACAACAAAAGCATGAGACCAGCAGGAAAAGTCAGACAAAAATTTGACAAAAAAACAACAAAAACATGACAAAATATTCCAAAAATGAGACACCAAACAACAAAAGGACAATGATTTGTGATCAAAATAGCAAAAAAACAACGCAAAAAGACAAAATATTCGAAAAATGAGACACAAAACAACAAAGGGAGAAACAAAGCGACAAAAAACAAACAATGTGAGACAAAAAAGAAACACAATTTGACAAAAATGAGAGACAAGCAACAAAAATCAGACAAAAAAAAGACAAACAACAAAAGCAAGACAAAATATTACAAAAATGAGATGCAAAACCACAAAACAACAAATTACTTCATGATCAAAACAACTTGTCATGGTCTACAAATGATTTTAAATTTATACTTTTACTAATTTACAATCTGCAGTTAATGTCTTCTCTGGAATTTTTACACTTTGAGGGCCGGATTGGACCCTCTGGAGGACCGCTTTTGGACCACGGACCTCATATTTGGCACCCTTGATTTATGTGAAGATGCAACTATAAATATTTTGGACTATAACTTACTATTGACGGTTTATCTATCGATCAAGTAAGAACTCGGTGAATTACTCCATTCTGCAACACTGTTGTCTGAGATGAAGGAGGTAATAGTGAAAGGAAAAGCTCGCAGAGGAGAGGCGAAAACAAGATCAAAATGAGTCAGTTGAGATAACCCAGCGAGAGACGACGAGAAGGGAGGAAATTAGAATATCCCAGGCCAGTTCTCACAAAAATACAGGACTATTGGAGGACAGTGGGTCATATTTAGTTGTGATTTCATATACAAAGACTTGCCAACTGGCTTGTGAAACTGACAGTCTTGAAGGTAAAGGTCAACCAATGTTTGGCAGCTCTGTACATGTGGTGCGCATGGAGATTTGATGATGACATTATTCAGCTTATACACGGTATTATCACTGCAAAAACAATAGCTACTAAAACTGCCAGAGCAAGATAAAGTCCACAAATGTCAGAAAGTTACAGAAAAAGAGCGTCTCATAGCAAAACCAAGCAGGGAGTTTCTTGTGTGGAGGAACTTGTTGTTTTAAGAACCTAGCAACTGAAAAGCACCAGCTGTAATAATTGGGCTTTGTTGATCAAACAACAAGAAAACCTATAGATTTCCCTCAAATAACCCAACACAGAACACCGCCTTTGCTGTATCATGCTTGCTGTCACATATAATCACCTTCAAAAGGCCGTTTCTGAGGCAGGAAAAACCTCGGAGATGCATGTAAACACATCACAAGCACATAATGCAGCTCTTTACAATGGCGCTGTAATAAATGCTACTTTTGTCAAAGAGGTGTTAGTTCATCCATGTGCCATTTGACATGTTTCTTTGACTAGAACACACCGGATGAGCCATACAGATGTCTACGACTAAACACCCTAAGTGGCAGGTTGAACAAAAGCAGAACGCTGTTTGTTATTACAATGAACAGGTGTTTTCGGATCAATCAGTGAGTGAGTACATCCTACTACTACAGCATTTCTACACGAAGGTAAATGAAACTACATAAACCGACTGCTTTACTAGATAAAATAAATTTCTTCTGGAGAGAATCAAGGCCTGACTGTGGTGCTGAAGTCAGAGTTTAAAAAAAAAGCCGTCACATTAACCCTCCTGTTGTCTTCATTTATGGCACCAAAAAATATTGTTTCCTTGTCTGAAAAAAATCGAAAAATTCAACAAAAATATTCCCCAAATTTCTGAAAATTTCCCCAAACGTTCAGGAAGAAAATTCCAATAATTCCTTAAAGTTTTTCCTTTAAAGTCTTATTTTAAAAAACAATCCCCCAAATTTGGAAAGAAAATTCTTGTAAATATTCACAAAAAATGAGTAAAAATCTTACCAAAAAATCCTAAAAATATTGATAATGATTACATATATATCAGTAAAACTTCTATTTTCTTTAAGAACATTCACAAAAACAAAATTAACCAAAATCCAGCGAAATTCACTGGATTTTGGTTGATTTTTTTGTGAATGTTCTTAAGCAACATTTCTTTTATACATTTCTTTTCCCACCAAAAAATGTTCAAAAATGTCCCGACAATGTTGAAAATGTGGACATCAGAAGTTTCACTGTGAAAGTATTTTTTTCCCCGCCACATTTTCAAACTTTAGAACGGATCGATCTGACCCGCAGGACGACACGAGGGTTAATGAGTGTGTCCTGTCTGTTATGTAAATTTGGCCTCCAATATCAGTCACTGTCATGCAGTTTGTTTGATCGGTGTAAAATAATCTAAATTGGCAGATTGAACCGCCTGAAACGAAACCATTTTAGGGGAACTACACTTTAAAAAAACGTCCGAGTACCCATAATGCAATGCAAGAAACATCATTATTGTACTGCAAAATCAATTATTTGTCCACTCTGTCTTCCCACAATCTTTCACACTGTGGAGGTCTTCATTCATTCTCAGCCAAGTCACCATCTGATGCCTCCTCGGTCACCAGTAGAGCGCTGAGATAACAGCACAAACTTAAAATGATACCTACCGAGAACAACCCTGAGAACGTGTTCGGCAAAGCGGGTGAATCTGATTACGCTAACGAAAAGCCCGCTAATCCCTCCACGTACAATTAACTACAGAACGGCAAAGAGGACCGTCACCATGTTTACACCTGAAAATCTCAACAATAACAACTTCTAGTCATAGAAATCTGTAGTTTCTGAACAGCCAGGGCTACAAATAACACTTGTTTATTATAACGTCTTATTATAGTGTATAAAAAACATAAAAAGTTGATTAACTAACAACTACTTTAAATGAATCTCACATCAGAGCAAACACTTGGGTTACCATATTATTCAAAATAATTATTCTAACCCTTGAGGGATTGATGAGACAAAATAAACTGAAGCTTAGTTCTACTCAAATGCTTAAACTGCTGTCGAGTTTTGGTTAATAAGATCATTTCTAAAGCACTTTGTAATTATAGCAAACAGACATTTAATCTTCAGTGGATAGTAACTACTGTTGGATTACTAACGTCAAAATGTGATGTGTCATGGAGGCCTGGACGTATTCTTTTTTGTCATTCAGCTCCATGTACTTACAATTTTATCGATTACTTCCTTATCTCTGGTTTCGGGTGCGTTGATGAGTGAAATGACTCAGCATTGCTTTATGTTTTAACCGAATGAATAATATGTAAAAACCTTTGTCTTCCAGAGTATTTTAAAATGAGGTTATGTAAAACTGCAAGAATGAGGTAAAAAAAACAGACAGATGCTTCAAAAAAGGCTCCACACAACGTGGGGAATCTATAGAAAATGGACAAATATTAGTTGGCGACTTAACTTTCACCTCCAAGTATCGGGAAGACGGGTCCTAATCGGACCCTACGACACAGAAAATTTGGAATAATTGCAAATAAAATAAGACAGGAGGACTACGTGTTTTTGATTGTTCCCATCGAAACTCTTCAGCTTCTTCAGATCACTTAAGATGATGAAATAATCAGCGAGTGATCGGGGCATATTTTCCAATGTTTTGTTGACAAAAGCTGCTTCCTCTTGAGAGTAATTATGGTGTAATCCTAAGTAGTGTTGAGTAGCAGAAAGCTCTCTTTACAATTACAAAATTAACACTATATTTTCACAATAATGGAAAAATCACTATATTTTTGTAAACACAAAAACAAAAGAAATAAAAAATGGCGACCTTCTGGGTTTTTTTAACATCAAAGACATTTTGCATTTGATGCTGTTGTATTTAGAACAGTAAGTGAATAACAGATCAATTCTGTATCTTTAGTGATTTATTGCATCGCATTCACATGCAGTATAAACATTTAATATCAATAGTAATAAAGAAAATATAGATTTCAGACAATTAGCATTAAAAATACTACTATAATTAGCTGCTTCGTGCTTTAAGAAGCTACATCCAAATGTACATATGCCTTTCCATCAACATGGATCTTTAAATTAGTGTATTTTAGTTTTCAAGCCTGTTTAGATCAGTCATTGCACATACAGCCATCTTAATAGTAAAGAAATATGCAAGTTTCACACAATTAGCATGACAAATACTACTAAAATGAGCTGTTTCTTGCTTTAACAAGCTACATCCAAATATGCATATGCTTTTCCATACAACATGGATCTTTAAATTAATTTATTTTAGGTTTCAGGTCTGTTTAGATAGGTGGTTGCACAGACAATCATCTCAATAGTACAGAAATATGTACATTCCAGACAATTAGCTTTAAAAATACGACTATAATTAGCTGCTTCTTGCTTTAATAAGCTACATCCAAATGTATAAATGCCCTTCCATACAACGTGAATCTTTAAATTAGTGTATTTTAGGTTTCAGGTTGACGTTTGGTCTGTTCAGACTGGTGGTTGCACAGACAGTCATCTGAATAGTACAGAAATATCCAGGTTTCACACAATTAGCATTAAAAATATGACTATAATTAGCTGCTTCTTGCTTTAATTAGCTAAATTTAAATGTGCATATGTCCTTTCTATACAACGTGGATCTTTAAATGTATTTTAGGCTTAGATCTGTTCAGACTGGTGGTTGCACAGACAGCCATCTCAATAATACCGAAATATGTACGTTTCAGACAAATAGCATTAAAAATACTACTGCAATTAGTTACTTCTTGCTTTAATAAGCGATATCAAAATGTGCATATGCCTTTCCACACAACATGGATGTTTAAATTAGTGTATTTTAGGCTTCAGGTTCTGCTCATATCGGTCGTTGCACAGACAGCCATGTAAAAACAGGCAGCTTTTGTATCAGGCAACACACCCCCAAGATGTCACAGCCACTGGCTCCTGGTTATTCAAGCTATGCTAGTTCCTTGTGCGGATTAGGAAATCATAACTATATTTCACGCTCGATTTGGTGGCTTGTTTTTTTGTTCTGTTTAAATCCCCTAAACTGTGCTGGTTGTAAATAAACGGTGTCTCGGCGGATCATTGCAGACAACACCACCCACCTCACGGCAGCGTTGTGTCGCTGGTGCTTTCCTTCAGTAAATGTGAGCGCTAAAAACGTTACAACTTGGGTAGTAAACAAAAAAACGAGCTGGCTTTTTTATGGTTAATTTCACGTGCTGAGGTGGCGGAGTGTGTAAAAGCGTGCGGCTAGCATACGGTGGATTCAAGTCGGGGTGATTTAAAAGGCAATAATAATCAACACGAGAGCAGGCACAGACAAAAGCCCACTGCAGCCCCTTCACTGCCCTCACAACGTTCCCCCTCCCCAGCGCTTAATCTGAGCTAGCCGCGGTGGCTGGGCTGAAGCTAACCCAGCTCACCCTGCTTTTCGTACCCGACATTTTCCTATGGGCTCTCCGTTGCGCTCGTTTTCAAAAGATTTTTTCACCCCCCTCCACAGTTAGCAGAGGGAAAGTACCCACACAACACGTGGCACACAACTAACTACACTAAGCAAACATCGCATTTTCAGTTTACGTCAAGTTAGCTTAGCATTAGCAACTTTAGCCAGATGGCTAACTGGGATTTTTTCCCCTTCTTAGTGCTCCGCTCGCGCTACGCAACCAACAAATCACGTTTTGCGCTTACCTTTAAACCGGGTTTCGCGTTCCCTCCGACTCATTCGGGTTCCGCTGTGTGTAGAATATTGCGCAATATTAACAGTTATCTCCTAAATATCGGACGTTAACCGTAGCCTACGGCTGTGTGACGTTCATTGCTGCTTTTGAAAACATCGCAGCCGTTCGTCGCTCGGAGCTCCTCTCCGAGAAAAACCCAGCAAAACATGCAAGCGGCGCTCCCATTGGTCCGCCGGAGTCATGTGACTGCCCGAGCCCCACCGAGCTTATAAGGTCTCCGTCGTGCTGGATAGACTGTAGAAGGGTATGTGTCAGACGATTTAACTCTTTATTTAGTAGACGCTGTGAGTAAACCGGCATTGCTAATGTTTAGTAGAACCTCCGTGTGTCTACCGGTGATGTGTGCGGTGCGTTTTGGCGGCTTTTGGCGTGATAATTCGGACCGAGAGGAGCGGAGAGGGAGAACAGGAATGGCCACTTGACGTCATCTTTTCCGCCGCTGTGTTGCGGTCAGTGGGAACTTTCTCGAAGATCACGGTCTGAGGTGAAAACGGAGGAACCGCTTTCTCTCCCGTGAGCACAGCTTGCACGGTTCGGACGCAGCTTCGTTAATAAACCTTTTAATTCGCCCTCTCTTCTGTCCCCTTTTTTCAAGCCCGCCAATTCTTTACACGAGCCAGCTTTGAATTTGGTTGCGCAGTGGCATTTGCATCATGGCGGGCGTTGTGCGCATGCGTCACGGTGCATAACATTACGGTTGCGGAGCCAGGGCTGAATGTGGGGGAGGGGCACCGGCGAGACACGAGAACGCCACCGGGGCGGGACGGAGATGAAGTGACGGGAACAGTTGTAGGAAGGGGGCCGTGTTGTTGGAGGCTAGAGGCGGTGTTAGAATCCCGACACACCGGGGGCTCAAGCCAGCCAGAAATACTCAGATCTTAACCTGTAAAGCCCACTGTTGCAGAAATACAACATCATTTTTTTTTAAATTTATATATATATTCAGATTCAGAATATATATATATATATATATGTACACACAGGGTGTCCCAAAAATGTATACATACTTTAAATAATTGTAAACTAGGTGTTTATTATAATTCGTTTAATTATCAATATGGAAAAGAATTTACAAACCTCATTCTATTGTTTTGTCACCGCCTGTTCTCAAACTGATGTCCTGGTCCAGACACTGCCAACAATGCGAAGCGATGGAATAGCACACATCATGAAACAGCTCCCTTGGTATCTGCGTGCATTCACATTCAATGGTTGCTCTTCATTCAGTGACTGTTGCAGGTCTCATTGCGTAGACTTTGTCTTTTAGGTATCCCCACAAAAAGAAGTCTAACAAAGGAAGAAAGAGTACTGGAAACGTTCCAGCGAAGTCTAAGGAAGTCTGTGCGGCAAGCTAGTTGTGAGGTAGGCATTTCAAGATCATCTGTCCATCGCATCATGAAACGTTGTCAATGGAAAAGGTACATTCCAAGATTAGTCCATGCTGTTAATGACGATGATCCAGACTGAAGAGTACACTTTTGCGAGTGGTACTTGGAACGATGTACCGAAACTAGACTTGTTTTTATGGGGATACCTAAAAGACAAAGTCTATGCAAAGAGACCTGCAACAGTCACTGAACTGAGAGCAACCATTGAACGTGAATGCACGCAGATACCAAGGGAGCTGTTTCATGATGTGTGCTATTCCATCGCTTCGTGTTGTCGGCAGTGTCTGGACCAGGACATCAGTTTGAGAACCGGCGGTGACAAAAAAAACAGAATGAGGTTTGTAAATTCTTTTCCATATTGATAATTAAACGAATTATAATAAACACCTAGTTTACAATTATTTAAAGTATGTATACATTTTTGGGACAGTTATTGCAGAGTTAAATGCTTTTTTAATGTTGTACATATACAATAGTCTGTGCATTATCAGTAATTGTCTACTTGTGGGTAAATCTGTGCAGTATTTGTACTTCTCTATCTGTGTTTCTACTCATGAAATACTCTGTGCCGTACAGTTGTTCCCCCATCCAGAGGAATTTCAGATCTTAACATGATAATTGCACCTTTTCAGGTTATTTTAGGGGTAACATGCAGTATCAGTGTGTCTGCATATGCAAGAATTTGTGCAATATAGATTAAATTTGTGCAACAATACTGCTCTATCTGTATTTCTACTCATCCTGTGTAATATTTTTTACTCCCACTTCCAGAGGAATGTAGACAATCTGAACTAGTATATTTTTTATGCCGCTGTAATAATGCTGATTTTCTCGTGGGATCAATAAAGACTTTTTCACATCATAGATAAAGTGTGGCATGGAGTATTCTCTGTACAATAAGGTCATCCTACTTTCTATTCTATTCTCTAAACCAGCGGTGTCAAACTCATCTTAGTTCAGGTTCCACATTCAGCTGAATTTGATCTCCAGTGACCTCCAGGCATTTTCTTTCTTCTTGGACACGAGTAATGTGAAAATAATGATAGATTTGGGGTGACACTGAAGTAGCTGCTGTATTAATTGATTAGTTTATTGACAGACAATTATTTGGGAGCGTTTTTGAGTCCAGTTTAGTCCAGGTTCCACATTTAGTCCAGTAAAATCACAGCAAAATAACTTATAATAAATAACCACAACTCCTAATGTTTCCTTTGTTTTAGTGCAAAAATGTTCATTCTGAAAATAATCACATTTAAAGAACTGTCTTTTACCAAAACATGAACAACCTGAAATTTCTGAAGAAAAAATAAATTTCATCAACATTCATCCTCAGTTTATCATTTCCACATTACGACTTCCAGATCACAGAGTGTCTACAAAGAAACACAACATTTAGTCACCTGGAACTGAACCAGAGAGGGTTTACTGGAGGATCAAAACCTCAAAAGTCAGGGAAAAAAAACAAGACACAAAATGATGAAACATGAGACCAAAAATTTTATAAAAAAGTTACAAAGCGACAAAAAAAAGGCAATACACAGATGACACAAACATCACAAAAAATTACAAAAGTGAGACACAAAGTCACAAAAAATAGACAAAAAATACAAACCAGAGAAAAAGGAAACACAAAACGACAATAGTCACAAAAAAAACGACAAAATATTACAAAAATTAGATGAGAATTCATAGTTTTATTCTCTGGAATTTTTACACTTTGAGGGCCACTTTTAGCCCACAGGCCGCATGTTGTTAAGATGAAAGGCATCTGTGAATAATTTAGTATCATTTCAGTCTCTCATTGCCGGGTCGAGTGTTCTGGTCACCCTCTTAAAATGGCAGATTCACTACACTCAAACTACATTTCCACATCAGCGTGTTGACAGAAAAAAAAACAGAACAGAAATCGTGCGACGTTTTAGCATGAATCAGCCGGAACTCCATCCATCCATCCTCTATACACCGCTTTATCCTCACTAGGGTCATGGGGGGTGCTGGAGTCTATCCCAGCTGACTCTGGTGAAGGCAGGGGACACCCTGGACAGGTCACCAGTCTGTCACAGGGCTACATATACAGACACACAATCACACTCACATTCACACCTACGGACAATTTAGAGTAACCAATTAACCTCAGCATGTTTTTGGACTGTGGGAGGAAGCCGGAGTACCCGGAGAAAACCCACGCATGCACAGGGAGAACATGCAAACTCCATGCAGAAAGATCCCAGGCCCAGGCCGGGATTTGAACCGGGGATCTACTTGCTGCAAGGCCAAAGTACTAACCACTTACTCACTGTGCAGCCCAGTATGAAAACAGCTGAAGTAAATGTATTCAAACTTCTCTTTAATGACCATTTTAAACTGCTGTAAGCTTATTGCAGCGTGTTGGCTCATCGTTAGGACGGTCACACTTCTGCTGATTTCTAAATGCATCAGTCGGTATAAAGACGATGATTCATAGTCGACTAAATCCCTTTCTAAGCCCGCCAGAGAAGGCTGGTAGACAGTGGAAACTGTGACATAACAGGCCTTTCTTCCACAACACAGCATCATGGGAGAAAGCTACATGATATATATATTTATTTTTAGGCTTTTGCCTTTATTACAACAGAGCTACTTCCAGTTTTATACCTGTTTAACAACACATCAAGCAAGTAGTTTAGTAGAAAATTAACAACTGCGTCTAACTGATAAAACCTAATCTGTACATTAGATCTGCCTACAGTCATCTTCTTGTTGGAAAAAGTATAAATGACACGCTGACGCCTCAGGAACATGTACATGAACAGTTTATTTACACAATATGTTCGAGTTAAACAGCTTCAGCGGCTCCTAAAACGTCTACAGGTCTGATCTGACACCAAACCCTGGTCCTTTAGGAGGCTCCGTCAGAGAAGTTAAACCACCCGCCGGCTCACAGGAGAAACGACCGCCCCTAAGAGACAAATTAAACACGTCTTCACTTTGAAATATCAACAAATAAACGCATTAATTCACAGAATGTACTGTGGATATACCTGGGTCCTGGTGGTGGGATTCGGCCGGCTCTAAGTTCGTCAATGATCTCCTCGATGTCCTTCGGTGTGAGGTCCTCCTGGAAACAAAACAATGAGAACAGAACAGTGATGTTTCAATCCTGCATGAACATTTATATCCCCGTTGAGTTTCAAAGAAAGGGACAAATTTGGAAGCAGATTTTTTTTGTAATTGAAAGTGCTGGTAATGATTCTGTCTCAGCTGTCAAAGGCACCACGTTTCCCTCAGCAATGACCTTTTTTCCATTTTAAGTCATTGATAATAGATTTTACAGTCATTATCCCCAAACAACAACAGATAACTTAGTGCTGCTCATCATTCGTTCTCAAAAATACTTCAGATACAGCAATAGTTACTTGTTTAGCTGTACAGGAAGTCCTCGATTTATGACAACCTCGACCGACAGCGTTTCATCGTTATGTCAGAACTGGTTACGTGGAACTAGTTGATGAGAGGAGCGGATGAATATGTCGTTACACGGCGCTATCAGACGGCTTTGTTTCCATTCTCCGGGTGTACTCCACCTTGGATTGTGCTGCATTCACTAACTTTTTGTCCTTCATGGAAGTGAAATTAGATAAAACAAAACTCTGGGAACAGAAACAGCGACCAACATAGGTCAAGTTGTAAAAACAGGTCAGCATATTGTAGCGACCCTCTTTGATGAATGAGTGAGACTTTATCTGGTTCTCTGCTGGTTTATTGAACCTTCACACAGGATACTGTGGGCTGTAGCCAACGCCAGAATAAGTAGAAAAAACCCCATAACTTAGCTCCAGAATTAGTCGCCATTCCCAGCTCTCTCTACTGCTGACTCTGAGCCAATCAGAGGTGAGCTAACTAAACATGGCACGTTCACTGACATTAGAGAAATCTGGAACTGAACAATGAAACCTCAAAAACTCATCCAGGTTCTGGAGATCGTAGGAGAAGCTCCTACAATTTAAAGGTGGAACATTTCAGGTCATGAACCTCCTCATTAGTCTTTGTCATGGTGCCCGTTCTGCTAAACTCCCACAATGCTCTCTGTTTTAGCATGTACTGACCATCGTCCAAAACCAAAACACAAAATGACAACAACAAGATACAAAATCACAATCTATCTATTTATAGTGCATCTATAGTCTATCTATCCGTCCATCCATCAAAGAACCAGAAATTCCCCCACCCCTACTTGGGAGCCATAATGAAGGTAAAAAGTTAGTGTATGTAGCACAATCCAAGGTGGAGTACAACGGGAGGATGGAAACAAAGCCCTCTGATAGCACCGTATGACGACGTATTCATCCGCTCGTTAACTAGTTCCATGTAACCAGTTCTGACATAGTGATGAAACGCTGTAGGTCGAGGACGTCATAAACTGAGGACCTCCTGTAACATTCAAAGACCGTGCAAACCCCCGTCCTGCCTTCCTCCTGGTGTGAACACGTTGTACCTCTTCTTACACCTCAGCAGAACATTCCTCCTGTCGGAGTCGTATTTTCTTTAATTAGGTCACTCGCGTGTGCTCCTCTTGCAATAATTGAATCTCCCTTTGGTATTTGAGTGCAGAATTAGTTTCGTATAACGTCTAACCAAAGAACCCAAAAAGAAAACTTTTCACATCACATCTGGCTCCTGAAGGTAATCTGCCTTGACGCACCAGACGGCATTTGTTATCCGCCATTATTATTATTACTCTAACACTGATTGTTTGTCTTCCACACCTGCACCGGCTTCCTAGAAACAGAGTTGAGATGGATCCTCTGCAGACATTCTTCACAAAACTCATCTGAGTGTTTAACCTGATAGTTACAGCGTTCAGTGAGAACATCTGGACTCACATAGTAGTTGTCGTTGATCTGGACCATCGGAGCGTTCACGCAGGCGCCCAGACACTCCACCTCTATCAGCGTGAACATCTTATCAGCCGTCGTCTCTCCAACCTTGATACCTGCAGAGAACAAACGAACTGCAGATTCTGAAACTACAAATACGGCTTCCTGTTTACTGTTAAATACCACTGACAACTGTTTATGTACATCTTTGTTCCCGATCTCTGTTTATCTCAAACGCACACAGTAGAAAAACGTTTATTTGCGTCTGCGTTCTGATGCCTTTGTCGTTGTCTCGGCGTAGAATGGAAAACTCCTCTCACCCAGTTTGTTCTGGATGGCCTCCAGGATGCTGTCTGAGTTGCAGAGCATGCAGGGTGTCGTCGTGCAGATCTGGATGAAGTATTTTCCCACGGGCTGACGCAGGAACATCGTGTAGAACGTCGCCACCTCGTACACTCTCATCGGAGCCACTTCCAGCACCTCGGCCACCTGAACGGAGAAGATTACAAACATGATGCAAACAACACACCGCCGGGTCGCACGTCTGATCCAACTGGTGCTAGCTGAAAACCAATCAGTAGAAGAATGAGCGTGCCTTGTTCATGGCGGAGATGGGGAGCCATCCATGCTGCCTCTGGGCTACGTCCAACACCGGGATGGTCGCTGCTTGCTTGTGTCCTTCAGGGTACATCGAAATGATCGCCTCAATCCTCTACGGAGACAGAGGAGAAGAGACACACAAAATAACTACAAAAAAACTGCAAGCTGACCACAGAGACACACAAAATGACCACAAAAACTGCAATATGACCACAGAGACACACAAAATGACCACAAAACACCTAAAACGACCACAAAACAACTGAAAACAGCCACAAAGAGGAGCAAAATTACCACAAAAATGCACAAAATGACCACAAAAGAAACAAAATGAGCACAAACACCCTCAAAACAACCACAAAAAGACGCAACATGACCACAAAAATGCACAACATGACCACAGAAAAACATAAAATGACTCAGTGAGACAGACAATTATCACATAAAGACACAAAATGACGAGAGACACACAAATTACTACAAAAAAATTAAAAATGACCACAAAAACACCTAAAATGATTACAAACCAACTGAAAACTGCAAAGACGTGAAAAATTACCACAAAATTCCACAAAACCGACTGAAAATGACCAAAAAAGAAACAAAATGAGCACAAAGACACACAAAACAACCACAAATATGACCACAAAAACACACAAAATGATCCAATGAGACAGATAATTATCATGTAGACATAAAATGACAAGAGACACACAAACTCCAAAAAATTTCAAAATGACCACAAAAACACCGAAAATTATCACAAACAGACTGAAAACGACCACAATAATGCACAAAACAACCACAAAAAGACACAACATGACCACAAAATGACCGCAGAAAAACACAAAATGACGAGAGAAATAACTACAAAAATGCAAAATGACCACAAAACCACCTAAAATGATCCCAAACAGACTGAAAAAGACTGAAAATAGTTGACATTTTAGTGATATCCAGTCATTTTTTATTAATCAGTGATTGTTTCCACAATAAATAATGATGGAATTTGTAAAGAAACTATCATAATGAACATTAAAAACATCAGTTGTTTTAGTTTTAATAAAAATATATGCAGATGTATCCCATGGACTTGATAAATCCCTCAATAATAGATTGACTCTGACCTTCTTTTAGTCATTTCGCACAATTTTCTTGTCATTTTGAACTAGTTTAATGCCAGCTTGGATCGTTTCTCGTCATTTTGAATAATTTTTGTGTCTTTGGGATAATTTTCGAGTCATTTAGGACAAATTTCAGGTCATTCTGGACTAATTTTCTGTAATTAAGGATAATTTTCAAGTCATCCTGGATGGGTCAGAATATAATTGCGGGACTTTTTGTGACATTTTAGTGATATCCAGTCATTTTTATTAATAAATTATTGTTTCCATGATAAACAATAACAGAATTTGTAAAGACATGATCACAACGAACATAAAAACATTAGTTTTGTTTAGTTTTAATGAAAATGTATGCAGATATATCCCATGGACTTCAAAGTCCGTCAGTAATAGATTGACCCATGTGAGTTCAAATCAGCTTTAAAGAGGAAAGCTAATGTGAATGCTACAATTATTATTTTTTATTGGTAAAATAAAGGTCTAAAGGTGGAGAGGTGAGTTATACATCTGCGAAATTAGTGACAAAATACAACTATGCTGGTCATAAAAGCGAGGATTAACCAGGCATTTCAGATTACTGACTGAAGATTAACACTAAAATACAGATGAAATTATCCTGGAAAAGTCAGTAAATATCTGCTATTCACATTCCAGCCGTACCTTCTTGTTCTCCTCGGTGAACTCAAACGGAGTATCCGGGTTGTTGTCGGGAGTGTCTCTGTGCTGAAACAGAAACAGAACGACGTTAGAGAACAGCTAACACCGCTAACTCTAAACACATAACAGAGTCAAACCGCCAGCCTCTATTACGGCTGAATTTTTACTCAACAACCAGCGTTTTCATGTGGCAGTAACAGGTTTATGAGCAGCTAACAGCATCTGATATAAAAATATGAACATTCTTTCTGTGGAGGGAAACAGGTGCTGCTGTAGAAAACACTGATGAGAAGTATTTCTGCTTCTGCTCACACTGCCCCCTGGTGAGCAGCAAATATCTTTTCTGCAATTAAGGAAAGGAACATCAGATTTAATGGGTGTCTGGTGTGACACAAAAACAACATTCCTGATGGATGCTAAGTGATGAAACCGTAGTGTTTCCACGACACGAGAACGTCTTTTCTTTGTGCTGCTCCCTGTAGGAGCTATTGGAATAAACAGACAGACTGACACAAGGAGAGTAGTAACAAAACGTAGCAGTGACACAGATTTAGACTCTACAGGAGGTCCTCCACTTACATCCGAGTGCAGCTCCTATTGGTCGAAGCCGATTTTTGCCGTAAATTGGAACTCAAAAACATAAACAAGCTGATCGATCAGTTCTTCATAAAGTCCTGAATACCAACGACTTTCATGCATATATGAATAACTTCACTAGAAGATAACAGAATATCATAGCAGACTGATGTTGATGTTCAGGTTATAATGTTTATCGTTCAGTTCCAGATTTACCTAATATCAGTGAACGTGCCATTTTTAGTTGGCTCAACTCTGTCTTTTCGTGTTTTTGTCGTTTTGTGCCTCATTTTTGTCGTTTTGTGTCTCATTTTTGTCGTTTTGTGTCTGGTTTTTGTCATTTTGTGTTTCCTTTGTATTTAACTTGTGTTTTTTGTCTCATCTTTGTCTTTTCACTTGGGAGCCTTAATGAAGGGCAAAACGTCATTGTTATTGTCATCACATTTTACGCCTTAAAGCAGAGAAAGAGAAACTCACCACAAAGATGCCACCAGCTCCAGCACGAGCAGCAGACCGATGCAGACTCCTGACCTGTCTGGTCTGGAAGACAGAAGACGGGGAGACACTGATCACAGCGCTGAACTAAAGTCTCTGTTTTCAGCTGAGAAATGAAGAATCTGACATGTTTCATACACTGCAAACATTGCAGGATTGGTGATGATGCCTGACCCTAATTACTTTATTTTTATTTAATAACACTGAGCATTTTGCATCTGTAATCTTTTAGTTTTACTGTTGATCTTAATTGTTGTTGTTTTGCCTTCAGAGTGTCCTGCTGGGAGTTTGTCTGTCAAAGCATTCTGTAAACCAGGGGTGTCCAACATGAGGACCGCAGGCCAAAACCGGTCCTCCAGAGGGTCCAGTCCGGCCCTCAAAGGGTAAAAATTCCAGAGAAGACATTAACTGCAGATTGTAAATTAGTAAAACTATAAATTTAAAATCATTTCTAGACCATGATAAGTTGTTCTGATCAGAAAGTAAAATACTAGATTGTTCTTTTGCTGCTTTGTGTCTAATTTTTGTAACATTTTGTCCTGTCTTTGCTGTTTTTTTTCAGGCTTTTGTTGTTTGTCATTTTGCGTTTCCTTTTTGTCTTGCTTATGTTTTGTATCTTATTTTTGTCATTTTGTGTTTTGCTTTATATGTGGTTTTGTGTCTTGTTTTGTGTTGTTTGTCCGTTTTTTCGGTCGCTCTGTAACTTTTTTGTCTAATTGTTTGTCTCTTTTTTATTTTCAGGTTGTTCATAATGTTTTATAAAAAGATAATTTCTTAAATGTGAACATTTTTGAACTAAAGCAAGGGAAATATTAGGAGTTGTGATTATTTATAGGTTATTATGCTTTGATTTTACTGGTCTCTTGAGATCAAATCAGGCTGAATGTGGAACCTGAACTAAAAGGAGTTTGACACCTTGCTGTAAACCCTTGTATTAAAAAGTGCTTCTTAAATAATGCTACTATTATGATTAGTACATGTTTAAACAGCCTTCATTAATAGAAGCAAGGGAGAGGTGTTAGACTTCTACCAATTTTATACTTTTATTTAATGCTATATCCCAGTTTTACTAAATCTACAAACAGCTCACACAGTATGGGAAGAATTCTCAGTAAAATTTAACACTAGCATCGATTTAAATGCCAGTAATTTGCCATAACGTTCAGTAATAACACTCAGTTATCACACAGTATCTACTAAACTACGTGTTCTAACGCATTCAGTCATCCAACCACAAAAAGTAATTACAACTGACATACAAGTAGGCACAACAACGTCCATTCCAGTGTGTAAATTCTCGTTTGCATTGCATATTTTCCCTGCGATCACCTTGTAAACAGCAAGAAGCTAAGTTACCCGGCATGCTAGCGTTACCCAACAGCCAGTTAGCTTAGCTTTAGCCTCCACTTTATGCCCTTGTGAGGAGTCACGGCTATTTATCTACGAACTACCGAAAACGACGTTCAAACTCTCAGCCAGAACAGAGACAAATACGACAACCATACCGCCTGGGACGCTGCAGAGCGAACAGCCGCAGCAAGAAACATCTTTTGAGGCTTGAAGTTGGGTCCCGGTGCGTTAAGCTAACGGACAGCAGAAGCTCACGTTCGATTAGCACGGTCTGACGCACGACGCAAGGTACGTCGGTCGCCGAGCCGCTGAATCGATCCCAGATCTGAATTTGAGCTCCAAAACAACAGATGATCCAATGCACAGATATTTGGATATCTCCACAGAGCTGTTATATAATCTGATGGGTAGGATTTCTGGGGACAAATATGACAAAGAGTTTAATAGAATTACATGTTATTACATATATTAACAAAGACATGAGTCAGAATATAATTGCCAGACTTTTTAGTTGACATTTTAGTGATATCCAGTCATTTTTTATTAATATGTGATTGTTTCCATGATAAATAAAGATGGAATTTGTAAAGACATGATCATAATCAACATAAAAAGCATTAGTTTTATGTCAGCTTGGATCGTTTCTTGTCATTTTGAATCATTTTGAGTCTTTGGGATAATTTTTGAGTCATTTAGGACAAATTTCATGTCATTCTAGACAAAGTTTCCATAATTATGGGACATTTTTAAGTCCTTCTGGACGGGTCAATATATAATTGCAGGACTTTTTGTACCATAGTTGACATTTTAGTGATATCCAGTCATTTTTTTATTAATAAGTGATTGTTTTCATAATAAATTATGATGGAATTTGTAAAGAAATGATCATAATGAACAAAAAAAGCATAAATTTTATGTCAGCTTGGGTCGTTTCTCGTTCTCATTTTTGTTACCTTTTTCAGTCTGATTGTGATCATTATAGGTGTTTTGGCGGTCATTTTGCATTTTTTTGTAGATATTTAGTGCGTCTCTCATCATTTTGTGTCTTTATATGATAGTTATGTGTCTCACTGAGTCATTTGGTGTTTTTCTGTGGTCATTTTGTGCATTTTTGTGATCATGCTGTGTCTTTTAGTGGTTGAACAATAGCTGGATGCATTTATTTACATATTTATGTGAAAAAAAATCATAGGATGAAACCACATAAACTGTATCAGCTTTGGTATAAAGTGTTTATATCTTATATTGGCAGAGCAGGAGAATAAACGTTCTGCAGGGGTTACACAAGGGATTTAAGGTGAAAAACACTGAAAATGATGCAAGTGGAATAAATACAAACTATGAAATATGACATAATATGTAAATAAAGTTAAGATCAGTGACTTTGCTGTTATTTTCCATCTCTATTGTTTGTTTTCTTTTTTTCTGAGAGCTCCCATCTCCCTCCCTGTCAAACCAAACCTCTCCGAATCCCTGTATTCATTCTGCTGCACACCTCCTCCTCCTTCTCCTCCTCCTCTTCCTCCTCCTCCTCCTCCACCCCCTCTCTTAGAAACATAATGTGATCAGCAGGCCAGGGAGGGCGCATCCAATGAAAAAGTGGGAGTGCCGCAGGCTGCAGGCCGATTGGCTGCCCTGACACTAAGCAGACTGAGCAGAGGCTGCAGATGGGGATTAGAGGTGGGTCTCTGCACGCTGGGCTGACTGACTGTGTTGCTTCAGTGCAGGAGGCCTCCTCACCTCCTGACAGATCAGCAGTGGCTCCAGATTGACCCGCTTTCTGACTTCCCCTCTGATGATCCAGGTCTGCCTGCGTCTGTCCTGCCACCATGGTCGTTCCTGAATCTCAGGACAAAATGTTCTACCCTCCTGCTGACCTGCAGAGGGATGCTCATGTGCCTGACTTTAACTCCTATCTGGCATCTTACAGGAAGTCTCTAGAGAATCCAGAAGGTAGGTCAGACACATCTGTATGTTCAGTGCTTCCTGGCTTCCAAATGAGCCCACAGCACCTCCACTTTGTTTCAGCTTTCTGGAAGGAGATTGCCGATGAGTTCTTCTGGAAGAAGCCGGCGACGGGGCCGATGCTGCAGTACAACTTTGACGTGACAAAGGGGAGCGTTTACGTGAAATGCATGGAGGGGGCCAAAACCAACATGTGCTACAACGTCCTGGACCGGCATGTGAAGGAGGGCGGCCTCGGGGAGAAGGTGGCCTATTACTGGTAAGCTGCAGCAGAGTGAATGATGGATTTGATGGGAAACTCTGCCCGGAGTTATGTCAGGTATTCCAGTCAATAACAACTGCTGTGTCCTCTCTGAGCCAACAGCAGCACACCAAAACAAACCTCCTGTCAGCAGCCCGCCGTCCGTCTGCTCAGAGGGAAAAGAACCTCTGCCATGAAGCTTAAACACAAATTTAAACACATTTCAAATGCAGTTTGCTCGATAAAACATACAGCATTGGTTCAAGAAGATCCTCATGCATCTGTTTGCAGAATAAGACTGAATCAGCACGCATCACGTTTCAGAATGTACTTTTTCACACTAAAACAAAGGAATCATTGGGAGTTGTGGTTAATTATAGGTTATTGTGCTGTGATTTTACTGGTCACTGGAGATCAAACTGAGCTGAATGTGGAACCTGAACTAAGATGAGTTAGACACTCCTGGACTAAAACCTCATTTCACCATAAATGCTGTACTTTATGTTGGTCTGAAGCTGCATTCTGGCACATATTTGCTCTGTCAACTGGAGACGCTTAGCAACCAAGAAACAGTCGCCCTACCAGCTCAGCTGTATAGGGGTTTGATGGAGCTGGAAAACACCCGTACAAGTGTCTTAATGCTGTTTGCACCACATCTAAAGCAGTTCTGTAACACGTCTGCTGGAGTGTTTGCGTATCCTCCTCGTATGGTGAGCTGCATCCGTCTCTCAGCTGGTTTGTTTTCACCTCCAGTTAAACACTTATACGACTTTCACCCACGCCTTGTCCAAACACAATTTGCAAAACTGTTTCAAACTAAGAACAAAAATGACTGCAGAATGTATTTTACAATTAAATGTGTGTTTGCAGTTAAACAAAAATGTCAAATTGCCACCCATAAATACAAATGTGAGCATTCAAGAGGTTTCACAAGTGGTTTAACAAATCAAACCAACGATTTAAAGCCGCGGACATGAACTTAAATCCCTCACAGAAGACAGGAACCAGTTGTAGAGCCTTTTCTTTAAACTGTTTTCGCATGGCAGATGCTGATAATTATCTGGTTTATTATACAAGATGTTTTGTGTTGTGGCATTTTCTTAAGCCTGGAATGTTCAAATAACAACTGGTTTGAATTTCAAATGAGCTCAGCAGCGTGTTTTGTGTATTAGTGGTTGAGCGAATAAATCAAATTGAAAAAAAAACATTATTAGCTGCTTCAAATGTTGCAGAAACATTATGTTCATAAGAGTTTGCATTTTCTACAATAACTGTAAGCATCTTACATAATGAGGAATCTGTGTGATTCTACTTTTTCTCCTTTTCAGGCAAGAAAAGACAAAGCTACTGAAAATCAGAGGTCTAAAAGAAAACCTAGTAAAATTCAAGCAAAAGTAAAATTTAAAAAAAAAGGCTAAAATCTGTCACAGCACAAAGTTCAGGAAATGTTACATTTTCAGCTTTGATTCGCTGTTAGCTGCTGTAAAACGTGGCGTCAGTCGGAGATATTCTGGAATTTGTTTGAAGTATCTGCAGCTAAAAGCGGCTTCACCGTGTTTGGGTTCTATGGCTGGAGACCGCAGAGGTTTAGTGGGTTCATAGTGGAGAAGCTTCCATTACTCCAGTCAAAGCCCAGTTCTGTGACTGGAGTAATGGACTTAGTTCTGATTTTAACAAAGATCTGAGAATCTGCAATTAGATTTTGTCAGTTCTCTACCTTATCTATAAGCCACTTTGTTATCATCTAAATCAAGGGAGTCAAACTCCTCTTAGTCCAGGTTCCACATTCAGCCCAGTTTGACCTCCAGTGACCAGTAAAACCACAGCATGATAACCGATAATTAACCACAACTCCTCATGGTTCCTTTGCTTGGTGTGAAAAAGTAGATTCTGAAAATGTTCACATTTAAAGAATTATCTTTTAACAAAACATCATGAACATCGTGAAATTTCTGAAGAAAAATAAATTCAGTTTCAGCAAAATTCAGCCTCAGTTTATCATTTCCACATTACAACTCAAAACTGGTTTCTGACACACACTTCCCAAAAGGAGAAAGTTCCCTGCGATAAGGTTCCTGCCAGCTGGTTGGAGGGTTCTGGCTTCTGTCCCACACCGGAGGCGAGCTCGCTCACTGTCTGCTGGCCTCTGAATCACTGCGCCACAGTTTTCCAAAAAACTGCCCTGTCAAGCATTCAACCCTAATATAGACCCAGCAACAACGGGAACAGGTTATCTCCCCGATGAACTCATGGAGCACACAGCTTCTGAGATGAAAGGAAGCAGGTTATCTGGAAAGACGAGAATATGTTTTCAAAAAGCCAAACTCCTGATTGGAACTCTGTAACTGCACTGCAAAAACTCAAAATCTTACCCAGTCTATTTGTCTTATTTTGGGTCAAAATGTCTCACCCCACTTAATTTAAGATAAATTCACTTAACAAGACACATTTCAGCAGGATGGAGGGACTTGTTTTAAGACAATGCATCTTAAATATCTTGTTAAGTCAAACAATCTTGAAATTATCTTGCTTTGAGTTGAATTTTACAAGAAAACGTGTCGTCCTGCAGGTCAAAATTTACCTGTTTTAAAGTCTAAAATGTGGAGAAAAAAAATTTATTTTCCACAGTGAAACCTCTTATGTCCACATTTTGAACATTTTTGGGAATTTTCTGAACATTTTTTGGTGGAAAAAAGAAACGTTAAAAATGTTTCTTTATGAACAAAATCCAGCGAAATTCGCTGGATTTTGGTTGATTTTCTTGATTTTTTGGTTGATGTTCTTAAAGAAAATATTAGAGGTTTTACTGGTATATACATAATCACTTTAGATATTTTTAGGATTTTTTTTGGAAGATTTTTACTAATTTTATGAAAATATTTACAAGATTTTTTTTGCCAAATTTGTAGATTTTTAAAAAAAAAAAAAACTTTTAAGGAAAACGTTTAAGGAATTTGCAAATATTCAGAAATTTGGAGGATTTTTTTGCTGATTTTTTCTTTTCAGACAAGGAAACAATATTTTTTGGTTCCCATAAGTGAGGACAACAGGAGGGTTAAGACATCTCAAATTAGGAGGTTACATGAAAGCAAAAATCTATTTTTGAGTGGAAAAACTGCTAGCTTTTTTTTTTTTTTTTTTTTTTTTTTAGCATGTCTGGCTTATTTTAAGACACCTAAACTTGACAATCCTGGTAAAATCTAGCATAAAATAAGTTTTCCCAGCTAATTTTAAGATCTCAGTATTCTAAATATCACGTTATTTCAAGAATTCTCACCAAGCCATTTTCACTCGTTCTACTGGCAGATTTTTTTTCACTTATTTTAAAGTAAAAGTTCCTTGAGACTATTTTTTTTCTTGTTTTGAGAGGAGCATTTTTTCCAGTGCAACACACACAGAGACCTGCATAGGTTTTTAGTCAGATTTTGTTACACACCAATAGACCTAAAAGTGTTTCTGCTCTTTCGTGTCGTCTTCTCAGGGAGGGGAACTCACCCGACCATCACATGACCATCACCTACCGCCAGCTGCTCAGTCACGTCTGCCGCTGTGCCAACGTGCTCAAGCAAATGGGTGAGAACACAAAAATATTAGCAGTATAATAGGTATTAACACCCAACAGAGGAAAATATGATGTAAAAATCATTACTTCTTTATAATCATTGGTATTAATCAGCACTTTTTACTTTCAGAAGGTTTGGGCTTGTGGATTATTAATGCCATCTAGAGATGAGATGAGAATACATTTTCAGATTTTGCTTTGAAAACTAAATTGCACAACATGACAAATGCAATAAGAGAAGTGCAATACATTCCTGAAAACTAAATAAGCTAAAACAACAACACTAGAATAGAAAAATCAATAAACACTCTATATCTTCAATATATAAGTATAACTTTCTGTAGCTAAAATCTGAGTGCAGAAGTATTTAAAATCCAGGACATGGGCATGAACAGCGTTTCCAGTGACAGTAATAGGGTTTCCATGTTCAAATGGGTGACGAATTAAAGGAAAACGCAACATAAAATGGGCCACCACCAGTCTCCAGAACAACTCCAGTGTTCCTTCACATGGACTGTTACGTGCTTTTGAACCCAAAAGCAGACAGACGGATGATTGATAAGGATTTAATAATTAAACCAAAAACCACTCCACATGGGAGGCACAGAAGATAAACAGAACGGGGATTAAAAAAAAAATGGAACTAAGGGCGACGAACCAGGCGGCCGTGATGGGGACTAATAAAACTAAACGGGAGTGACTCACGTCTTTAGTCCAGGGGGTCGGAAGAAGAGGCAGGAACAGAGGAGCTGGGCCGGGCAGGACGGGACAGACGGGGATTGATGGTGGGGTCGTGGCTGGGACTGCAGGGTGGGAGAAGCCAGAGCAGACGGGAGGAGTTCAGAGCGGAAGGGGAGACTGGAGCAGACGAGGGAGTCCGGGGCAGGAGGGGAGACGGAGCAGACGAGGAAGTCCGGGGCAGGAGGGGAGACGGAGCAGACGAGGAAGTCCGGGGCAGGAGGGGAGACGGAGCAGACGAGGGGAGACGGAGCAGACGAGGGAGTCCAGGGCAGGAGGGGAGACGGAGCAGACGAGGGAGTCCGGGGCAGGAGGGGAGACTGGAGCAGACGAGGGAGTCCGGGGCAGGAGGGGAGACGGAGCAGACGAGGGAGTCCGGGGCAGGAGGGGAGACGGAGCAGACGAGGGAGTCCGGGGCAGGAGGGGAGACGGAGCAGACGAGGGAGTCCGGGGCAGGAGGGGAGACGGAGCAGACGAGGGAGTCCGGGGCAGGAGGGGAGACGGAGCAGACGAGGGAGTCCGGGGCAGGAGGGGAGACGGAGCAGACGAGGGAGTCCGGGGCAGGAGGGGAGACAGAGCTTTGAGCAGACAGGTGTGACTCTTACAGAGAACTGCAGGCAATGGCCCAGCACTCGGTGGTTGGCAGAGCCATTCTTTTTGTGCCACTGATGACAGATTAGGAGCAGCTGTGCTCCTAATCAGATGGAACTGCATGCTGGCCACGAGCGCAGCACAGGAGAGGGAGGGGCCATGACATTGACTTTCCAAATCTGTGAAACTCTACAGGAGGGATGAACACCATTTCTTTAAAAGACAGTCCCTCATTCAGTGTTTCCGTGACGGTTATGAAGAGAGTTGGTCCAGAATCTCCCATATGTGTTCAGTTAGGCAGAGATCTGATGACTGTGAAGGTCACTGCACATAATTCACATCAACTCCATCAAACTATTCAGTGACCTAAGGATGGTTGGAAGAGATCGCTGCCATCCAGACAGAAATGTTTCACCGTGGTTCATTTCACTTCAGGTTTTTCCTTTAATTTGTCTCAGCTCAACACATATAGCTTCATAAAGTACATCAGTGTACGTACAGACATACAGAACATCGTCTGGCTCACGTAGAGCATAACTGTTGGAACCGAGCTACCCAGACGCATCAAGTTACTGAATTTAATGGTTCACAAGTTGAGAATCACTTCTGTTTGTTTCTTCTGTTGAGGTGTGAAAAAGGGCGACAGGGTGTCCATCTATCTTCCCATGATCCCAGAGCTGCTCTACACCATGCTGGCCTGTGCTCGGATAGGTGCTGTCCACTCCATCGTGGTAAGACATGAACCCACCGTGCTCACAAACTTCACAGGAATGAGGAGGGCTTAAAAATAACTGTCAGGACCACCTCAGACTAAGGACAGGACACAACAGATGGTTAATAGTAAAGTCTGTTAGAGGACAACACACATAGAACTGGAGTTACATCCTCATGCTAATGCAACTATACTGGAATATCAACAACTCAGTCGCGGTCTTCAGTGTGTACGTGTTGCAACTCAGCTGGATTTATTGTTCCTAAAACATCCTAAGAAAGTTCAAATAATGTGTTCAGGAAAAAGCAGAAAAAAGAAATAACTCATATCTGATCTGTTCCCAAACTTTGGTTCAAAGGAAGTCGTTTCTGCAGACAATCAACATATAGTCCATTAGTTGTTCTGACCCCATTTCCACCATAAAACATCAGCTGAAGCTGAGCTCCAGCAGTTATCAGCAGTCTGCTGTGTGAACACCGGCAGCACCTGCACTCCAGTATATGGGTCACATTCTAACCGGCAGATTTACAGCTTGGGAAGGCATCAGAGTCCGTGCCGTTTTGCGAGCCTGCCAGCACTATTTTAGATATTTAACCTTCTTCTTCCACCCAAAGGTTAGCAGCCCTGTTAAAAATATCTGCAGGCAGCAGCTCCAAGGTGGGTTCTTTTTATGACTTGCAAAGGGTTGTTTTTGGCAGACGGGGATGCAGGCGACCTTGTCTCTGCCTGGTCATTGTTTTATTTTCTCCAGCTCGGAGTGTTTTTTTAAATTCCATACGAACAACATGATGATATCTGGGCGATTGCCAGACTGTTGGAATCTCTCATGGCTGTTAATATTAATCATGACTCAGCTTGGCATTGAATTCAATCACAAATGGAGCCAAGCAGCACCGAGCCAACGCCGCTCATGCAGAGACATTTTGCTGAGTCCTCAGTGACCTGATTTATATTTGTCACCAACACTGAAACTTTATACTCTGTGAACTATTAACCTTGGCCAGAAAACAAGCGTCTGGAAGGAGGGCAATGACATAGAGGAACAGCTAATGGCTGTCTGGTTCATTATGTAAGATTATACAAGGTTACATCTATAAATGGTGAGGAGAGAGAACAGCATTAACACAGGTCATATCTGAGAGACTGCAGCTCCAGAAGAAGGATGCACACTTCTACCTTCCCAAGACTTTAAAAAGTTCAGACACAACTTGTAAACTCATACTAGGAGAGCTAAAAGAGCTGCTCTGAATCTATTTTTAAAAGTTTAGGAATTATTCCAGTTTACACTTACTGAAGTCCTATTTTTTGGTGCTGACAGTCAGAAATAACAATGTAAAATGCACCAAACACGTGAACATACTTTTTGTACAAAGTGAGTTTCCATTCCAGCAAATGGTGCCTAAAGATTTTTTTAAAATCGTCATTTTTATTTTATTTTTTTTAAATCGTCATTTTCTGAATGCTCTGCACCAAACTGCAGACATTCACATTTCCAGACCGGCAGGAGATCACAGTGGAGCGTTTATCTTTCAAAGAGACGGGGATTTACCTCAGGAACAGAGTGAACGCTGGACGCTCGTCATCACAGGCGTCCAGAAACATGGAGCCACTTAAAGCCGAATGTTGCTCCACGTCTGCTGGATGTAAATAAGCCAACGTTGGCTGGAAGGTTCAACCTACTCTGAGATATGTTAATTTAATGTTTACAGGTGGTTTACGCTGCCTCCAAGTGGCTGAAAATCAGTTAATTAGATACAAAAGCACTTTAACTGGGTATGGATGGATGGATGGATGGATGGATGGATGGATGGATGATGGATTTACATTTACATTCAAGATAGATAAGGAAAGAATGTAGAAAAGAGTGTCATCTGTATAACGATGGATGTTTATGCAGCGCTTCCTAATAATATAATCAAAGGAGACCATGTACAAAGTAAATAACATTAGTCCCAACACAGAACCCTGTGGAACTCCATAAATAACTCCAGTGTGGGTGGAAGAATCATCTTTAACATGAACAGACCAGAATCTGTCTGATAAATATGATTTAAACCAAGGACATGTGATTTGTTTGTAGAAAAGGAAATGTGCCAAAAAATGCTGGTTTCTACAAAAAAAAGGTGCAAAAATTGCTGGTATTTGCAACAAAATGGAGCATTAAAGGTTTAAAAGGGAACACTGTTAAAGTAGAATTAATAAACATGAAGTTTATACAGCTTCTTTCATCTTTTCTGTCAATTTCTGTGTTCAGTTTGCAGGTTTCTCCTCTGAGTCTCTGTGTGAGAGGATCATGGACGCCCAGAGCAGCGTTTTGGTGACGGCAGGTTCGTTCAGAAATTCACCAAAACCAGGATGTTATGTGTCGTTATTCTTTGTTTATATACCTTATTATCACCTGTCTGTCTGTCTCCCTGCTCCTCCCTCTGTCAGATGGCGTTTACCGAGGAGAGAAGCTCATTAACCTGAAGCAGATTGCAGACGAGGCTCTGGAGAAGTGCCGGGAAAAGTAGGTCCAGTTTGCCGATTCTCAGCGGCCGCCTTTATTTACTTCAGGGAGCTGCTGGTGACGGCACAGAGCGGGAACATGAGTCACTGGACACACAAACACGCACATCAGGCCTATCAGCTGCTATCAGAGATGCTTTTTACATTACCAGGTTGCCGGGTAACGTTGCCGAGCAATTAGGGAAGCCTAAGCTGCTCGTCTCCCGCGGCAACGCAAGCCTGGCAGAGGAATAGAGCATGGTGGGAAATGGTTGGCCGGGTATCAGGGGTACAGATGTGGTTTTGTTGTAGAATTTTAACATAAATATACTAGTATAGTGCAGTTTATTGTTATATATTCATGAGTCCAAACAACGCTCATATTTTACACTTCATTTACTTAAAACCATCAGATTTTGTCAATGTTTCACTTCTACTGTCATCTGCTGTTACCGACACTAATACAAATAAATAACACCAGTTTCAGATAATATTCATCAGAATCTGTCCAATATTATTACTTTTCTATCAGTATCTTACTCAAGAAATAATCCATACAACAGCACTGATGTGTGCTGAATTATTTTAAATATCCAGAAGAATTTGGACAATCTTAACTAATATCTATATATGTTACTCCTTTTTCACAACTTATATTTAATAAATGTTTGCATGGTCGACTTTGCTGCTGTAGAAATTCTAATTTTCCTGCTGTGGGATTAAATGCTCGTCGTATTATGTATAAAAATCTAAATTACCATCAAGGAACCCATGAGATTGGGGCAAAAAAGAAATCTGAGGCACTGAAATTTTCACACATGAAAGATGTTTTTAAAAAAACGGAAGATTATATGTTGGACAGTCTTGATTAAAATTCAATGCTGAGGCTGTTGTATTTGGCCCTCAGAAACACACCGTCTAACCAGACAGTTACTCTGGGTGGAACTGATATCAGTTTAGTTTAAAACCCCACAACATAGCCAGTAAGGAAAGTTTTTTTTCCTGCTTTTAGTGCCTCTGAAACTTTTATTTATTTCCTCTCAGAGCGTCCTGCAGCGTCACCAAATGCCTCGTCGTGAAGCATCACGCGCTGAGGACAAAAACTGGAGCTGCATGCAACAAACTGCAGGTAAACAGAGAATACTGAATACTGTAGTTTTGTTCGGAAGATTTAAAACATCTGAATTAAACTCAAAAGACCTGAGCTTAGGTTGGGCTGCATTTTAGATTTCTTCAAGTTATTTTGGAGAAGGAATAACCAATAAATATAATAGTAGAAAAGTGTCTAATACCTCTTTATATTATTTATTATTGTTATTTTTATTTTATAGTTATTACTGATATAATTTCTGTTTTCATTCCTATGAACAATAAGCTCTTTTTGAAATTAAAATTATGTCTGCATACGTTCGAGGAGGTTAATTTAAATCAGACAAAGATGTAAAGTGAAATAAAATGCACGAGTTTGTTTGATTTTTGTGAATGCATAAGTCCTATTACAGGAATATATATGACTAAGAAGACCAATTTAGCATTTTCTCTGTCAGTATATTTTGAATTATTGCACACATTTTCACAAAAAAATGAAAAAAACACGACAAACAAATGGACAAATGACTAAAGTCAGACAAAAAAACAAAAAAAAACAAAAAAAACAACAAAACTCCCCAAAATATTACAAATGAGACACAAAATGACAAAAAAAAAGCAATCTAGTATTTTACTTTATGATGAAAACAACTTGAATTTATAGTTTTTCTCATTTACAATCTGCAGTTAATGTCTTCTCTTTAATTTAAAAAGGGCCGGTTTGTGCCGGACTCTCCTGTCTTAAGTGATGTTAGTGCCTCTCTATCATGGCCAACATTGCTTTTTTTTTATTTTAGTCTTATTTTAGCAAAGTATCACATTTATTTCTCAATACTTTTCTGCTATATTCACTGCATTTATTCTCATGGATGTGATTTAGGTTTAGTTTTGGTATCTTTCACAAGAATTTCCCTCAGAATCAATAAAATTTTAGCTTTTGCATCCAGTATTTGAGCTTTTTAATCCTGTTTTCAGAGGCATTTGGTGCTTTGTCGTTCCTGCTAACGTGTCGGTTGGTGTGTTGCCTTCAGACGCCCTGGGACGCCCAGTGTGACGCGTGGTGGGACGAGGAGATGAAAGAATCTGCTGAAGAGTGTGAACCCGAATGGCTGGACGCCGAGGACCCGCTGTTCATCCTCTACACCAGCGGCTCCACCGGCAAGCCCAAGGTGAGGGTTTAAACACACAGTATCTGTTAGACGCATCACAGGATCTATTCTGGATGCTGATAAGCCGGTAATGACGTTAACCGTGCAGCTTTTACCTAATCTGCTGTGAAATAGTGAGAATTAATGTTTTCTGAGGCTAAAAGGCATAAAGAGAATCCTGAAGAGTTCTCTGGAAGCTGTACGTGTTCTATTACACACACTAACGCAGCACTTAGAGACTTATCTGATGCTCTGAGTTTCACACCATCATGTTTGAACCACTTAAACCTGTAAGACCCAAATATAGAAAAAAATAGAAAAAAAAATTAAAATAGAATAAAGCAAAAAAGCATACATATATTATGTATTTTTTAGTAAAATATACGTATAAAAAATCTAAATTATAATAAATATGATATAGAAAAATGAGAAAAAATGTAAAATAGAATAAAATAAAAAAATCATATATAATGTGTTTTTAAGTAAAATGTATATAAAAATATCTAAAATATTATATATAATATGGAAAGAAATGAGTAAAAAATAAATTGTAATATATATATTTACTTTTTTGTAAAATATATATAAATAAATATAAAATACAATATATGTAATTTTTTAGTTTAAGCAAAAATATGTGATATATATACATATATATCATGTACATATATAATAATATATATATAATTGTTAATTTTTAAGTAAATATATAAATAGATTTATATAAACCATAATAGAAAAAACTGCAAAAATAACACACACACACACATAATATATAGAAATAATATAAAATAGTAATTTTTTAAAAGCAGAACTGATGTATTTTTGCAGCAGTGTGTTTTAAATCCAGTTGTGCTCTAACCTGCAGCCAGCCTTCACTCTGATTTACACTGTGGAGGCTTGTTTTCGGCCCCAAAATGAAGGTCAAATCCTACAAAACAACACTTTTCCGTCACCCCAACACGAATGACACACACTAATAACCTCCTGCCTCCATGTGTTCTCAGGGCGTTCTCCACACCGTCGCCGGCTACCTGCTCTACACATCACTGACCTTCAAATGCGTCTTCGATCATCACCATGACGACGTGTACTGGTGCACGGCCGACATCGGCTGGATCACCGGCCACTCCTACATCACCTACGGACCCCTGGCTAACGGAGCCACCAGCGTTCTGGTCGGTCATCAGACTGAACATGTACACGTTAAAATCAAAGCGTGTCCGCCGTGTGTTTCCCTAAACGTGTGCGTGTTCATCCCAGTTTGAAGGAATCCCCGTTCACCCTCACGTCGGCCGGTTCTGGGAGATCATCGAGAAGTACAAAGTGACCAAGTTCTACACGGCTCCCACAGCGATCCGCCTGCTGATGAAGTATGGGAAGGAACCTCTGCAGAAGTAAGTCCATGCGCCTGCAGCTCACACAGATGGAGTGTTTTCATAAAGTTATTCATGAAGCTGCAGGCAGAGTTTGACCTTCAAACCTCAGAAGTGTTCCTTTGCTAGATTTCCCTGTTTTCACATGAAAACAACTAGATTTCCCAAGACTTCCATCACTGTGCTCACTGTTTATGTAACATTTTGCTCAAAAGGGAATAAAGCAAAACCTACTGTCATGGAAAAATGATTAGAACACGCTTTTTTTCTTGGCTGGTACCACTAAAGGTACATTACCTGCAGAATACAATGAACAGGACTTTAAATGCAGCTGATTCCATCATACTTTATGTCCTATCTGACCTGCTCCAGCTTCATTGTATTCCAGGGTACATAAGAGACCATTTCCTGTCATCAGCAGCACATGTAAAGGTCTAGAGTGGTTTCCTGCTGACATTCAAGCCGTAGAACAACTCAGAAGTCATCAGTTCTCACATAACGCCTAAAACTAAAGGATTATGAGAAGCCACAAAGGCAGCCATCATGAGTGAGAGACAGGTAGAGAAAAAACTGAAGATCTCCAAGACAACCATTCATTACACCAAGAAAGAACAAACCCAGCATGGTTCTACCAAACTGCTAGCTGGTCAGGAAACGTCTTTCTACCACCAGATGACCATCACTCATCTGTTCCTGTCAAGAATCATCCTCAGACCTCCAGGAACCTTAAAAATGAGTGAAAACTGTGGAGAAATGGGACTTGTTGAAGCTGGTCTGAAGTCACACAGGGCAGGAAGAAGCCCTTCATTAAGGAAAGGCAGAGGAAAGCCCGGTTACTCTTTGCTGGGATCACAAGGATTGGACTGTAGATGATTGGGCTAAGGTTCTCTTCTGGGATGAATCCAGTTTTCAGTTGATGTCCACTCCATCCATCTTACTGGTTAGGAGGAAGCCTGGAGAAGCTACAAACCAGACTGTCTGCCCCTACAGTAAAGCATGGGGGTGGATCAGTGACCATCTGGGGGAGTTTCAGCCTGGGTGGAACAGGGAGAATGAACCAGGTCATGTTTGGGGCTACTCTGGAAAACACTGAGCGAGTACCGTGAATGGCATTTCTAAAGGAAGTCTGATTCTTCAGGTACGACCTGTCCAGTCTGAGGATTCTGGGTAGCGTAGGCGAGCCGATCAACCCCGAGGCGTGGCAGTGGTACCATGAGGTGGTGGGTCAGGGCCGGTGTCCGGTGGTCGACACCTTCTGGCAGACAGAGACGGTGAGAAACAAACTCAGAGTCAAGCTCGTGAAGTTTCAGACAATGTTTTTTGCTCCTTCATTGGTTGTTCTTTAATTCTCTACAGGGAGGTCACGTTCTGACTCCTCTACCTGCTGCTACGCCTCTGAAACCAGGATCTGCTGTAAGCGACACCTCCTTCCAAATATATCCACCTCCTCCTATCAGTGCCTTCAGTAAATGACATTTTATTTTATCCTTTTAACAAAATCAGTGCAGAAAATGCAGCCTGCATTTCCATATGCTGCTTAAAATCCAGGTTGGAAGCATCCCTGCAGTCACAGTGCAGCTTTTTACCCTTTTTTATCTATTTTTATTCTTATTTGCACTGCTGCTAATTGTCGTGTTCTTCCAAACAAATTTTGTTGTACTTGTGCACAATGATTGTAAAGTCTCTATCTTTATATTAACCCTATTAAGAGAGGTTGTAAAGACAAAAACAACCATAAAGAGGTTATACACAGTCCAGTTAAAAAAAAAAACCTTCATCATCAGTCCTGATCCTGCACTAGAGAGACAAATTGACCATAAAGAGCCAGAAAATTACCACAAAGGCACACAAACAACTGCAAAATCAGCAGCTCCAAATAACATAAGTCTAAATGTATTCTTTTGATTGTCAGATAAATCTATATCAAGTTTTTTTTATATATTCAGTGTCAGATTAAGAAAAATTCACACTCAGGACCTTAAAGACAGAAATTTCCTTTAAAAAAACACTCTAAAAATGTTATATATGTTAATAAAATGTTGGCATTTCAGACCTTTCCTTTCTTCGGTGTGGAGCCGACCATCCTCAACGAACACGGAGAGCAGCTGGAAGGTGAAGCTGAGGGTTATCTGGTAGGTTTCAATGCAATAAAACCTTCTTTTTTTCTGTAGAAGCTTAACATTAACAGATTCTGTTAAATTATTTTGGCAAAATGAGCAACATTCCAGCTGCAGGCGACTAAATCACATCAGAAGTGGAGAGTTAGTTTACTGAAATATAAAACCAAAGGGGACAAAAAAAATAAATAAATCAAGATTTAAGTTATAATCCATCCAAAATTTCTACAGCAAACAGGTTGTAAAATGGTCCCACCCCCTATAAACAATGCTACTCCAACTCTACTCCAATCACCTGTATGTAGACATTTTGAGGTGAATCCAGCCTCACGGGACCTGAAGATACGGCCTCATAGGACGTGAAGATACGGCCTCATAGGACGTGAAGATACGGCCTCATAGGACGTGAAGATACGGCCTCATAGGACGTGAAGATACGGCCTCATTGGAGCTGAAGATACGGCCTCATAGGACGTGAAGATACGGCCTCATAGGACGTGAAGATACGGCCTCATTGGAGCTGAAGATACGGCCTGATAGGGGGTGGAATCATTTTTCATACAACTATAATACTAGATATACATCAGAGGTTAGTGTACTGCTAATATCTTGTGGTGTGGTATTGACTTCGTTGTCATTAACTTATTTGACTCTACTGAATTGTAGTGATGAACTCTTCTTCAGTACTTTAGAGCTTTAATGAACATTATTAGTGTTAATATCAGCAGTACTAGCAGCAACACATCTCTTCTTCAGGTGTTCAGGAGGCCCTGGCCTGGAATAATGCGCAGCGTGTACAAAAACCACGAGCGCTTCGAGAACACCTACTTCAAGAAATTCCCAGGCTTCTACGTGACCGGCGATGGTGAGACGTAAAATCAGCTTCACGCACAGATTGAACATCACACTGCTCTGAATGTACAGCTTGATTTCTCACTAAAATACCAAAGAGTCTCATGAGATGGAGAAACATGCAACTTGTTTTGTCCTCCGTCAGGCTGCAGGCGGGATAAAGACGGCTATTACTGGATCACAGGGAGAATAGACGACATGCTCAACGTGTCAGGTACTGTTCTGCTGCTTCCCCTCAAAACTTTAAAAATAAAAAGGTTCTTACGACATCAAACTGAGCTGTTTTTGGTCCATAACTTCAACTTAAACACGTTTCCTCCCCAGAAGCCTTGCGTTTGTTCGTCTCTTCTGATGCGTGTTTGTGTTTTTCGCCGTGTCCTCCAGGCCACCTGATGAGCACAGCGGAGGTGGAGGCGGCTCTGACGGAGCATCCAGCTGTGGCCGAGGCCGCCGTGGTGAGCCGACCTCACAAGGTGAAGGGAGAATGTCTCTACTGCTTCGTCACCCTCAAAGACCACCGAGAGTTCAGCCACATGCTGGTGGAGGAGCTGAAGAGACAGGGTGAGGCTGGTTTGATCAGGGATGAAGGAAAAATCCATCCAGTTTAGCATTGTTGACACCACTTACAACACATCATTTTACAGAATAGTTGCATTTCAGCCGTTAGTTTTAATTTCACACCATGAATTGTTCAGAACTTGGTTAACACAGTGATGAATCGTATAAATGCCTGGATTTCTGAACTTCTGATGGTAGGAGCTCCTGTTCTTCCACCATTTTTGCGAGTGCTTCCATACGTGTTGTTAGAAAAATTTGGAGGTTCACAACACAGAAATTTTCTGCTGGAGGACGGTGTGAGGGGTGGGCTGCTAAAATGAGCTGCACGGACCTCGTGGACGTCCATCCATCCATCCTCTATACACCGCTTTATCCTCACTAGGGTCATGGGGGGTGCTGGAGTCTATCCCAGCTGACTCGGGTGAAGGCAGGGGACACCCTGGACAGGTCACCAGTCTGTCACAGGGCTACATATACAGACACACAATCACACTCACATTCACACCTACGGACAATTTAGAGTAATCAATTAACCTCAGCATGTTTTTGGACTGTGGGAGGAAGCCGGAGTACCCGGAGAAAACCCACGCATGTACAGGGAGAACATGCAAACTCCATGCAGAAAGATCCCAGGCCCACCCTTCGTGGACGTGTCAAGCACAAAACTTTAAGTTTTAGCCTATGTGCTTGTTTGTCACATGACGGTACAACATCCAATCAGAAGAGGAGCAAAGTGCTACTGCTCTGTGACAGGAGGAGATCTGACAGCTGGTCGCTTGTTTGATGAAACCACAGCAGTTCAGGCGTACAGGAGAGAAAGCATCGATCTCATTACACTGGTATCGTTCAATATTGATACCAAAGTTAGCATCGATACGCCCACCGCTACTGTCTTCATATTTAGTGCATGCACAGTGATGCCACACGTTTGCACCACTGTTCTTGTAGTGTTGTCATATTTATGTTTTTTTTTATTATTGCCGTTTTGTTGTTGTTGCTTACGTTACAGCTTTGAAGGCTCCATATTCTACTCCTTCGCAGCACATTTTTCAGTGTGTCTTCCAAGAAAACAGCTCAAAATACTTCAAAAATGGTTCATTTCACCGTGACTGTATGACCCCTGGTGTTAGACCTGTTCTAAATGGGGTGTTTAGTTGTAAATGGGTTCTCGTTTAGCACTGACACTCAGCTGTTATAGAACATAAAACTAATCAAGAGGAGGTTTAGTAGCATCATAATCTTCAGCTGCAGTTGAACCAGACTTTAATGCAGTCAAAGGAAATCTAGCTAGAATAAATGCTGCACCTCTCTCTCACTTTTCTTCATGTTTTATTAATTTTACTTCTCTGTGTTTCAGCTCATAATGGATTTCTCAGCTTCCAGTTCATGCATCTAGAGCTCAGTAGTAAAAAAACAATAAAGCTTAGAAACTCTCTGTCCAAACAATCTCTAAATAGAGTTCTGCTCTGTGCTGATTCTCTTCTCAGTGAGAGAGAAAATCGGACCAATCGCAACACCAGACTTCATTCAGAACGCCCCGGCACTCCCGAAGACTCGCTCAGGTAACAACTCAACAAGCTCTTTAACCAGCTTCATCCTCCTCCTCCTCGTTAACATCCGTCTCCTCCTCAGGGAAGATCATGAGGCGAATCCTCCGGCAGATCGCCCGGAACGAGAAGGACCTGGGCGACCTCTCCACGCTGGCCGACCCCAAGGTGGTGGAGGAGCTGTTCAGCCAGAGATGTGAAGCTGCAGCCTGAACCGGCGGACCTTCACTTCTGTAGCATGAAGACAATCACAAGCTGCTGGTCCTGGATCAGCGTTTCAGTGTTTGTGTGCACTATTTGGGACTGAATGATGTGGCCGGGGATCAGAAAAGATGTTTATGTTTTATGTGGAGAAGGAGGAGGATGATGATTAATGTGTGCAGATGTGTTGATACGGGGTTGTTGGAGGTTTGGGCCAAAATGTCGCTCAACTGAACAGAAATCTAAACGCAGCATGTCATGTTTTATTAAATCGCAACCTTTCTATTTAACATTGGAACATCTCCACAACACCAAACACACTGTATCTGAAATTAGAATTAGTAGAATAGAGTAAAGAAGCTGGTTGGAGGTGGTTTGCTGTCCACCGTTCTTTAGGACTTGGTAGGGCTGACAGACGTTTTTGGGGGACAGGATCGTGTTGACGGACATCCAGTGTCTCATTGACGTTGGATTGTTGACATATTGGGGGAGTTGCTTTGTTAAAATGCTAAAAGGCAAAAACTATCAGTATGAGGTTTTCATCTTGGTATCGGTGGGCTTTGACATTGATGAAACGTAGATGGGGTCTTTGACAATGCAGACGACTTCATAGCACTTCCTTTATCAATGCTAAGCACATCTCTATAGAGCTAAAACCAAAAATAATCAATGAACAGAACCATCCTCCATCTTGCTAGTGTCAAATAAATGTGGACGGTCACCAGCTGGAGCCAGTTTGTCATTGGATCAAGGCCTTGGCGTGGTTAAAGAGTAGGGATGGATCGATGACCTTCTTGGTCGATTATCATCGTCGATATTTGCCATTTTTCCAATTATTGGTATTTTATCAACTGATTATTGGTAAATTTGCTACTTCAGGTGTGATGAAGCCTCCTCTCTCAGCCTGTTGTCACACTGTGGGGTCTGAAATGTCTCTCAAGCAGCAAAAACTGAACAGGAAATGAAAAAAAAATTGCTAATCTCACAGTGGCTAAGACTATGCTAACGCTACGCTAACCCTATTTCAGTGACAGAAGTTTAGCACAAATATTGATCAAACCATCAAAAATTAACACCGTTTAAGGAGGTTTTTCCTCATGTTGTGATTTCATCTGACCCACAGAAAACTTACCAAGGAATTAGTCTGATCCTTAGATCCTCTAAGCGTTTACAGCCCCATCTTCATCTTCATTCCAGATCTGGACCAGATACGGACCTTTGTTCTAAACCTGCACACAAAAATACAGAAAGGCACATTCAATTTAAAACAATTCTTCTTGTTTTTTGTTAGAAGCCGAAGCAGCTGATGGTCAAAGGAAAGTCTGTGGTCAAACATCCGATTCTTGTTCCTTAAAGCCAACTTAGTGGTTAAGAATTAGTCCCCAACTGAACGTATTTTTGTGCACTTTTAGCAAACTTTGATCACCTTCTGACAACAACAATAAAACAGATTTTGAAGGGTTTCTCTCGGCCAGTAAAGAAGACCTGCTGCGGTTATGTTTTCTGTTCAGTGTAACTCTTGAAGCTTTTCTCGTCTCATTTTGTTGAAGGAAGAAATTCTGCTTCTATTTTCAAATCTTGAACTAGAAAGACCTGCTTTGCACTGCTTGTTTCTGACTGATGTATATTTCCAATCTGTGAATTAAATCCATGTCCTGAGAATGAAACGTTCCATCCGTTTCTTCCTTGGAGCTCAGCGGCTGATTGGCGCCCTCATGTGGCAGGAATCGTCCTCTGCAGCTTCACAATAAAAGCCTCTCCTGTTGACGTTTCTGCCTTAATGATGCTCAGAGCTTTGATGATGTGATCCGAGCAGCAGGGAGCAGAGATTACAGGGCACCAAACAGGTTTCATCTCGACAGCAGCGGGCGCCTTTTGAAATTACGAGCATCGGTTGTGTTGAAAAGGAGCGATAATGTGTGTTTTTGGGGAGTTGATTGCAGCAGGTTGTTCTTAAAGTAGATGACTCGGTTGTCTTCTCGGGTTATGAACGCTCTCTGGACTCTTCCTTTGTCTGTTTTCCACCCTCCTGTCACATGAAGCAGCCGTGTGGTGGTGTAGGTGGGGAGGACAAGGACGGGAAAAGAGACCCGGTGTTACATCATCACCCCCAGCAGCAGGAGGAGTGGTTACCATGGCAACCTCCTCCTCATCCTCCTTTTCTTCATCTTCCTCTTTGGTCCCAGCAGCAGTCTGCAGACGTTTTGTAACCCGACGCAGGAGCTCCACGTTTTTACACTTTTGTTGTTTTTTCCTGACTTCAGTGTTGACAGGAGAACGAACCAGCTTCAGGGGAAAATTGATCATTGTTCACTTAAAGTGCGGGCAAACATGCAGGTTTTAAATGAAAATGCAGATTTTAAATGCGCTTATAACCAACTGACCCGTTCTAAAGTCTGAAAATGTGGAAAAATATATTTTCACAGTGACATTTATGACCACATTTTCAACATTTTGAGGAAATCTTTGAACATTTTTTTGGTGAAAAAAATAAATGTTAGGAATGTTTAAGAACATTCACAAAAAATGACGAGTCCCCAAACCAATGTGTTTGCAAGCATTTACATAATTCAGAGACTATTTTTCTTGGAGTCTTTTCTTTAATACTTCTGATCAAAAAAAAAAATCCTGGTAACACACATTTTAATTTCTGAAAATTAAACACGCCGGTAATATCAGTGCCATCGGATGGACTTAAAGAGTTTGATTCCTCTAAGCAGGAACTGGACATTCAGCGTTGCTGCTTCTGAATTTTAAAGAAAAAGAACTTGAATTTTCCAGTTTTTCAACATTTCCTAGTGAGCTTTTAACAGATGCAAAATCTAAAACAACACCCTGTTATCAGCGAGTTGTTCTGCCTTACTGCTGGCTTATTTAATAAAATGAAACATGTATTTTTTTGGCACAGTTTTAGACACAACAAGCTCATAGATGTATTGCTAGTTTTACTGAACAAGAAGCACTTTCAAAAGTCTCAAAGAAATATCCGTGGATGAGTGAGAAATACTGATGTAAGTTTAGTTGAAGTGGGTTATAAACTGATCAGAACAGACTCTAATGTTGGCCTGGTTTTGATCAGTTAACCCAGAGCTGCACTGATGTTTAGAACTGAAACTGGGTCAACTTCTGCACACAGACACTGGAGTTACATTAAAAAAAAGAGTTCTGACTCGTGTTTACTGGGTCACAGTTTGACATAATTTGGGTCGCTGCAGCGCTGACACTAAACGGGGTGAGTTTTAATCAGTGCTAAATGTGTTATTTTATATGACTGATTGGATTATTTACCCTGAACTAAAACACTGTCAGACCCCAAATTTACTGTTAATTGTACAAAAAATGTGTATGTGACACTTAGAACAACAGAAGATTCACATTTTGTGAAACATCCTCTTTAAAATGAAAAACATCACACATGAGTTATTCCATCTGAAATCACCAGGGCCCTTCTGTTGGACCATAAACCAAAGATATTTAATAATATATTTGCTAAATTTTAGATTAGCTCAGTGGAAACATTCAGCTCAATTGATCTGAGCCAGTAAAACCACAACATAATAACCAATAAATAACCACAACTCCTAATGTTTCCTCTGTTTTAGTGCAAAATGGTTCACATGTAAGGAATTATCTTTCTACAAAACATCATGAACAAACTGAAATTTAAGTTTCATCTACATTCATCCTCAGTTCATCATTTCCACATTACAGCTCCCAGATCACAGAGTGTCCACAAAGGAACACAACATTTAGTCACCTGGAAGTGAACCAGAGAGGATTTACTTTATGATCAAAATGACAACAGTCAGATAATAAAAACAGACAAAAAAAAACAAGTATTACAAAAATGAGACAAAATGACAAAAATTAGACAAAGTTATAAAGCGACCAAAATAACCGACAAATGACAAAAAAACTACAAAGGGAGAAACAACATGACAAAAACAGACAAGCAACACACAAAAACCCCACAAAACGACAAAAGCGATGCTCAAAACGAATAGAGCGAAACACAAAATGAGAAAACTAAGAAACAAACGACAAGTCAGAAAAAAACATCAAAAACAAGATAAAATATGACAAAAAGACACAAAATAACAAAAGTGAAAAACAAAATGACAAAAAAATTAGGCAAATGACGTGAAGCAAAACAAATGGAGACAAAACACACAAAACACAAACGCTCATAAAGAAAAAGCGAAACACAAAATGACAAAAATCAGACAAAAACACAAGTGAGACAAAAAGGAAGCACAAAATGACAAAAACATGAAACAAAATTACAAAAATGATCACAGAAAACAACAAAAGAACAATCTATTATTTTACTTTCTGACCAAAACAACTTGTCATGGTCTAGAAATGATTTTAAATTTATAGTTTTACTAATTTAGAATCTGCAGTTAATGTCTTCTCTGGAATTTTTACACTTTGAGGGCCGGATTGGACCCTCTGGAGAAAAATGAAGATAAAAAGTAAACAGATTACATATTCTAAAGTTTTTCTTTTATTTTTCATCTTGCCAATGATTTAAAATCCATAAAATTGGATTAGCAATTATAATTGATGACTTTTGGCCCCAGAATTGTGAGTTTTAGTCATGAATAGCTGGGAAAGACGGGAGAAAAATCTAAGATGATAAACCAAACAGATCCTCCATCTCATCACACACCATCAGTCGTTCTGCTTGTTATTATCAGACATCAGATTCTTG
Source organism: Acanthochromis polyacanthus (assembly GCF_021347895.1). Lineage (NCBI taxonomy): Eukaryota > Metazoa > Chordata > Actinopteri > Pomacentridae > Acanthochromis > Acanthochromis polyacanthus. The sequence continues at coordinate 39,573,547 of NC_067121.1, read as the reverse complement.
TAGCCGCCGGCTGATTTAAGCAGATTAAATTTCACAAACTGTGACTTCAGAGGCTGAGAGGAGGAAGCAGGATGGTGCTGAACCAGCAGAGAGAATGATATTGACATTCATCACCAACCTCCAAACACACTGAAGGAATGAATTATTAATGAACTGCTGCTGACTCCAGATCTGCCTCTAGAGGACAGGAAATGAACTGTCACTACCGACTTCTAAAAGGTTTGTGTTTGTTCCTTCAACATTCATGGTAGATTTGACTGTTTTCACCAGAAAAATTACCTTTAGAAAGACACAGGGTGGACATCTGATAATCTTAGGACCACTGTTCTTTCATAAGGCAAGAATGTCACTTATGATGCTGCCTCCACCGTGCTTCACGTCATGATGCTGCCACCTCCGTGCTTCACGTCATGATGCCGCCACCGTGCTTCACGTCATGATGCCGCCACCTCCGTGCTTCACGTCATGATGTCGCCACCACCGTGCTTCACGTCATGATGCTGCCACCTCCGTGCTTCACGTCATGATGCCGCCACCGTGCTTCACGTCATGATGCCGCCACCTCCGTGCTTCACGTCATGATGTCGCCACCACCGTGCTTCACGTCATGATGCTGCCACCTCCGTGCTTCACGTCATGATGCCGCCACCGTGCTTCACGTCATGATGCCGCCACCTCCGTGCTTCACGTCATGATGCCGCCACCGTGCTTCACGTCATGACGCCGCCACCACCGTGCTTCACGTCATGATGCCGCCACCTCCGTGCTTCACGTCATGATGCCGCCACCGTGCTTCACGTCATGATGCCGCCACCACCGTGCTTCACGTCATGATGTCGCCACCACCGTGCTTCACGTCATGATGCTGCCACCTCCGTGCTTCACGTCATGATGCCGCCACCGTGCTTCACGTCATGATGCCGCCACCACCGTGCTTCACGTCATGATGCCGCCACCACCGTGCCTCATCATGATGCCGCCACCACCGTGCTTCACATCATGATGCCGCCTCCATCGTGCTTCACATCATGATGCCGCCTCCACCGTGCTTCACGTCATGATGCCGCCACCACCGTGCCTCATCATGATGCTGCCACCACCGTGCTTCACATCATGATGCCGCCTCCATCGTGCTTCACATCATGATGCCGCCTCCACCGTGCTTCACATCATGATGCCACCTCCATCGTGCTTCACGTCATGATGCCGCCTCCATCGTGCTTCACATCATGATGCCGCCTCCACCGTGCTTCACATCATGATGCCACCTCCATCGTGCTTCACGTCATGATGCCGCCACCACCGTGCTTCACATCATGATGCCGCCTCCATCGTGCTTCACATCATGATGCTGCCACCACCGTGCTTCACATCATGATGCCGCCTCCATCGTGCTTCACATCATGATGCCGCCTCCATCGTGCTTCACATCATGATGCCGCCACCACCGTGCTTCACCATGATGCTGCCACCACCATGCTTCACAGTGCGGATGGTGTGTTTATGAGTGTTTAGTCTAATTGTTGCCATTGTTGTTGACATTCAGTTTGTTCCAATGAAGAGCAGCAGACATAAAATAGCTTGAAAATAAACACTTAAATGCATGTAGATGTGTTCCATCTCTGAACCAACACTGAAATGGTTTCAACAAAAATCTACTCATTTCTGCTAAGGCAAATTAATGGGAGTAGGTTTTATTTAAATGTTGGGGTTGAGTGTTAAACAATTTATTGCGTTCTGGTGAATTTTTGTGCATCAAGTTGTGTCTTTTCTGCAGGCACCAGGTGACAACTTAAAACATAATTCACTTTATAAGTTCTAATTCTGTTTTCCACATTAGATTTAGGTAAAAACATGCAAAAAGTTAAAATGGAACTTGCAAAACACAGAATAAATGTGGAAAATTCTGGGCATTTCACGCACATTTTGGAATTTTCGTGTTTATGTCTCACTTTTGGGTAAGTCCTCTTCAACCTTGTCCTGAAGATTAAACCCACAGATCCTCCGCCTTTGTTTTGTTGCTTTTGTGGCGTCACATCGACTCACTGAGACACATCTGAGCTGCCAGAGATTTTGTGCGACTTTAAAGTTTCCTCGCCATACGTTGGAGCCTGAGTGGCGACAGAAGCCTGCTGTGACAAACAAAGATGTGAAATGAATGTGTGTGTTTTTGTGTTTTTGTGCCAGCGGCATGAAGAAGAAGAATCAGACTGGGCACATCCAAAGCAAATTGGACAAACAAAAGAAGAATCAAGGAGGCACCAAATGAATGGCAGCTTTTTGTTTTTGCTCCTCTAAAGACAGACAGATGGTCCAACTGAACTCGAAGCCCGTCGGACAGTTTTCATTTCAGAGTGTGTTGAGGAGGAAGCCTTGAGATGATAACATGACGGAGGCTGGTGTGATGCCTGCAAGCTGTCAGACTGAGCAAAATGCTACAGATGTGGAACCTGCCTCGTTTGTTTGCACATCAGTAGAAATGAGACATTTTGATACATTTCCATTTTATACAATGTCAGCTCTTGTTTTTACAACATGAAAGTGGAATATATTGTAGTTTATCTGACGGCTATATTAACATTTTTAGATTGCAACCCCTTATAAATAACTGTTGTAGTTGTTGCTTCTTTTCTGTTTCATGTGTAAATGAGCAGCTTTTTCCTTCTTAACGTGAGAGAACACTACTCCATATGAAAACAATTGTACAAAACATTAAAATCTGACAGACTCCTCCTTGTAACACCCTTTTAAAAACACCCCCCTCCAGTGAAAATCGTTTTTTTCTTTGTAAACATGTCCAAATGGTGTTTTATATTTGCTAGAAGACGAGCAAAATAAGCAGTGAACACCATGGCGAAACATTTCCACCTTAAAAAACTGCAGCACGTCAACGACAGAAACGTTCAGATTCAAACTTGGAGGGTTTCTTACGTCACAAACCCAAAGAGCCAATCCAGACAGCTTACAGGGAAGAGCTTTCTTTTTCACTGTACCTCTTTAGAATCGATTTGTGGTTTGAACGTGTGTTACCTCATGATGCTGCCGCCACCGTGCTTCACATCATGTACAACCGTCTAAGACAGTGGTTCTCAACCCTGTTCCTCATGACCCACTGTCCTGCATGTTTTAGATGCTTCCTTCTTCCAACACACCTGACTCAAATGATCAGCTCGTCATCAAGCCTCTGCAGAGAACCACTGGTCTAAGTAACCTTTAAAGAAACAAATATTTTCCAGCCTTTCTTGACATATTTGCAGACTTATGCTTTTAAATAAGTATTTCAGAGTTGCATAGAATGTTTATATTTTCTCTTCATGATGTAGTTTTAGGCAGAAGTGCTGATGCAGGAGTGACTGGACCTTCCAGATACAGGCGAGTTTATACAACGATGGAATAAACTATAGAACTTGATACAAAATATCTGAAAATTCAATCAGTTACAGCAGTTTAATTGGCTACTACTGTGTCCATGTGGAGGCAGCATTTAACCTTTAAATAACTATTTAATGGAGCTGCTGTGTTCTTTTATTTTCATTGTGTAGTTAAAAACCTGGAGCTCTGTAGCCTCTTCAGGACTTACTTTGGAAATTTTAAGCACATTTTAGCAATATCAGCTAAAAATGAGTGCTTTTGCTTTAGCTAGGTCAAATTGTAATGGTTTTTCGGTCACAGATGTCTCCAGACGCTGCCGTCATGCTCTTCTGTAAATGTTTTATTTGCTGCCAGCCTGAGCGACGGCCCTGCTGGTTCGGCTCAGGGTTCAAACGGTCGTCACACTCCTCCACACAAAGGCGCTGTCTGTTTACTCGTACAATAGTGCATTTCTGGTGGAGCTAAAACAACCCCTGCCACCAAAAAAAAAAAGCCTGACATCCAGCCTCTGCCGCGCCGCCTCAGCAGCTTAAACGTCCTGGAAGCTCCGGCCTGCCGGAGCCTCGACTGGAGGGTGAATAATGATGTAACAGAGTCAGGAGGACTGAAGGGCCTCCCAGCAGAGATCTCCATGGATTCTCCTCGGGGCCAAACCTTCCGCCGCGCACGGGGCTTTTTGTACCGTTGGCATGACAACCTCCCGGCTAATGGCACAGCCGGGCCCATTGTGAGGCTCATTGTCTGCCGGAGGCCTCCACTCACAGCTGCGGGCTCACGCAATTTAAGGTCCAATTTTTGACAGATTGGACGCTGAACGAGGCGGCGAGGAGCCTCTGAAAGGTTAAAGCTGTCAGCGGGACACATGGAGAGCGACGGCCGTTTGGTAAAATTGATTCAGATTGTGTCTTTATCCGTGTCGGCCTGCACACGCTGGCTTTTAACTGCAGGTCGCTTTGTGTTTTAATGAAATTTGAAAGTGAACAAGGACAACCACTCATTCACTGGAAACTCATGGATTCTCAATAATCTTTCAGAAAACAAGATGCAACCTTCGGATTATTAAATGTTGAAAAAGAAGTCCATCAACCTGAAATTTGTTCAGTATTTACTCTCCTTTTTGCTCCGTTTTGGTCTACACCACCTTCAGATTAAAATTTTAAACAAATCTGTCTGTAACTGTCTCAGACAAGCTCATGTAAGTGAGTTTATAAATGTATTGTTTTTTTTAATACTATTTTATATTAAATTAAGTTCAGAGTACAAAATGTGATTAAAGGGTATAAATAGTGTTAAAATGTTTTTAACGGCGCTACCACAAACGTTAAAAATTAGAGGATGTGAGGTCATAGATTGTCACATGACCGGATATAAAGCCAAGGCGCAATCCCCTGTGCATTGTGGGTGTTGAGAGAAGACGTGGACACGCAGCCCAAAATGTGCATATGGTTTGACAGGCACACACGGTAATTGAATTCACCTTATTATTGTGTATTATTATGACTTGGAGAGGAGCATTTGGGTCATGTTGTGTTTTGTGTTTGTAGTTTTCACGATGTCCGAGGAAGAAGGAGAGATTAAAAAAATCTTCTAAAGACGTCCGTATGAAGCGTGGTCTTTTAATGCCTCAAACCAGTGCGCTTACACTGTCTCTGCAGCTGCTTAATTCTTCACTAATTTCATCAAAGGGGATAAATGTGAATGAATCTCAGCATCCCATCATAAACACCATCCAACATGCTAAGACAATTAGAAGTCTACAGAGCACATCTCCAGAGTCAAGTTTCCACCAGTTTCTGCAGTAAAATCTTAATAAGAGTTTCAGTTTTTTAACCGTCTGCTGAATGTGCTCCTTAATAGACAAATCAATTAAAATCTTAGATATTTAAAAGAAGGTATTTGTTGACCGTTTCTTGTTAAATATTTTCCAGACAGTAAAGAACATACATTTAGCTTTGTCTGCATGTTTTTTGCACAAAACTAAGAACAAATAAATGACATCCCCCCCCCCCCCCCCCCCCAACTGTCACTCCACTCTTCAGCTCATAAGACGATGGATCTGCTTGTTTAAGAAAAAAAAAAAACCTGCTTTCTTTTAGCGTTTGAATCGTTTAAATCCATGTTACAGAGCGTTTGCATCAGGAACACACCTGTCTATCCTTTCAGTGAGCTCAGATCAGATTCACCGCCTCTACATCGACCTTCGCTGTTCAGAACCGTCAGACATCAGCTACAGAACTCCACAAATCACAGCAGAAACAGAAAACGAACCGTTTGTCTCGTCTGTTTAGTGGAACTCACACAGATCTGAGAAACATGAGGTGAAGCCGCCGGAAACGATCTGACAGAAAGCGACGCTGCTGCTGCATTATTCATCAGAGCCGGAGAGCAAAATGTGGCTCTTTTTATCTTTTTCAATCACAGTTAAATGTCAGAGCAAATATTCAAACACAGATTCATTTTCACAGACCTACACAGTTTAACTCAGCCGACATCAAAACCCGCCCGTCACCGCTGGTCTGGAGGAGGAAAAACTCTTTTCTGTCGAGTATTCTCTCAGAATTTTACAGTGAAATTAGATTTTGTTTGGATTTATTCATGGGTCAGCATTTTCTGGCTTTCAGATCATTTGTGCCACACAATCAAAGACTCAGAGAGGTTCTATTATAGTTAGAAGAACAACTTTTATTTTTTAGATGAGTCCTGTCAGTGTCACAACAATCTCTGGATCAATAGAGATTAAACGTCCAGCGACCTCTTTGACGACTCATTTATCGTTCTTAGTTAATTGGAGCAGTTTGAGGCGACTTTGAGAGTCACAGATGCAACAGACAATGTGAGGATGTCAGATTTTGTGGATAGCAGAGGTTAGTTTCAGGTACAGGAATAGAAAATATTCTGAAATCAAAATCTTCTTAGCGATCCAACAACAAATGCTTCGTTTTTACTTTGGTTTCTGTACTTTGTGTGTAGAAGACAGATGTAACTCAACTGTGATTTCATCTGTTGCTTCTGGACTAAAGTCTGGAAGTCTGGAGTTTGGAATTTGTTTCATTGAGACCAAACAGAACAAGCGAAGGGTGGATCTGACGGAAAACTTAAGGAAATGCCAACACAGTAGCCTTCCTCCAAGTTGGACCATAATTTACTAGCAAGCAAGCATCCATCCATCCTCTATACACCGCTTTATCCTCACTAGGGTCATGGGGGGTGCTGGAGTCTATCCCAGCTGACTCGGGTGAAGGCAGGGGACACCCTGGACAGGTCACCAGTCTGTCACAGGGCTACATATACAGACACACAATCACACTCACATTCACACCTACGGACAGTTTAGAGTAACCAATTAACCTCAGCATGTTTTTGGACTGTGGGAGGAAGCCGGAGTACCCGGAGAAAACCCACGCATGCACAGGGAGAACATGCAAACTCCATGCAGAAAGATCCCAGGCCCAGGCCGGGATTTGAACCGGGGATCTTCTTGCTGCAAGGAAAAAGTGCTAACCAGTACTCCACTGTGCAGCCCCCAGAGGCAAGCCCAAGCAAGCAAGTTTATTTATGCAGCACATTTCAACACAGCCTGTCCTCAAAAGAAAAATGACCACATAGATCGTCTGTACACGCCCGTATTACGACCGCATGTTACGTTTTGACGTTTCCGACCTCTAGCGGTTGAGTAAATATCGACACTCTGGTGTGTCAGCTGAAACGTCACCATGAACAAAGTTTTAACTAACACTATCCCTGTCCCTAACCTTAACCATAACCCTGCTGGGAAAGTGAGAAAAAAGCCGTTTCGCGACGGAAAAGCCGTTTCGCGAATTAAATCCCGTAATGCGTTCGTTCTCCCCGTAGGGGCGCAAACGTTCATACGACTGCACAGGTCGTATTCCGGTGCACGGTGCAAACGACCGATGCGGTTGTATGAATTTGAGGACTTCTTGTTTCAACAAGGCGATTCAAAGTTCTTCACAAAGACATTGAAACAGAAGATGAAAACACAATTGAAAAAATAAAACCTAAAAGAACTTCATACTGCATTAAAAGAAACTGAAAACCGGCAACTGAGACCATAAATTCATGAGAAAAATGTTTACTGAGGCAGCAAACCAAGTGAGAAGCACGACACTCTTTCCTCACGGCGCTCCAACGACTGGACTCTACTCTCATCCATAAGCAACTCACCACCGCCGTACAGCTGCAGAAGCAACAGAAGTCAGAGACAAACGTCCTCTGATCAAATCTACAGAACCACAAAGAGCTGCTGGTGAACTCCAGAAACACACCACACACTGTCTGAAGAACCAGGACGCTCAGCTCCACATCATCACACACAGCGACACTCCCACACCACAACAGCAGCGGCCTTCGTTCACAGAAAACAAAAAAATAAATCACTGTTCTCTGCCAGGACTCACCCAGCAGGCCGCAGAAGTTTGAACAGGTTTACTCAGGTGTGGATGGGTCTGAAGCTGCTACTAAAAAAAGGTTTTATTGGTCCAGGTGTGGCTCAATCAGCTGATGGCCCTCGGCTCCTGAACACCTGGTGTCTGATTGGTTCTTACCACAGTCTGGATTCTAACAGTTGTCAAACAGGACTGTCAGCTGTGGAACAATCTGACTTCTGCACAACGCAACTGATGGTCCCAGCCCCAATAAGGGCGAGAAATTCTACTAATGATCCTTGATAAGACAAACAATTCCAGGTTCTACCTCATGAAGTTCATCCAGAGAATGCCAAGAGTGTTCAAAGCAGGAATTAACGCAAAGAATCTAAAATATAAAACATGTTCTGACTTATTTCACACTTTTTTGTTTACTACATGTGTGTTCATTGATAGTTTTCATTTTATTGGACAAGGAGATGAAATAATAGAAAGAAATTACACAAAACTACACATTATAAGATTCAAATGTGCCCACATATATATATGGGGTAAAATTTTACATATCTCTATAAATATCTACATTTTATGCTTTAAATTTATGCTCTCAAATTTTTAAGCAAATCTGAGATCGTCGAGGAGAAAACGTTTGATGATCTGAGACTGAATGACCCAAACCTGGTGAGGTTTAAGCTGTACTGAGATGATTCTAGCAGAAAATAGTCCTGAAATCTGTTCAGACCGAAGCGAAACTCCTCTGTGATCGGCCGTAAACTGAGTTAAAGACGTCAGAAATCTCCGTTTGATCACAAACTTTACACATGAAATGAAGAAATCCAATAAAGGACTGAAATCTGCTGGTAGTCATAAAAGTTTCAGTGGAAAACATGAACGCTTTGAGCTCCAGCGGTTTGATTCAACACATCAGAGGGTAAAAGCTAAAAGCTGCTTCACCTCCAGTAAACAAGCAGCAGCAGAGGTTTCATCAGGTTTTCTCCTCATGAACTGGAAGCAGCAACATGTTAACTTTAAACCGGAGCCGTCCTGACTCTGGACTGAGCTCAGGTTTGACTTTGTCTCCTCAGAGGTCACGTCACATTAAAGCAGCGACTTCACGGCTGCTGTGAATTATTCAGCAGCGGTCGGTTTCTCTCCGGGCCGATGAAAGTAAAAGCAGAGCATCTTCTCTGACCCACTCAGTGCCATCAGCAGCATTAATTATTCATCTTTAGAACTCGGTGAAAGCTAGACGGACGACTCTCTGCCTCTTTACGACTCCCCCTCAGCCAGTAAAAGCCTGCAGCTTCCAGTAACACTTCCAGGGATTTAATTCTTTGTTTTGCTGCTCGGATGTGAAAACTGGAGTCGAGAAACCCGGAGATTTTTGTAGCATTTTTTAGCAGCAACACGCTCACTAACCTGCAGCACCTTTAACACTTAGATCAGGGGTCTAACTCATTCTAATCCAGGTTCCACGTTCAGCCCGGTTTGATCTCCAGTGACCAGTAAAACCACAGCAGAATAACCACAACTCCTAACGGTTCCTTTGATTTAGTGCCAAAAAGGTTCACATTTAATGAGTCATCTTTTTACAAAACATTATGAACAACCTGAAATTTCTGAAGAAAAATACATTAAATTTCATCAGCATTCATCCTCAGTTTATCATTTCCTCATTACAACTTCCAGATCACAGAGTGTCTACAAAGGAACACAACATTTAGTCACCTGGAACTGAACCATGGAGGATTTACTGGAGGATCAAAACCACAAAAAAAGACAAAAAACACAAAAACAAGACAAAATATTGCAAAAATGAGACACAAAATGACAAAAACAAGACAAAAAAATGACAAAAAATGAGACAAACGACACAAAACAAAATGAAAAAGAGACAAAATTTGATTTAAAAGATACAAAGTGACAAAAAATGGACAAAAACAAGACCAAAAATTACACAAATTTGCCAAAATTGAGGTGAAAAACCCCCCAAAACAACAACAACAACAACAAATAGACAAACAACACAAGCGGGACAAAAAACACAAAATGACACACACACACAATGAGTAAAATGAGACAGAAAACACAATCAGGACAAAAATGAGACACAAAATGACAAAAAAGGAGGCAAACGACACAAAACAAAACAAAAAAGAGACAAAAAATTTGAATAAAAAGTTACAAAGCAACAAAAAGTGGACAAAAACAAGACAAAAAATTACACACATGAGACAAAATTGACAAAAAAACCCCCAAAACAACAACAACACAAAAGTAGACAAACAACACAAGCGGGACAAAAATCATGAAATGACAAAATGACAAACTAACAGAATAACACAAGCTTTTACAGCAGAAATATTTAATGAATATGTTTCCAATGGAGTCTAACGTCTATAAACATTTATAATAAAACATAATTTATATCATTATCTGTCCATCCATCCATCCATCCATCCATCCATCCATCCATCCATCCATCTGTGTTTACCTGGAGGTCTTTATCGTCATCTTCAGTCCAGATGTGGAGTCATTCCAGATGTTTTAAAGGAGAAACTGAGCACTTAAAGAATCCTGACCAGAAACCAAAGTCAGAATTCTGTAACTCCAGAGATGGAGGTCGTTTTAGGAACCAGATCGGAAGCAGAAACTGTGGAGGAAAAACCTGTGAGACTGTTTATAACAGTGGGCTCAGAAGTGGTCTGAAAATGAAAAACTGTTGGAAATTTTAAGTTCAATTTACTTTTTATGGTTTCCTTTAAATATTAATGTGAAGACTGTTAATATTTTCTGACACTTTGTGGAATAAATGACTCAATTATTAATTAATAAAAACAACTATTTTGCAGATACATAAAACACAAAAGCAGCAGTTTGACTTTCTCCCATCTACCTCCACTGTTCATTCTAAATAAATATAAAATAAACCAAAAATTGTCGCACATCTCGCTACGAAACGAGTAAAACACTCGTTTATTTTATCAGATTTTCTGCAGCCCTTCGGGTCAGCTGACAGCACAGCTCTCTGTCTTGCGTGACAAGCCGGGAACACGAGTAAGGTGGCACATGTATGACCGTGATGCAAGAGGATTTGAGTTGCGGGGACGACGCAATCTTCTTATTTACGTGGTGTGTGTGTCTGTCCTCCCTGACCCACTGTAATCCTGCAGTCTGCATGTAATCCACACACACACACACACACGCACACACACACACACACACACACACACACGCACGCACGCACACACACACACATCAGCGTCTGCCAAGAACACACACTCAGGTCTAATGAAAGCGCGACTAATGTACGACGAGCTGACATTTATCGAAAACACACTCATGTTTATCACCACATCTACACCCCCTGTCAAAAGTTTTAGGACACTTTCTCATTCAAATAAAGTAGAACCTGTCCTACAACTTTTGACAGGGGGTGTATCTACCAAATTTGGTACACATATGCAGCACATCAGGCTGAACAAAAAAGTCAGTGACAGCCACATTCCAAACCCAACAGGAAGTGAGCTATTTTGCGTTGAATGTCAGATTTTGCCCATTTTTCATTTTTTTCTAGAGCAAACTCCTCCTAGGGGGAAACTCCAATTCACCTCAAATTGGGCCAGTACATACAGGAGGCCTTAATGATCCAAAGTTATTAAAATCTTTTTCCAAAGTCAAAGGGTGTGTCCGTGGCGGCCTCTGGAATTTTGATCCTTCTCCATGAAATTTCAAATGCTGTGTAAATGCCCTGAACATGCTCCAATCTGCCTGAAACTTTACATGTATGATCAGAGTCCTGCCCTGATCACATCCATGTGATGAAATACACCCCCTGTCAAAAGTTGTAGGACAGGTTCTACTTTATTTGAATGAGACAGTGTCCTAAAACTTACGTACAGACGACGACACGTAGACTTGTTTTCTGTTGTTTTGTTTCTCACTTTTGTCATATTGTGTCTCGTTTTCTCGTTTTTGTGATATTTTGTCTTATCTTTTTTGTCTCATTTTTTATCGTTTTGTGTTTCCTTTTTGTCTCGCTTGTGTATTTTGTTTTGTTTTTGTCATTTTGTGTTTCGTTTAATTCATTGTTTCGTGTGTTGTTTTTGTCGTTTTACGTTTTTTGTCTCACTTGAGTCGTTTGTCTATTTTTTGTCACTTTTTTCTCACTTTTGTCATTTTATGTCTCATTTTGCTATTTTTTGTCTCGCTTTTCTCGTTTTGTCTTTTTTTGTCACGCTTGCTTCATTTGTCTCATTTTTTTTGTCATTTTGTTTCTCGCTTGTGTCATTTTTGTAATATAAAGTTTTGTTTTTGTTGTTTTTTGTCTGACTTCTGTTGCTTTGTTCTTGCTTGTGTTCTTGTCATTTTATACGTTTTGCTTGTCGTTTTGAGCATCGTTTGTCTCATTTTGTGTTTTTTTTGTCTTGGTTGTGTTGTCTACTTTTTGACATTATTTTTTCTTGCTTTTGTCATTTTTTATTCTGTTTGTGTCATTCGTTTGTCCATTTGTTTTGTCGAATTTGTCGTCTTTTTGTTTTGTTTCGGGTTGTTTGGCTCATTTTTTTAATATTTTGCTTTGTTTTTTTTCTTTTTTGTATGACGTTTGAAGCTTGTCTCATTTTTTTCATTTTGTTTCCTTTTGTTCTCACTTGAGTCATTTATTTTTTTGTTACTTTGTTTCTCGCTCTTCTTGTTTAAAGTCTCATTTTTTCATTTTTTGTCCCGTTTTTGTTGTTTTGTCTTTTTTGTATCTCATTTGCATCATTTGTTTCATTTTTTGTCATTTTGTTTCTCGCTTGTGTCGTCTTGTGTCATTTTTGTAATATTTAGTTTTGTTTTTTGTCTGACTTTTGTCGTTTTGTTCTCACTTGTGTTCTTGTCATTTTACATTTTGCTTGTTGTTTTGAGCATCGTTTTACTCGTTTTGTGTTTTTTTTGTGTTGTGTCTTTACTTCTTTGTCATTTTGTTTCTTGCTTTTGTCATTTTTTTGTCCAGTTTGTGTCATTTGCCTAATTTTTTTTGTCTCATTTCTGTTGTTTGTCCATTTTTAAAAAGCAAAAAAGTAGATTTTTTATTTGCAGTCTCTTTTTTGCTCTGTTATGAGCTGACAAACACATGAACAGCACAGCAGGGGATCTTGTAAATACACATTCATGTTTATTACCATTTACTATGTACAGACGACTACACATCCGTTTTTGACGTAGACTTCTCGTTTAAAACATTCATTTTTTGTTGCTCATATCCAATAGTAACAACTGTACAAAGACAGCCCGGTAGGTACAATAATTGACTTAAAAACGCTCGGATGCAAATCATGTGACAACAAAAACAAACAGCTCTTCTCTTTTCTCCTCCAAACAGCCGAGCTGAGCGACCACGACGGACTAGAGCTGGTATGTACATGCACTAAAGTGCTAGTGTTCAAAAGGCATGCAGATATTTCACTCATATTCGTACAACTGCCTTCCAATTATGCATAAGGTTTGTTCTACCGAGCCCCACATTCGTCCCGACGGAAAAAGAAACCAGCATCAGAAATGACATCATGTGTCTCCGCTTCGGACCTGGGGAAGCAGAAGTTGTCGTGTGTTTTTCTGTTGTTGTTGTTTGTGTTGTTTTTCTTCTCCTTGACACTAAAAAGAAAAGTTAAGCTTGAAGGCGGCGAGAAAAAAAAGTGGAAAAAAGAACAACGCTGTAAAAAACAACAACACATGAACTGATCTGAACAGAGCGAATAAAAGTGTAAACATGTAAACCAATGAGAGAAAGGTGCAAACCAGGGGTGTCCAACATGAGGCCCGTGGGCCAAAAGTGGTCCTCCAGAGGGTCCAATCCGGTCCTCAAAGTGTAAAAATTACAGAGAAGACATTAACTGCAGATTTTAAATTAGTAAAACTATAAATTTAAAATCATTTCTAGACCATGACAAGTTGTTTTGATGATAAAGTAAAATACTAGATTGTTCTTTTGTTGTTTTGCATCTCATTTTTGAAATATTTTGTCTTGCTTTTGTTTTTTGTTTTTTTCAATTTTTTGTCTCCCTTATGTCGTTTGTCCATTTTTTTTTGTTGCTTTGTAACTTTTTTGTCTCACTGTTGTCATTTTGTGTCTCATTTTGTAAAATTTGTTGCTTTTTTGTCTGATGTTTGTCGTTTGTCTCATGTTTTCGTCATTTTGTTTCTAATTTTAGTCATTTTCTGTTTTGTTTTATTCATTGTTTTGTGTCTTGTTTTTCCCACTTTGTGTCATTTTGTAATATTTTTTCTTGTTTTTGTTGTTTCATGTTTTTTTTGTCTGACTTTTGTCGCTGTGATCATAAAGTAAAATCCTTGACTGTTCAGCTCCAGATAACTGTGATCATAACGTGGAGTTGTCGTTATTTAGAGGTTCTGATTTTACTGCAGATCAATTTTGGCTGATTGTATTTGACACTCCTGGTGCAAACGTAGAAATGCAAGAGCTAAAAAAAAAGGTTCAGAATTGTGGCTAAAATATCCACATGTATGCATCAGATACATACGTGTGCATGTTTACAGACGTGTGGGGTGATGAGTAACTCAAGCGTACAGGCACCTCTTATGGAAATGTGTTTTTCGGTGGTTCTACAGTACATTCCAGGTTCTTCTGGTTCCTCGACGGTCAGCTGGTGCTACTGGGTGGACCCCCCGCCTCCAGGCTTCGTCTCTGGGAGTCTCTGGACGGGCAGGGGGAGTTTCTGAGGTACTGGGTCTGTTCAGGCTGAGGTGGAGGAGGGTTAGAGGAGGTAGAGGAGGCCTCACGCCGGCTCCTCGCCCTCCAGGATGGCCCTCCGGTGTCCCGGCGGAGGGAAGGTGAACCTCCTCCTGGAGCCCTCGCTCCACCTGGGGGAGGAGGAAGGGGAGCGGGCGGCCCAGCGCGATGGGGGGCGGCGGTTGGCCGGGCGGGCCGGTCTCAGGAAGCAGGAGTCCAGCGGAGGAGCCACCGGAGAGCGAGGCAGGTCCTGCCAACGACAAGGAGGCGTCAGAGGAGAGGAGAAAACGAGGAGACTGCAGGTCTACCCCAGCAGAGAAAAGAAAAAAACAAGACTCAGAGTGAACGGATGAAATGAGTGAGCGGGGACGGATGAATAAATGATGAGCACAAAAAACAGAAGTGAGGAAAGATGTCAGTGCCCTAGGAACTGTCATGTTTCTGGGAGATAAGTCAGATATCTGATGGTTTTCCTCTAGTTTATCTGATGGTTTTAATGTAGTTTATCTAATGGTTTTAATGTAGTTTATCTGATGGTTTTCCTGTAGTTTATCTGATGGTTTTAATGTAGTTTATCTGATGGTTTTCCTCTAGTTTATCTGATGGTTTTCCTCTAGTTTATCTGATGGTTTTCCTGTAGTTTATCTGATGGTTTTCCTCTAGTTTATCTGATGGTTTTCCTCTAGTTTATCTGATGGTTTTAATGTAGTTTATCTGATGGTTTTAATGTAGTTTATCTGATGGTTTTCCTCTAGTTTATCTGATGGTTTTAATGTAGTTTATCTGATGGTTTTCCTGTAGTTTATCTGATGGTTTTCCTCTAGTTTATCTGATGGTTTTCCTCTAGTTTATCTGATGGTTTTCCTGTAGTTTATCTGATGGTTTTAATGTAGTTTATCTGATGGTTTTAATGTCGTTTATCTGATGGTTTTAATGTAGTTTATCTGATGGTTTTAATGTAGTTTATCTGATGGTTTTCCTCTAGTTTATCTGATGGTTTTCCTCTAGTTTATCTGATGGTTTTCCTCTAGTTTATCTGATGGTTTTCCTCTAGTTTATCTGATGGTTTTCCTCTAGTTTATCTGATGGTTTTCCTCTAGTTTATCTGATGGTTTTAATGTCGTTTATCTGATGGTTTTAATGTCGTTTATCTGATGGTTTTCCTGTAGTTTATCTGATGGTTTTCCTGTAGTTTATCTGATGGTTTTCCTGTAGTTTATCTGATGGTTTTCCTCTAGTTTATCTGATGGTTTTCCTCTAGTTTATCTGATGGTTTTCCTCTAGTTTATCTGATGGTTTTCCTCTAGTTTATCTGATGGTTTTCCTCTAGTTTATCTGATGGTTTTAATGTAGTTTATCTGATGGTTTTCCTGTAGTTTATCTGATGGTTTTAATGTAGTTTATCTGATGGTTTTCCTGTAGTTTATCTGATGGTTTTCCTGTAGTTTATCTGATGGTTTTCCTGTAGTTTATCTGATGGTTTTCCTGTAGTTTATCTGATGGTTTTCCTCTAGTTTATCTGATGGTTTTCCTCTAGTTTATCTGATGGTTTTCCTGTAGTTTATCTGATGGTTTTCCTGTAGTTTATCTGATGGTTTTCCTGTAGTTTCTGTCTAAGTTTCTACACGTGTGATTCCCAATTATTGGAAGTTTTTTAGTTAAACTTGAGTACAATCTAATCCATTACCAAACCCTCTGAACCCAGAAGGTTTAACCTGGAGGCACAAAAATAGCAAAAAAAAAAAAAAAGGTTAAAAATTACAAACACGCATACATATATATGTATGCGTGTCTTTTCTCATTTGTCTCATCTTGTTTTGCTTTGTTTGTTTTGTGTACCGTTTTTGTCGTTGTGTCCTTTTTTGCCACTTTGTAACTTTTTTGTCTATTTTTTTTTCTCTTTTTTGTTTCGTGTCGTTTGTCTCATTTTTTGTCATTTTGTTTTTCATTTCAGTCGTTCTGTGTCTCATTTTTGTAATATTTTGTCTTATTTTTGTTGTTTTTAGTCTTTTCTTTTAAAGTCCCTCTATTATAGATTGACCCGGACAATTTTCGAATCATTTTGGTCAAATTACATGCCATTCTGGACTCATTTTCTGTAATTAAGGATAATTTTCAAATCATTCTGAACAATTTCTGAGCTATTTTGGACAATTTTGTTGTAATTTTCAACAAGTTTTATGTCAGCTTGGATCTTTTCTCGTCATTTTGGATCATTTTTGTGTCTTTGGGATGGTTGTCATGTCATTTTGGACAAATTTCAAGTCATTCTGGATGGGTCCATATATAATTACAGGAACATAGTTGACATTTTAGTGATATCCAGTCATTTTTTATCAATAAGTGATTGTTTCCATAATAAATGATTATGGAATTTGTAAAGACATGATCATAATAAACATAAAAACATTAGTTTTTTTTTTACTTTTAATAAAAATGTAAGCAGATATATCCCATGGACTTCTAAACTCCCTTAGTTATAGACTGATCAAGCTAAAAAAAAAAGTTAAAGGAATTTTTTCACTAAAATGTAAACATAATAAACAAAAATAACTTGAAGCTGAATTAAAAACCAACTAAATAATCTGAAGCTCGTCTGCCTGCTGTCGTACTTCTCACTAACTGGAAGCTTCCATCGGCTCAGGTTAGCGAGAAAACAGCAAAAACCATGAAGCTGCACACTGGATAAAGTAAACAAAACGGTTTAAAAAACAACATATGCAGGTCTTTGCTGAAGTTCATGCTGAGATGAGCTTTATGCATCTGTCCCCTGATGAAAACAGAAGGTGAGGAGAAGAGGAGTGAAAAAGAGCTGGTTTCTCTCAGAATGATGTCAGCTTGAGTGAACGATCACACCACCGGCCTGATTTTAAAAAAAGCTCATCTCCAGGCTGAAGGATGAGGGACGCCAAAAGCTACAATCTAGTTCTGCTAAAAATAGTCAGGCTGCGGTGGCGTGAGAGGATGAACGGGAGGAAAATAACTGGGACGGATGGATGGATGGATGGACGTATGTACGTATGGATGGATGGATGGACGTATGTACATATGTACGTATGGATGGATGGATGGATGGCTGATGGATGGATGGATGGACGGATGGAAGGATGGATGGATGGATGGATGGATGGATGGACGGATGATGATGGATGGATGGACGGACGGATGATGGATGGATGGATGGATGGATGATGGATGGACGTATGTACGTATGGATGGATGGATGGATGGATGATGGATGGATGGATGGACGGATGGAAGGATGGATGGATGATGGATGGATGGATGGATGGATGGATGGATGGATGGATGGACGGATGATGGATGGATGGATGGATGGATGATGGATGGACGGATGAATGGATGGATGGATGGATGGATGGATGATGGATGGATGGATGGATGGACGGATGATGGATGGATGGATGGATGGATGGATGGATGATGGATGGACGGATGAATGGATGGATGGATGGATGGACGGATGGACGTATGGATGGATGGATGGATGATGGATGGATGGATGGACGGATGGATGGATGGATGGATGATGGATGGATGGATGGACAGATGGGCTACACAACCTGCAGGGAGTCCAGATGAGCTGGTGAACAGAACAAAGCACAGACACAATGTCTGCGCTGAGCGTACATCAGTAAACCACTCGTTAAGGACCACAGCTGATGGATCTGACGAGTCTTTTAATGGGTTAAGACAAGGTTTCCTAAGAGACGCTTCAGATCACACAACGCCACAAGACATGCACCAGAGACGTGAACAGGAAGTCAGGAGTGAAAACAGCAAAACTTCACATCAACAACGACTTCTCAGTAGATGCTTTGGCCCTGAAGGAAAAATCCACCTTAAAACACTTTGATACTGTCATAAAAGACAACTGACTGCACTGATTTAATAAAAAAAAAATCCATAAGAGTCACTGATAGAGGTCTAGTTTCAAATAGAGATCGTTGTTACGCAACATTTTCACTAATTAAACTAAAAGATTAGTTGGGATTTAAAAAATGGTTTTAATTGTTTCCTTCTTTAGTGTAAGCAGCTTTGCCTCAGTTTTTGCTCCGGAACAAAGTAACTAGACTTAATACTTAGACTAAAATAAAAGTTTATGTACTAAAGTTTCTGTCCTGAAGGGACCTAAAGTGTCAGTCAGGATATCAGTTATAAACGGCTCAATCTACAGTTGAGGGACTTTTGAACTCCATCCGATATACCTGCATACATTTTTATTCATACACACAGGACACTACTGAGGCTAACAAATTAGCAAGCTAAGAAGAGTGCAACATAATAAAGTAAATGCAAAGCAATCGTGAAAAGATGACACCACTGGGAATATCTGCGTTTTTCCTTGGATGTCACAAAAACCAGGAATAGTTCTAGAAGTAGGATTACAGTGTGGGTCAGTTCACCAGACTTTGTTCAGAGTTTAACTATCTGCTATTTGGGACCAAAAGCTAAGTTGTGTAAAGTACTTCGGCGGAATTTTCAAAATCTGTTTGTTTTCAGACCGGTGATTGTCCACGTTTTCATCCAAATGTCTTACTGAGAAAGCCTATCTATCTATCTATCTATCTATCTATCTATCTATCTTTTTTCATTATTGGTCCTTAAAAAATACAAAAAGAGTGGTAAATATTCTACAAATTGAGCTGTGGGTCCCAAATACCAAATACATGGACTGAATAAAACCTGCAGTGACATCGTACCTGAATTCTGTCTGAACTGACATGGATGGACCCATAAATTATTTAACATCCACTGAAAAATTAACTTCCATGGCCGCCAGCATTTCTGAACACATCAGCAAACACATCACAACCTGTGAACTCAGAGTTTCCAGAAAAAATGCCTTCTTACGAGCTCATGAATGCTACATGTGGACGTAAGTTTAGTAGCTGTACGTCATTATCATTTTGCTATCAGCTGAAATAACGTTCTGGTTTGTCTGTATTCCTTTAAAACAGTTGCGATATATTACGCTGTCAGATAATTTACTGAAGAAAAACTGTGAAGTCTCTCTGAATGGACAATTTAAATCCTCTACTAAATCGGAATGATCTTTTAATGTAACATTCGATGAGTCAGACTCGAACTCGGTTAAACACAACCCCATTTAAAGGCAACAAGACATACAACCTACCTCCATTTCCCCAAGGTTTTTTAAGGTGGAATATTCAATAAAGAGGTCGTCTGGTACTTCTAACAACCAATGCGGAAGTCCCTGAAACCTGCATTCCTTGCAATGCCCAGTAGGGGGCGACTCCTCTAAAGTCAGACTGTATAGAAGTCTATGAGAAAACAATCAAACTTCTCATGTGATTTTCTTCCTCAGTAAACATTTTCCTGATGAGTTCATAGACTCAATGGCTCCTTTCAAACCTCGTTGAACACAACATGGTGTTAATTTGGTAAATTATTGCGCCATTTAGAGTAAAATAGATGATAAAGAAAGGTATGTTTTAGGGTGCGGCTACATTTTACTTAACATGTCCGCAAGTTCTTATCGAGATCCATCGGTTGCTCGTCCTGCTTGGTTTCCAAGATAGTTTTAGCCACATTTCAAACTAGAGGCTTCTAAACAGCAGTCCATAAACCAATGTGGATGTTACAATGGTTATATCCATCTTTTATAAACAGTCTATGCTGCTGTGACTAAAGTGGATGTTCTGTTTGTTGTGCTCCATTTTTGTTGCATCAGATTTGGTAGACCTGTAGTGAAGAATTGCTGGAGCAGATTCAGTTGCAATCACTTCAAAAAGTCTAACTTAGAGGTTTGATTAGGTGGAAGTCGTTTCACCAGATCAATCAATGGCCTAGTGAAGGATAAGAAAAGATACTGCATTCTAAAATGATGCCATGTGGGAGCTCAAGGCTGATCATTTTGGCCTCACGGTTGCAGAACGGCTGCTGATTAAATGTCTTTTCAGGTGGAAATTTCAAAAATTAGCTTCGGGCTTGGCGGGTTAGACCACCGTGGATTTACAGGAACAAAATCAGAAATAGTGAAGAAGAAAAATTAAGTGAACAAAAGTCTGATCTGGGTTTGATCATTCAGTAACCTGGTTCCCTGAATGGCCACTGAAAAAGCTTTGGAGCATTTTGTCTGTCGTGAAAACAAATCGTAAAGGTATCTTAAAATGATTTACGATACTGGAATTGTGAGGCTTTGTGCTTTCAAACAATACTTTAGAATACAGATGTCTTAAAGATGTAACAAATTCCAAAGCTTAAAGCAAAACGTTCAGGTAGATTTTCAGATATCTTAGTCAGAAAATCGCTTTCTGAATTACTTAAACTAATTTCTAGGACTTTGTGGAACAGCCCTAAGGACCACGGCGAGAAGAGAAACTGCCTAAAAGTGCAACTGAAGGTGGATTTTTCCTGTAAGCATGCAAAATGCACCAGAATATTCAGTTAATTTCCATCAGAAACCCCACAAGAGAGGGGGCTAGTGCACAGGAAGTGATGAGTGTTAGCAGCCGTCTTCGTCGGTTAATCTTTAGGAGGATTGTTAGTGAGAGGAAATGGTAAAAGGTGAACTGTAAGAGGAGGAAAGGACGCGCTGTATGGACAAATAAGTGAGGAAAAAAAAGCAGTAAAACATCACGAGAATCACAGTCCAGCTAGGTGCACACACAGAGAGGAGGACCTGGTAGAAACACAGAGTTAGAAGGATCCAGACAACAATCGACCTGTGGATGTGTGAAACGTCCAAAAGAGTCGTCTTGTGTTGTGTTCACTGGTCCACATTTTGGTGCAAATATCAGAAATTCAACACAACCAGTAATCAAGACACAATCTGATGACTCTTTGAGCTGAGTTGGTTCATTTAAAGGACCATACCAGTGGATTTCTTTCATGACAAACTGTACAGATTGACTGTTTTCCCTGCAGGTATGACAATCAACTTGATGGAACTTGCTTTAGATGTAAACTAGAGTTAATGTCAAAGTTATGCAGCATTTCAGCAGACAGAGCAGGAGCTGTGATTTTAAGTCCTCAGTGTCACTTTGTTAACAAATAAACTCAAATTCACATCATAAATCCGAGGTGGAAATTATTTCATCCCAAAGCTTTTAACCCTCGTGTTGTCTTCATTTATGGGCAGCAAAAAAAAAAAAAGTTTCCTTGTCTGAAAAAATCCATGCAATCAACAAAAAAAATTACCAAATTTCTGAAAATTTTCAAAAACTTCAGGAAGAAAATTAAAATAATTCGTTAAGTTTCCCTTAAAAGTTTTATTTAAAAAAAAAGCCCCAAATCTGGTAAGAAAACTCTTATAAATATTTTCAAAAAGTGAGTAAAATCTTCCAAAAAATTCAAAAAAATATCTGAAGTGATTACATATATACCAGTAAAACCTTTATTTTTTTTCAGAACATTCACAGAAAAATCGATATATATATATTTTTTCTTTTTTTTTCGAAATAACTTTCTGAATTTGACATTGCTTTTATTTGAGCTCATCTATAATTGGCTCATTTTTTGGATTAGATCGCTTGTGCAGTTACAGATCCACTAGTGGGATGTTTGCCATTTTACATCGTATCGTAAATAATCTTGAAATATGCAATTAAGACCATAAACCCTTGAGGAAAATGTTTTCTGAGGCAACAGATCAAAGGAGAGGTAGGACTGTTTTCACACTGATCTCTGTATAACCAGAGACGGCGCCCCTGGTGGCTGCTAGAAAGAATGCAAGTTTAAAGAAGTTCCACTTTGGCTGCACTTTTCAGTTCTAGATGTTTTGTCCATCTTTTATATACTGGCAGCTACTAGATGTGTTCGAAGTCAGATGTGCTCATAGATCACAGGGGATTTCTACAACTCCTGTTTAGTTTAACTCAGATTTTAATGCTGGAGACACACCTGACGGGGCAAGTTTTGCTGCCTTTTTGCCTCATTGAATTCCATTTTCAGGAAATCGTTGTTGAATAAGGGTGTCAAACCGCCCCCCCCACAGGGTCCAATCTGGCCCGCTGGACGACTTTGCAAAGGATAAAAACTGCAAAGGTGAAAATGACTCCTTACTGTGAAAATCTTTTGTGCAATATATTGTGAGTCAGCAGCTTTACTATGATAGAGTTTAGTTTGGAGGAACTCTGTTGTTGATGCATTGTCACAACATTTATGCATTTTTTATGTATAAATTTTAGACATTTCCAAAGCAGGGAGGCAACTGAACCTTTTCCTTTATAGTTCCCTCTTTAGTTTGTGTGACGTGGTGTCAGGATTACTACACAGATGTGGAAATGAATGTAAATTTAAAATAATTTCTAGATTTTGACAAGTTGTAAAACACTACATTGTTCAGTTCCAGATGAATAAATGTTGTGTTCCTTTGTAGACACTATGATCTGGAAGCTGTAATGTGGAAATGATAAACTGAGGCTGAATATCATTGAAATTACACCTATGTTTCTTCACAAAATTCACGTAGTTCATAATGTTTTGTAAAAACCATAGTTCATGGAGTCGCGGTTACTTATAGGTTATTATGCTGTGATTTCACTGGACTGGGCTGAATGTGGAACCTGAACTAGAATGAGTTTGACATCCTGTTGTTGAACTTTTTTAGATAAATAAAGGAGCAGTCCGTGTTGTTTATACCCAGCACAGCGTTAAAAACACAATTTAGCACTCTGTGCCAAAAACACATCACTTATCAGAGCCAGAAACCCTGAAACCAGGAAGATTTGTTGGATTTTCTACCTTTCAAAGCTCCTTTAACTACTCATTTGTTATGTCAGAAAAATGATCGGATCGAAGCCAATAAATTTGTGCTCATCAGCTTAGTAGCCCGTTGCGACGTCAAAAACTGAAGGACTGTTCAGCTGAATTTGGCTGAACTGCAAGCTGTGTTTGCACACAGCAGATAGGAGACAAGTATGGAAACACATTTATACAGTAAGATGCACAATATCTACAGTATGCAGCGCCACTATTTACTTTTTGCAGCACTGGTGGCACCTTGGAAACATTTTGTACGTGTTTGTTCTAGTTTCTTTTCATTTTTTGTAAAATAGATCAAGTTCTTGTTTGTCCCAATTTGGTCTGAATCATTTAATCCTTAGTATCGGCCAAAACCAAGGTACAATCTGGTACGATTTCCCCAGATAATAACACTTGAAGTGCCTAGTACCTAGTTCACCTCCAGGTGGAGTCTGTTATCGTTAAACACTGTTAATAGCGACCAGAGGAGGCAAACAGTTCTGATTTTGGAAGCAGAAACCCTTGTGAGAGGTTTAGCTATTCAAGGGGCACCATGACAAAGTCTTCTGTGATGCTTAATGACCTCTGGATACATAACTGGTAGCATGTGCAGCAGCCAGCACATTGTAAACAGCCAGTGTGTTTAATTAGAATAATGAATTAGTCAGGTATTAGGGATGGCCGATATTGGCATTTTTGCCGATAACCGATATGCCGATATTGTCCAACTCTCAATGTCCGATTCCGATATCAGCCGATACTGATATCTGTGGGCTATTTAGCTAATTTTAGGTAACATCTCATATCTCCTGTGGTGGAATTAACACATTATGCTTCATTTTATTGTGATGCCCCATTGGATGCACTCTCAAAGGCTTTCAGATCGAAACATTGTCTGAGCGAAATAAGAAAATTACTTCAACTAAAGTTATGGAAAAAATGGCATTTTTTTATTTTCAAATTGCCTCAAACAGTTCACACTCTCCCTCCCTCTATGACTCGGCAAATGCCAGCGAAATATATATATTGGTTTATATTGGTTTCCATGATAGGCAAAAAACCCGATAATGATATTGACCGATATTACATTTTTATGCCAATATCGGGCCAATAATATCGGACATCCATATCAGTTATTGATTGACAATGCTGTAATTTATGCTTAGGATAAAAACTGCCTCGATTAATTGCAGCTGTGCCCGACTGCACAGGAAGCATTTTTGAATTCTCTCTACTTGCAGACGTGGTTGTGCTTTTTGCTTAGCAGTGGAGGACTATATTCTTGAGTTCAGAGACTTAAAATGTGCACTACAGATGGACCTCACTGGTAGATACAGTCTGAAAGTTGATTTTCATACCGCACTGTGAGAAAATCTAAATACAAAGTACAAATCTAAAGATGTTTGTGCTGAAAAACAGTAGATGTGACTGATGGTTGATGGACTACGACATGCAAACACGCCGGTATGGTCCTTTAAATAAAAACAGATGATCTACCAAAAAAACTGAGCATGCGTGTGTTAACACGAAGAAACAGATGCATGGCCGTCGCACAACTTTCGACACCACTCCGATGGCTTTAACACACTGTCACTCTGCTGTCCTGTGAAGCATGCATTAATGAAGAGGGGTGAGGTCTGGGGGGGGGGGTCTGCAGGGCGTGAGGTGAGAGGTCCATGTGGTGGTTGGTGAACCCACCACCAAAAAGTCGTAGAGGAAGAGGAGGAGGAGGAACTTACATCACGGAGACAAGCAGAGTTAGAGTCCCCAAGGAGTTGTTAGTATGACAGTGTGGTTCTGGATCAGCCGACAGGGGGGGAGGAGGAGGGAGAGATAAAGCCCAAAAGGGGGAGGAGAGAGGGGAAGGAGGAGGAAAGATAGAGCGGGAAATGTTAATCGGTCAAATCGAGCAAAGGGGAGGAGGAGATACACGATAAGTCTGGCAGAAATAAGGTGGCCGGTTTCGGTCTGCGCAGAAAACACACACACCCATTCACTTTAGACCTGGAAAAAACACAGCAGGGAAACTAAACCTTCATGAAGTCAAACCTTCAGGTGGTCAAGTAGCGTCAAAAACGATCTAACAACCAGCACGGACATTCAAATTCATCTCAAAGCCAAATATTTTACTCCTAAAATGGCTTTAAAGGGCATATTTTACCATATTTTCCATTTTTATCAAAGCATTACTGCATTTATGTTCATTAAAAGCACACAAACAACAGTGAAATATAGTCTACATTCAGGTACAGACAGTACAGGACTGCTGTCAGTAAATCTGTCGGTTATTTCCTCTAGTTACTCGTTTGCTCTACGAAATGGAAGGAAATGGTGAAAAAGTCCAACATGGCATCCATAAATGTCTCGTTTTGTCCACAAAGCAAACAAATTCAATGTACTGTCAGAAAAGAGTAGCAGGAATTTTAGAATTTGGTCTTACTCGGCTGATAAATTAGCAGAATAGTTGGTGATAAGTTGATGACTAATTGCTTCAGTAATGCCATAGGGTCCATTGTTTTACTCTTTTCGAGCTGCATCCTTCACAAAATCACATATCAGACTCTAACCTTCATCTGTTCTGACCATCAGTGAACAGCAGCTGGATGTCAGCGGTCATATTAATCAGTATACGTTGGGATTATGCTGCTCACCGTCCACATACATGGGTTTGAATATGGAATTTAATTGTTTTAATGTACAGCTTTAAAGCAGCACGACCTCCAATCTGTCTATGGAGAGGAACATACGAGACGTTCTAGAGGACATGGTAATGATTTAATTTTTAAACATGAGCAGAAACGTGTTTTTTTCTCTGTCTACTGTTTATTTTTCCCCACAGGTCTGCTGAATGGGTGGTGGAAAGGGGCTGAGAGCGCTGATTTCACAGAGTAAAATTAGCGCTTCTCTTGTTTTATTTGGATACAGGGATGATCAAATCACTCGAGAAGCTGGAGCCACTTAAGAATTCTGGAGCTGATGATGTTTAATCACACTGTAACGGTGATTCCACTCAGATCGTAACTGTGAGACCATTAATTTCACTTCTCCAGCTATGAGACACATAAATCAGTTTCCAGTCAGGCCTTTGGTGATCGTTAAAGCACAGAAGTAAAAGCCAAACTACAAGGAGGTCATTACAGCAGAGAAGAACATACAGAAGAAGAAGAAGAAACCTTCAAGAGCGTCTACATACAGCAATGGAAGAAAGTTCAGTATGGCTGAGGAGGGTTAAGTGTTTTAACTTTACCATTGCATCAGTCAGTGCTTTCGATCTGAGAAAAAAGCATCAACATTTTAGTGCTTATTGTAACATAGCTCATATCTTGATTATGTTTTCTCTGATTAAACACAGATGCTTTTCTTCAAGGGAAATCCAAGGCAATGTCATAAATATCAGTGTGTCATAAAACATGGGCCCCAGATCAAATGAATGATGAAGCGCTGAATCCAGTGCGTCTGTATATTTACCTCCATACATCCAGACTGTCCTCTGTCTGAGTCGGCCTGCCTGCCGCTGTCTCTGCTGTGGGCGTTCTGTCCTCCAGTCTGCAGCCTCCTCTCCTCTCTAAAGTTCTGCTCCTGGAGCTTCTTGTTGAGGATTCTGGCTGCGTTTTCAGCCAGCGTGTAGCCCGGCGGAGCGGACAGGTCCTGCCGTATGCTCACCACCTCTGTGTTTTTGTCCCCCTGAGTCTCCACTATGAGCTGCACGGGGCTCGGCGATCGCCCACGAGCGGTCCGCAGGCATTCCTGCACGCTCCGAGGGTCCGTGGCGAGAGCCCCGTGAGCAGGGCTGGGCTCGGTGGTGGAGGGCGGCGTGGGCCGAGAGCGACTGGGGGACTTGTTGAACTTCTGCATGGAGTCGTAGACCACCGGGGTGTGGTCGATGATGTTGAAGAGGCTGGAGAGGCCGTCGTTGATGGTAGTGTGGACGGGACTGTCGCGAGTCGTGGTGGAGCGAGCCCACGCCGACTCGTTGTTGCCCTTCTGGGGCGTGGTGGGGGTGGGAGCGCGGCTGTTGTTGGGCAGCTCGGCCTTGTTGGACGTGGACAGTTTGCGCTGAAGCTTCGGCGAGCCATACTTTGGTGAGCAGCAGGGCCGCTCGAACTTGCTCTGGACCACAGGAGAGTACTGGACCTTCCTCATGCTGCGGGACGGGGATGAGATGGGAGTGCTGCCGCCCTTCGGGGTGAGGCAACGATGGGGGCTGCTTGTCAGGTTCCTCAGCAGGTCCGTCTGTAGACCCACGCTGATGGTCTGGGTGGTCTGAGTGCCTCGCGTGGTGAACCCGTTTGTCTGGCAGGCTGTGTCCCGGACGACAGGCCCTGGCGGCGAGCGGATGGCGTTCCTCACCGAGATGGCCACTTCCTTCATGTCATCACTCAAGTTTCTGGAGAGCTGGAGCTCCAGAGAGGAGGCGTAGCCCACCGTGGGGCAGATAGGAGACTGACTGGGAGAAGTCCTCAGCCCTCCGCCCTCCAGAATACATGGCCACCTCCCACTGCTGAACACCTCGTCCGACCCGCTGGCTCCCACCCCGGCCTCCCCTCCGCCCCTGGCTTTGGTCCCCATGGCGTACAGGAATTCGGGGTCTTGGGCAGTGGTACGCTCAGCTGCCCCGGGTCTGGTGGGGCTGTGGAGGAGGTGAACCCCGTAGTGCTCCACTCCCACCCCTGCTGCCCCGGCTCCGTTGCCCCTCAGCGGGGACTTGTGGCAGTGCTCAGGGCTGCTCAGGGTGCTGGTGGTCAGGGTGGCGCTGGTGGTGAGGAACCAGGATGCTGGCTGGAATGGCTCAGGAACAACGGGCTCTCCTTCCCGGACCGCACCCGGAGCGGAGGCGGGCGTTGGGAAGTCCCAGCCCTTATTGTTGAACTCCTCAATGTACTTGAGGTCATCCGGGGAGAGAGGCGGGGTGACGTCGTCTTGGCCTGGATCACCGTGGCGAGTCTTGTCAGGGAGGAACGGCGAGCTGTCCATCAACCGCTGGAAGTCGCTCATGGAGCACACGGACTTGGCTCTGGACAGGAAACACATCATTACCACTAGTTTCAGCTGGGACAAAACATCACAACAAACATCCAACCAGGTAAAGGATCTCACCTAGTTCTCACCTACTTTCTAGTTATTCTGGAGCTAAGTTATGGGTTTTTCTAGTTATTCTGGAGCTAAGTTATGGGGTTTTTCTAGTTCTTCTGGCGTTGGCTACGGCCCACAGTATCCTGTGTGAAGGTTCAATAAACCAGCAGAGAACCAGATAAAGTCTGACTCATTCATCACAGAGGGTCACTACAATATGTTGACCTGTTTTTGCAACTTGACCCATGTTGGTCGCTGTTTCTTCCTGTTGCCAGCGTTTTATTCTGTCTAATTTCACTTCCATGGAGACGGCTTTCCTTTTCTTCCAAGCATCAGAAGAGTCTGACTTACGCTGGGAGCCATAATGAAGGGCAAAAAGTTAGTGAATGTAGCACAATCCAAGGTGGAGTACAACCGGAGAATGGAAACAAAGCCGTCTGATAGCGCCGTGTGACGACGTATTCATCCGCTCCACTAGTTCCATGTAACCAGTTTGACGTAACGATGAAACGCTGTAGGTCGAGGACGCCATAAATCGAGTACCTCCTGTATTTATATATTTCTGGAAAAGCAACTCAAAGCCTTTCAATGTTTAAAAACTGTGAATTATTTAACAACGTAGTGTGCTGGATCTCTTCTCTGCCATAAAAGAAACCTTCACCGCTGGGAAACTCCCCGTCACTTCAAGGAACACTTATCAGAACCAACAGCCGATCCACCAGGGGACCGATGCGTATGTATGAGCAACAAAAATGCAGCAGCGCCGTGAATAATCTGCAGCTAGTCAGACCTGTTCTAGCTGAAAAATTTACTGTTGACATCTATTAAAATGCAGAAGTTTCCTGAACTCAGTTTGCCTCAGAGTTTTCTCAGGAGGTTACCTCAGCAGACTTCCACCCTCCCTCATCTCGTCCTCTGGGTACGCAGGATCACCTTCTCTCTCTGAAATCTCATTCAGGGCCTGAAAAACAGCAGATTTAACAGTTAAAGCATGTAGAGAAGGTCTGCTGTAAAATTATTTATAGACAGCAACACCAAATTGAACATCTGTCATTTGAAAACTGTGAAAAACAATCAATACAACACATCAACTGGCTGCATTTTAGTAATCTGAACAAACATCCTCTTTCTAATGGAACACAGGCACTGAATAATAAATTTGGCAGAATGATTTTTGCTCCACGTAGTTTTAAATATAACTCCCTAGAGTGTCAATGGATGTTCGCTGACCCTAAACATGGATTGGTGAAATTTAGCATAATAAAAATAATGGAGATATCAGTCTAAGCTAAAATTAGGCCATGTTAATGTTAATGGTATGTGAGAAAGGGTTTGTTAAATTAAAATTTACATTTAGATGAGTTCCCATTAAAATGAATCTTCCACCTCAGTTTGTCCCCACAGTGAAACTGTTCAGAACATGTTTTATAGATATTTTATGCTTCCTTGGAGCTGTGAGCCCCTAAGGAGTCGATACTTAAAGGAGTTTGAGATGTGAGTTCAGTGTTGTAGCGCAGAAAAATAAGAAGAGCATTTTTATTTTATTGAGTGTTTTGGTCAAAGGCTGCAACAACTGAAATTGCAATTACTTATCAACTATGCCATTAAATTTATGAGTCATTTTGTCTGTAAATGCCACGAACACCAGTGTTATCAGCTTTGTGAGGCTGTATTTAGACCTAGAGGGACAAAAATGCCCCCCAAAATTAGCATTAAATGCAAAAATCCAAAGAAATATGTTCAAAGATTGGTGGAGACACATTAGCATCAGAATTCCAAAATATTATGGCAATCCAACTGTCGAAGGAGCTATGAAATTCAAAGACAAAGACTAGAGATTTCCTGATTACAATTCTAAGTTTAGTTCCATTGTGGCAATTTTAAATTTATTGGTATCAGCCGGAAGTTAAACTCTTTCAGTTTAATTCTATTGGCACAGAAGTTGGCAAAACAAGCTGCACCACTAAGACTGTTTCTGCACCTCGGACATAAGACCATGCCCTAATTTATCCCGACTTAATAAAACACGCCTGCAGTGGCTAGGGGTCATTAGCCGTCACAGAACACTTTGTCATGGAGGCTCTAGCATTGTGGGTATTTACTATCTGAACTGCCACAATGCCCTCTGCTGCTCCTCTGGTTACCACAACATTAAACAGTAAGAGGCTCCACCTGGTGGCGTAAACACGAACTACAACTAAAATACAATACTTGAAGTTTGTATTCTTTCGGAAATCTCTCGGATAAATTTCTAGGAATTTCTCAGGTCAGGGATCAATCACATTTTATTTTAGCTTATTTCTAAATGGGTATTTGCAGATAATAATTATTGGATGAAATGATAACTTGATTGGGACATCCCTACCATAGACTGTACATAAAAGTCTTGACTTTTGAATTTGGCCATCGCTATTTTGGTCTTTTAAAGCCAGTTGTAATGAGTGAAGGATAAATATGACTTTATATGATACTGTACTCAATATCAACATAGTCCCACCCTAAAACAAACCCTGCTTTATGATTTATTCTACTCTAAATGGGAACATAATTTGCAAAATGAACTTCATGCTGTAGTGAAGGAGATTCAAAACTAGTGGCTGAGACCATAAACTTACAAGGAGAATGTTTACTGAGGGAACAAACCAAGTGAGAAGTAGGGTTACTTTCTCATAGACTTTTATACAATCTGACTTGTTTTTGCAAACTGAAGAGTCGCCCCCTGCTGGGAGGTTTAAGGTACTTCCAAATTTAGCTCTTGTTTTTAAATCACCCTCGACTTTATGTGTTGCTATTTAAATCTCTGATGGTCATTACCTCCTTCATGCAGGGGAACTTCTTCTCACTCTCCAGTCCGGAGGGCGGTGGGACCTCCAGACCGCTGAGGGGGTCCAGAGACAGAGCGTCCAGGAACAGGTTCTCCGTCGGGCCCTTCAGCCTCATGGCGGCCCCCTGCTCCTCCAGCATGGCCTCGGAGTCGGAGTGGGAGCGTTTGGGAGGAGGCGGACCGGGAGTGGAGGTACAGGGGGACCGAGGGGCCCGAGGAGACCAGGGGCCGCTGCAGGAGGGACTGTCCTGAGGGGAGAAAACGCCTCTGTGGGCGGAGCTGCCGTCTTTGACATCGATGCCTTCGCCTCGTCGAGTGTTCAGCTCTCTCTGCATCTGCACGGTGAATCACACATGGATAGACGGGTCTGAGAGCGAATTATCTGCTGGTGGACGTAACGTGAACATGCAGAGTGAGACTGAAACCACTGATGAAGAAAATAGCATAGCTTTTGCTACAGAGACTTTCTAATGTCACTTCATTCCGTTTCCCACAGTTTTCCAGAATTCTTTTATCTTTTGTCATTTATTACTGTCTGTCAGACCTCCCTTTTACCTTTTCTTGTCGCGCCTTTGCTATCTGCAACCGTCTGCCAGATCCCTTTATTCAACCACCTTTTGTTCTTTGTTGTATTACCCTCTGTCACTGATTAGCAACCAAATTAACCACTACAGTCATGGACGAAAGTATTGGTACCACTTGGAATTTTTCCAGAAAATGCACCATTTTTTCAATTACAAACGTTTATTTCTGTATACACAGACAATTTTGTCCGGCCCATTTTTTGAATTTTGTGTGAAATTATGTCAGTTTCAGGTATTTTTTTCTGCTTTTTGTGTTTTTCCGATGTAAATCAAGGAAATAAAAATGCATATACCATAAACATTTGTAACGTCAACAATTTCTGGGAGAAATGGTGTATGTGAATGATGAACTGTTTCTTGCAATTTATGGAACCCCTGCAGATACATTACACTTTTCTCAATACGTTATATTTATAATTCATAAACTGAATGTACCGGTCTCATTTATTCACTTGCAAATAGTTTAGCATCGTATTTATTTATGATTTGTTTCCTTTTGTACTGCCTAGCCTAAAAGACGCCACCTTAGATCATTTCTGAGTAGGAAAATATACGTGTTTTTATTGGCGGTCTTTCACAATTGTACTCTTTCAACATATTTGGTCCCATTTTTGTGCGTCCAAAGTTGAACTGGAAAACAAAATCGAAGGGTTTGACTGTTAAGTGAAGCTTTAAAAATTAACGGAATAGCTTGACATTTTGAACAAAACTTTTGGAAATATGAAGCTACAAGCTATAAATACTGGAGGATGTCCAGTTTCCAGTGTTTTACACTAAACTAAGTTTCCTGACTACTGGCAATAGTCTGATATTTACTGTACAGACATCTCATCTAACTCTTGGCTGGAAAGTGAGAAATCACATTTCCTACAATATTGATTTTTATTGAAGTGAAAAGTTTCCTAGTCTCTTTAAAGACCCAGACTGGAGATTTGCAAACTTTAACCCCCTAAATCTGAACACTGGAGTGTGTTGTTTATGCAAGTTTTAGGCATTAATAAGTAAAATATCTAACACAGTAGAGCCTAACTGGTTTTTGAGGTAGAAACTATAGGGTTTAGTAAGTATTAGAACACTGTAATAGCTAATATTAAGAGTGATTTTCATACAGAACCTAAACTCTTTATATAGGCGATATCGTCTCTTTTGTATCTCTGATGTATCTCTCTACGCCGATGATACGATTTTGTACCATCACGTGGAAACTGTTTATTCTGCCGTCAGATTCCAACAGTACGGTTTAATAAAAAACAATAAACTGTTTCTAAATACAGATTAAACTAAATTCATGATTTTCAGCAGAGCCAAATATAATAATCTTCTCATCTTTACTTTGAGTGGCACAAATATCGAACGAGTCATGGAGTCCCATTACGGTGGAATCTGACTCAATGAGACACTGACATTTAAATAGCATGAGTCTAAACTGACGACTAAATTGGCTTATTTCTCAAGAAAAATCAGGGTTTCCTCTGCATATGAGAAAGCTGTTTCTTGAGTTAACTTCTCTATTAGTGTTGGACTGTGATGACATTTTATGGACAGACGCTTGAATTTTACAGATTTATAAGACCTACATGCTGGATCTTAGCCTCTTCATTTCTGTCTTGTAATATGGGTCCTTACTCTGCAGGTGTTGACGATTTTTACTGAGCTTGGAAAATCCACTTTTACTCACTGAGCACCTGCAGCCTGGAAAAACCTGCAGAAACATGACAAAGCTGGACTCATTTTTATCCTTCAGGTATCAGGGTTTACATTTTGCCTTATTTCACTACTATGGCTGTTGATTTGACTTGGGTTGACTTATTACTTTTGAAATTTTAAACACTCTAATTAATGTTTTTTATTACTTTACCAACTTTGCCTTTAAAGTCTTTTAATATTCCTCAACTTTTACTTTCGTACATCGTAAATGCGGCTTCTGTAGCTTAATCTATTCTGAGAATGTAAGAAAAACAACTTTATTTTTTGGAAAAGGATCTTATCAAATTAATTTTCTTATTGAAATATGCTTGAAATTGTGTCTACTAACCTTGAATATACAGTATGTATGCATGTAATTCCATATTGTACTTTATTGCTATTCATTTAGTACTTTCACCATTACAGTACTGACTCAGCTACTTCATTACTCCCGCTCTTTAAAACCCGGTTCTTTACATTCACCGCAGCAGTTTTAATTAAGCAGGGGAGGCTTTAGGCACCAAATCTCTCACTAGCAGACGCTGTATTCTCCGCTGTGAGCTTCTCCGTAATCCACCTGCAACATTTGAGGTTAAGCTCCTTGTTCGGGGCTCGGAGGCGGCGGAAGAACAGCCACATTACTCATTCATTCTCACCCCGAGCAGCTCAGACGATGACCTGCGCTTTACAGTTTGCTGCAACATTGCTGAATAATGCATCTGCGCTTCCTGCTGTGTGTCTCCATTCGGCGGCGCATCAGCAGTTTTTATTTCTCGCTCAGCTACATGAACTGTTCTCAGAGATGTGTCCCTGTTTTATATGATAATCTACTCTCATGTCATATTAATGCTCGAAAATCCTGCCCTGAGTGACAGACACAACAAGCTGCAATGCTGCAGTTCGCCTAATTAAATTGTGTGAAGGACATCAATTATTCAGCGACACTCGGTATTTGTTGTATCTAGCATCAAAAAACACAGTTTGCTTTGTCTGTTATGCATTCAAACCCTCAGAAAAACGGCGTCTTGTGTCTCGTTGATGATCTTTTTGATTTAACGGTTCGTTCTTTGCCTCTAAAATGTGACAGCAGCTCCATTTCTACTTCATTTCTCTCAACTGAACTTTCTGTTTCAGAGGGAATATTCAGCTCACAGACGATACCTGATTAAATAAAGATTAGACATCGCCGTCTTTGCCTGGTCTCCTGAGCTAAAGAGCTTTCCAACCGCAGTAAGACTTAGTTGATCAAAAAAGATGAAATAATCTGTCATTTCTCTGCAGTTGTCTATACTACAGCAAAGAATACTATAAAATGGTAAATGGTTGTGTTTATATAGCGCTTCACATGATACGTCACATTCACCCATTGATGGCGGAAGCTGCCGTGCAAGGCGCTAACCACAACCCACCAGGAGCAATCAGGGGTTAGGTGTCTTGCTCAGGGACACCTCAACATGAGCTTGACAGGCCGAGAATCGAACCAGCAACCTTCCAGTTACAAGACGGCCACTCTACCCACTGAGCCATGCCGCCCCCAGTGGTTTAGCCAAAGCATCTAACATGCTTCAATGACTTGTTTTGTCTCACAAACTAAAAAAGTTACAAACTTGTAATGATATCTGACTTCAAGAGTCAGTTTTTCATTTGTCAAAAATGTATCGGTGCAATCAGTTAATTGTTTTTCAAGCATAAAGCCAACCATGACTGTTTTTCATATTTAACCTCCTAAGACCCGAGCTTTGGTTTGGTTTGCATTTTAGTTTTTTTCTACTTACTTGGGATAAGGAGTAACCAATAAATATCATAACTGGATAATATCTAATATCTGACATTATATATATATATTTTTTTACTAGATTTACATTTTTATTACTATTATTATTAGTAGTAGTAGTAGTAGTAGAAGCAGTAATATTAGCATTATTAGTAGGATTAACAATATGCCCTTTTGGGAAAAAAAAAATCAAAAAACAAAAACATGTCCACATGTGGATGGCAGGTTTTACACACACACACACGCCCTGTAACAGACTGGTGACCTGTCCAGGGTGTCCCCTGCCTTCACCCGAGTCAGCTGGGATAGACTCCAGCACCCCCCATGACCCTAGTGAGGATAAAGCGGTGGATAGAGAATGGATGGATACACACACACACACACACACACACACACACACACACACTTGCTCATTGTTTTCTATTGGCTTTTATAGTTTTTTGGCAATTTTGTTTCTGTTTGGGTTTATGGTTGGCACCTGTCGGTTAATGAAAGAAAAACCTCCAATGGGAACAGAAATAATTTGAATCTGACAAAAGTAATAGCAAATATAAATTCTATGAAAATTATCCAATGAAAATCAGACCTTGCTTTTGAATCGCACCTTAACAGAATTATTTTAAAAAATAAACTCATGAAACAGAGCAGACAACCTTTTGAGGCGATCACTGCAATCAAAGCATTCCTGTAACTGTCAGTCAGACTTGTGCAGCTCTCAGTAGGTAGTTTGGTCCACTCATGAGCAGATGCTCCAGTTGTCTCAGGTTTGTTCATGTTTCAGCTCCTTCCACAGATGTTCAATAGGATTTAGATCAGGGCTCAACTCTACCACCACCACCACACATCTACCCCCACCTGTCTCCCCCCGGCTCACCCTCTCCATCTTGCGGTGCAGCTCCCTCATGCTGCCGTCCCACTCCTGCCTCTCCTGGTCCAGCCTCTCCAGCAGCTCGGCCCTCTCTCGGCTCCACCTCTTCTCTCCGTGCTGCAGCTTCCAGCGGAGGTCCAGCGAGGTGCTGTGGCTCTCGGCCAGCAGCCGCCGGTGCTCCTCCCGCTCCTGGTTCAAGGCTCGGTCTGGGTCTCCGCTAGGCTCCCCTTCACCTCCCTGAGCCTCGCCTCGAACCCGACCCCGGGCCTCCTCCTCCAGCTGGACAAAGAGCAGAGACACAGGTAGGTGGGATGAGACAAATTACACATTACAGCAGGGGTGTCCAACATGAGGCCTGTGGTCCAAAAGCGGTCCTCCAGAGGGTCCAATCCGGCCCTCCAAGTGTAAAAATTACAGAGAAGACATTAACTGCAGATTGTAAATTAGTAAAGCTATAAATTTAAAATCATTTCTAGACCGTGACAATTTGTTGTTAATATACTAATATATAATTTGTTGTTTTGTCATTTTTATAATATTTTGTCTTGTTTTTGTTGTTTGTCTTTTTTTAAATCTTTTTTTTGTCGTTTGTCTCATCGTTTTGTTTCTCGTTTTTGTCATTTTAGGTTTTTTTGGTCGCTTTGTAATTTTTTTTGTCCAATATTTTGTCTCCTTGTTGTTCTGTTTTGTTTGTCTCATTTTGTTTCTCGTTTTTGTCATTTTGTTTCTCATTTTTGTAATATTTTGTCTTGTTTTAATAGTTTTTTTTTTTTGTCTTTTTTTAATGTAAAATCCTCCATGGTTCAGTTTAGGGCTGGACCCGAATATCCGAATATTCGTTCGCTACGGCGGTATCCGGATATTAATTTTGGTATCCGAAAATTCGATAAACTGAGGCTGAATGTTGATGAAACTGAACTTATTTTTCTTCAGAAATTTAGGGTTGTTCATGATGTTTTGTAAAAAGATAATTCCTTAAATGTGAATATTTTCAGAATGGACTTTTGTGGTTATTTGTCGGTTGTTATGCTGTGGTTTTTCTGGTCACTTGAGCTCAAATTGGGCTGAATGTGGAACCTGGACTAAGATGGGTTTGACTCCACCGAGTTAAAGGGTAAAAAAAAAATGTCTTTAGAAGGAGATATCTGTTTAAAATGAATTTTTTTAGATGCATTTTTATTCCATTTGCCTTTAATGTAAGCAGTTTCTTTGTAATTTCACTGAAACATGGCTTCATTTTGAAGGAATGAAAGTTTGCAGAAGACAGAATAAGCTCCTCCAAATAGATTTTATCGGTTTTTGTCTCCCAGCTTTGGATCGATACGCTTTTAACGGTTTTAAAGCGGTGAAATGCATTTCACAAAGTGGTATCAGAGGTATTGAGATATCTTTTAATCTTTTCTTTGTTTTGTATATCTTTTTATATCTATTTTTATGTGTATTTCTGTCTTTGAGTTCAATAAAAAGAAAACAGAAGTGAAGCCAAATGTGCACCCGGCCACAAAAAACAATAAGTCAACGTCAAAGCAGACAAGAGGAATGACTGACGAGGTGCAGAGCGAAGAACAAAAGATGAAACCGAATGAAGGAGCTGACAATCAAACGGCTCACTGAGGCTGATCAGTGTGGTGATGAGAAGATCTGTACAAACAAACAAACACTACAACTTCATAAAAGAAACTCATTTACAAAAGAGAACTGATTCAGAGCAAAGCGCTGCAGGAGAAAAATCACAACAAATTAAAGGATATTTACGACAAACTGACAGGGATGGACCAAACTTACAGCAAGTTTCTGCATCAAGTTTTTCATTTATCGTCACGCTGAATCCACACAACACGGTAACAGAATAGTCAGTAAAAGTTTGACATTTTGGGAAATATGTTCATTTACTTTCCTGCTAAGAGTCATATAAAAGGATCAAAACCATGTACAAGCAAACAACCAGCTAGAGTAGCAGTTAGCTTAGCTTAGCTTAGCTTAGCTTAGCGTAGAACCAACACCAGAAACACACCATGGCAGCAGCTAACTAGCTTCTTATGTGTTTTCTTTCTGTTTTATGGCAGATAGCAACCAGCAATAAGGAGCAATGCCTCCAACTATTATGTGGAGCTGGATTATTTACTTCAACCTGGTTTAAAGTTTGAAAATGTGGGAAAAAAAAAAAATCACAGTGAAACTACTGATGTTCACATTTTCAACATTTTTTGGGAAATTTTTGAACATTTTTTGGTGGAAAAAAGAAATGTTAAAAATGTTTCTTAAGAATATTCACATAAAAATCAGCTAAGATCCAGAGAAATTTGTTGGATTTTGGTTGATTTTTATGTAAAAGTTCTTAAAGAAAATATTAGAAGTTTTACTGATATATATGTAATCACTTTAGATATTTTTAGGATCTTTTGGGAAAATTTTTACTCATTTTTTGAAAATATTTCGAAGCGTTTTCTTTCCAAATTTGGGGGATTTTTTAAAAATGAAACTTTTCCGGGAAACTTTTAAGGAATTATTGGAATTTTCTTCCTGAAGGTTTTGCAAATTTTCAGAAATTTGAGGAATTTCTTTCCAACAAGGAAACAATATTTTTTGGAAGCCGTAAATGAGGACAACAGGAGGTT
The DNA here is from genome assembly GCF_021347895.1 of Acanthochromis polyacanthus. NCBI lineage: Eukaryota > Metazoa > Chordata > Actinopteri > Pomacentridae > Acanthochromis > Acanthochromis polyacanthus. The sequence goes on along the minus strand of NC_067121.1, from coordinate 39,534,900 downwards.
TAATATGAGATAATGAACAGTAAGCGGTCAAAACGATTTAAAACCAAAGAAAGCAAACACAATATCGTCAGTAATCCTAAACTTCAGTGAGATTATTAGTTGGTTTCATAAATAATGGTTGTTCTGCAGCGACATACAGCTCAACCTGGGGTGAAGGCTGTCTTTACACATTTATACTTCAAAATGCACTCTGGTGGCTCCGAGGAGGGGAACGGAAGGGTTTGAACCGAAGGGTTTGAACCGAGGACGTCCTGCAGAAATCTTCAAAGCTGCAGAACAACGAGCTGGGAGCTTGTGTTTTTCTGCAGAACAGAGCTTTGTAATCTTCAGACAGGCTTTGATCCCTCAACAGAACGGAACAAACCAGCAGCAGCCGAGTGAAGAGAGTGAGTCAAGGCAAGTCCTCAGAAACCAGCTGACATAAATAACCCTCATTCACAAATGTGTTCTTCCACGCTTCTTTATTGGGCTGTAAAACTGTCTGATTAGACACTGGAGAGGTCGACATGAACATTAACCCAGTGAAACCCACTGATGCACAAATTGATTTTTAAAATTTTATTTTCCACTTATCAGCTGATTCATCAGTTATCAGAATTTATTTCTGCCAAATATTGGAATCGGCCTCAATAAATCCATACCAATCGGACCCTACTACATGTTGGCCCTCTGGTCGGAAATTTGAATGCAAAAAAAAAACAAGACAGAACAGTTGACCGACATCCAGTAATATTCACACTCTGCAGGAAGGAGTTTTCTTTTCACTGAAGCACTTCCAGCTTAAAGTCCCACATTAAAGCAAAGCATGCGTTAGTCTGAGACTCTAGCATGAACCTTTAAAGCTGTTTAATAAACAGCGTACGTGCAGATAGATATTCTCTTCTTTCTTCAGTCGTGATTAATTTAGATTAAAAAGAAAGATATGTAATTGCGATTAATCTAAATTAATCCACAGCAACAGTGAGCCTAATCTGATTAAAATTTGAATCATTTGACAGCACTAATACATAAATATATGCTCATTTTCTCCTATACTATATATACATGTGTATTATTATTATTATTAATATTTAGGTTCATATATATACATAATTTGTATCTATATTTTTTCTTTTGTTTTTTTAATGCTTTATTTTGCTCACTTGTTTTCTATATTCGGGTCTTACAGGGTTAATATCCTCTGACTGAACGCTGAGGGTCGAGATGTGAGGCTTTATAAATATAGCGGTTATTTAGGACTTAAACCGGAGCGTGAAACATGAGGCTGTGTGACATTAATATCTGCTCACAGTGATTGAAATAAATAATCGCTGCTTATGTCCACCTATAAATACTCAGGTGAGGGTAATTTTCAGTTCTCTTCTGCTCTGCTGGGCGGCGTAATGAATAATATTTCTAAGTCTTAATCAGAACGAAGCGGAGCGGAGCGAGTAAAGAGCTCAGCGTTGAGTTATCAGAGCGCTGTAAGTGCATTAGTTCTCAGCGACCTCTGCTCTGTGGAAGGACTGAACCATGTAAGAGTTTCACAGATTAAAAGCAGCAGAGGTAAAAAGATAATCTTCCATTTATTACTCAAACTTCTTAATTGGTTCCCGGAGCTGCAGTTTTCTTTTCGCCAGATAAAGCTGAGAGGCGATGCAGCTCCGACAGCGTGGGTTTGAGGTTTTATATCCCAACAAAGGAAGAACATATTCAGGATCAAAAAACTGACTGCAAGCACAGACACAACAGACAATGATACCGCCACCACCGTGCCCATAAAACACACTTTATCTAAGCTTTTATTAGCATCTCACCTATAGAAACTTAAAGTCAAGTGCAAGAGTTTATAATTAGCTTTCACTATATCTCCAATGAAGTCTGACCTGTTTTCTAAAAATTTAAACCTGAAGTAATTGTTTTTCTGCCCACTTGGGGGCATCAAAAACAACCTATGAACACAATATTGACATATAATCCCCATATAAGTTAGCAAACAGTTGCTCATTTGCACATTGTTCAGTTTCAGCCAACAGATAAAATGTTAGTCCAATATCCACCTTGTTTTTAGCGCTGTATTTGGTCTCCACCTACTTCTGAAGGACATATCTGCACTGTTGTTGAAGAAAAGTAATGTTTCAAATACATCTCACTTGTCTTTCTACTTTTTTGAAGGCTTCTGGAACATCTAAACACCATCCACTGACCAATGGAACCAATGAATGTCACTAACGCCAACACTGTCCAGTGAATCCAACCTAAATCTAGATGTTTCAGCATCTGATCAGTCTTTAAACTCATGGTTCTGCTCTTTAAACTTGCCTTTGTGGACTCAGACTGTGTTCAGCTCGGTCCCTGTTTGTTTGCTTGGTGTGAGTTCATTAAAACCATAAATTTCCCGGCTGTCAGGGCAGGGTGTTAACGTCCTACAATGTTGTAAATGCTGTTATAGAAGAGCGCTGTGGGTGTGAACACTGCCAGGAGGACAAATTTCAATATCTCTGATGCTGACACCAAAATCAACAATCTGCCGCCTTTTGTAGAAAACAACCATCAGCTCTCTGCTGTAATGATATCAGATGAGTTGTTCCTAATCTGCAAAGTATTTACACTCCTATTAAGATTACACAAGCTGTCTGGAGACGGGCACGTCGAACCATCAGGCACAATGCTGAATTAATTAGTTTGCACAGCGACAGAATATACCCATTATGCGGCGCCAAGTGAGTGATTCATCATGATTTTCTTGGACGCTGTCCTTCCTCTTTTCATTTAAACCGAAGGCTGATGATGAATTGAGTTTTGTCCGTTTGTTTGTCAGATGTAATATGGATTAAGATCCAGTTTAAGGTTATTATTCATTTCCCTTTAAAAATGACACGTGGAGCAACGATTAGACAGTCCCTCCAGGAATTCACGATGCTACGATCGCAACAGTTACCGCAGATTCAACCAGTCTCAGTGAATTCTTTGCGACTTTGCAATTTTGTCCAATCACTGCAACTTTTTCACAATTTTGGTCCGCCTCCTGTGAGTTCCACCAATCATAGCAGTCAAACGTAACGCACGTACGTCACCGATTTCACTTCCTGTTCCTGGTTTGAAGATGCAGACATGTCCCATTCTAACGTCTCTCATTTACCAACAAAAATTACTGCTAAAGACCATGAAAAACTATTCCCTGATGTTCTTCTCCAAAGCGGAGCTAAACTGTTTTCGAAAATCGTCGATCGACAAAACGCTTTTCTACTGCCAAACATATGAGGAGAATGGCTGAAAGGAGCGGAGCACAGATCAGACAGATCACCGTGATGGAAGCCGTTGCATCCAGACCTCTACCAGATCAGTACTAGACCAGTACCAGACCTCTACCAGATCAGTACTAGACCAGTACCAGACCTCTACCAGATGAGTACCAAACCTCTACCAGATCAGTACCAGACCTCTACCAGACCAGTACCAGACCTCTACCAGATCAGTATCAGACCTCTACCAGACCAGTACCAGACCTCTACCAGATCAGTACCAGACCTCTACCAGATCAGTACCAGACCTCTACCAGACCAGTACCAGACCTCTACCAGATCAGTATCAGACCTCTACCAGACCAGTACCAGACCTCTACCAGATCAGTACCAAACCTCTACCAGATCAGTACCAGACCTCTACCAGATCAGTACTAGACCTCTACCAGATCAGTATCAGACCTCTACCAGATCAGTACCAGACCTCTACCAGATCAGTATCAGACCTCTACCAGATCAGTATCAGACCTCTACCAGATCAGTACCAGACCTCTACCAGATCAGTACCAGACCTCTACCAGATCAGTACTAGACCTCTACCAGATCAGTATCAGACCTCTACCAGACCTCTACCAGATCAGTACCAGACCTCTACCAGATCAGTACCAAACCTCTACCAGACCTCTACCAGATCAGTATCAGACCTCTACCAGACCAGTACCAGACCTCTACCAGACCAGTACCAGACCAGAGAGAAACCAGCTGGACTTCTGACTGTTTTCTACTGAAGCTCATACAACTAAAATTTCGTGTAGGAAGAATGTTCTCATATCAAACATGTTCTAAAAGCTGAAAAAAAGAAACTTTTCAGCAATTGTCTCTGTCAGCAGCAGCTTCATCACACCAAAGACGCTTAAAACGTTGCAATTTCCTTCCAAACACTGCAATTTTTCGAAAAGCTGCCACGAATTCTGGCATTTTAGGGCTGCAACAATCTCAAAAAACGCCCACGAAATCCTGGAGGGACTGATTAGAGGTCAAAATGCAAAAACATTACTTCTTCTCCTTGTTACCAGTTTGCCCCGGGTATGATTTCACCCGTGCAGGAGGCAACATGTTTACTGTCGCCTCGCTGCTTACTGAAAGCCCCACCGGTTTTTTCCACACCAGATTGCGTCCTGTCCCTTTAAAGGTGGGTGCTGAGATGCCATCTGTACCTGAGCTACCTGGCACTTCATCTCTGCCCACTTGACCTCCCAGGCGGCCTTGTCGTTGGCGTAGGACTGCTGCAGTTGGCATCGCCGCGACTCCTCCTCCCGCAGCTCCTCCCGAAACTCCTCCAGCAGCGTCCTCAGGGCCTGCAGCACCCGCCGGTTCTCACCAAACTGCAGAACCACGAGAGAGAAAGCACACGATTGGGAAAATGTCGAGTCAACAGGCTCACATGTTCACAGCAGGTTCAGCAGGTTCTCTCTCTCTCTTATCATCTGGTTTTTATCTGCCGGTGTCCTGTACGTCTCTGTGAAGCACTCTGGGACGAACCTACTTTGTAAGTGCTTCATAAATCAATTTTACTTGACCGTCTCCATCCTGTTTCCTGTCTTGCTTTGCTCTTTTACCCTTGTCCCTTTAAAATATACATACAGCTCATATCTGCATGTCGATACGAGCCTGACCTTAAAATATCCTCTCTTTGATCGCCTAAAAACGATTTAAAATTCAGCTGGAGCTTCTCAGTAATGCAGTAATTAAAGCTGCAGAAGAAACTTTCTCCGTCTCAGATCTGGATTAGGTTTTTTTTAAAGCTTCAGGCTACATGAGCAGTGACATCCAGTGGAGCGAAGGGAAAAGAACAGCAGCTTTCCTGAGTTTTCTGCTCAGCCAGGAGCTGTGGAGAATCTGCAGGTTCCTGGCAGGAGGCCGTGAAGCAAAAACAGGAATCTGTGATCACCGACACCCTGGAAAAAACCCACTGCTGCAGAAACACGACATCAGTTTTATTTAAAAAATAAGAATAATAATATATATATATAAAAACCCAAAAATAGAATTAGAAAAGAAGACAGAAAAATAGAAATAGAAATAATAAATAAACCTTAATATAGAAGAAAATGAGCAAAAAACAGAAAAGTGTAAATATATATTCTTTTATTTTTAATTATCACTTGCTTCTTATTTATGTTTTCTGTATTCAGTGTTTGTTGTAGATATATTTTTTTGTTTTTGCTCATTTCTTTCAATATTTGTTATACACACACACACACACACACACACACACACACACACATTTCCTTATTTTTCAACAGATATATTTTTATTTATTCTTTTATTTCTTCCCCTTTATATTTACACATTTATTTCCCTACTTTTCAAAATTTTCAACAGATTTTTTTAATTTATTCTGTTTTTATTCCTCTTTCTATTTACACATTCATTTCCTTATTTTTTTTTAACAGATTTTATTTTATTTATTAAAAATTAAAAATTGCTCAGTTGCAGAGACAGGAATGGATCGAAAAATCAAAAATAGAGCTTCACTAATTTAAGGAATTTTAAATTTGCTATTCCAGATACATAAAGAAGCCCAAACCTTTTATGTGTGAAACCTCAGAAGCCTGTATTTGGGTTCTATATTTATAATTTTAAAGACAGGAATAGTGTTAATTGCTTGGTTTAATAATTTGTCTTCTAGGGTAATAAAAAAACATCATTTGGACACATTAAATCACTAAAAACACAGATTTTTCAGCTTTAAACTGTTTCAAAGAGGAAAGTTTTGTTCTTTAAAAGTGATAAAAGTTCACAATAACTCTGAGAAATGATCTCATCTGCAGAATTTCGGATATTTATACACTTAAGCACCTCAACAGTATCAGCCTTCAGCAGACTGAGCAGGACTGGATCAGGATTTGTCCCTCACCAGTCTGACTTCTTTACAGATTAATATGTTCTTAATGACTCTGGCTGCAGGACTTACCCTCCGCTGTGTGCAAACGCTGACTAAAGCAGGCCTCGTGCATAAAGATTCAGTCGGTCTGCTGGCTGGAAAAGCACCAGTGTCAGATCACTGTACAAACCATTTTCATGATGTCGGGGAAAAATCAAAACACGAGACAAAGTCGAGCACTTAGAGCTGCTTAATAATGCATCCCAGCCACAAACGCTCACTGAGAGGTCGAATGAAGGCAGATTTCTGTCCGGATAGAAACCCGAAAAACTCGTGAAACTGAGCCTCCATGTTTTCTAGCATAAAACTGGGCGTGCTCATGATAATTACTGTTATGTGGGTCAGAATTCCCATCTGCATACTGAAGCAAACAGCTCTGAGGAGCGGCTGCCAAACGGATGAAAACGTCTGAAATAAGAACGCCTGAAGCTGCAGGACGAACTCACAATAAACCCGTCTACTGGAGGAAACACAACTCTGTGTCTTCATACGGGATATTCAAGCGGTTTATCTGTTATATTTGTACATAATAATAATTCATTCTATTACAATTAACTGCACAATTCCACTATTTTTCACTGTAATTATTTTTAATTGTTTTAAAGAAAACTGTGTGTAATAAGGACTAAAAAATTGTAATTAATTAAAAATACTTGTATCTAAAATAATATCAAAGAAAAAAGTATACAACAAAGTACATACAGTGTAAAATATATGGTAAAGTAAATATTGACAAAAATGGTAAAAACTGTAAATAAGGCCTGTTTCAGCTATCTGTAATTTATATTTATATTTTTCTGTATAAATACTAATTAAATCTTTTACACTTAACTGTAAAATTTCACTAGTGTTCATTGTAATTAGTTTTAATTATTTTAAAGAATACTGTGTGTAATAAGGACGAGAAAATTGTAAATAATTAAAAATACTTATATCTAAAATAATATCAAAGAAGAAAGTATATAACAAAGTACATACAGTATAAAGTATATATTAAAGTAAATATTGACAAAAAATTGTAAAAAAAAAAAAATGTAAATAAGGCCTGTGTCAACTATCTGTAATTTCTATTTACATTTTTTTTCTGTGTAAATAATAATTAATTCTTTTACATTTACCTTTAAAATTACAGTTTTTAAACTGTAACTAAGTCGGCAAAAATCTAATTATTTTACAGATATTTGTCATCATGTGAGAGAAAAATGATTCCCATTAAGGACAGAAACATGGGAAATACATTTAACTGTTCATTTACAGAGTTTCCTTTCTTTAATTACCATCACATTTCTGTATTTCACCATTTTTAACATGTTTCTGCCATCCCTCCTGCACAGATTTTCATTTTTTTTACAGTGTACATTGATGGAAAACTCTTAAAATTTTACACAATCTCACATATTATCACAAAATATTTGTAGAAAAATTGTGTACGTGTTTCTGAAGGCGTGGCGGCATCAGACAGACACAAACAGATACAAATAAAATGTATTTATTTTTTGTTTACAAGAAAAACGAACAAAATAACATTCTAATAAAACTACCCAACACTCAAAAGTTGCTCTTTCTATGGAACCAATCAGTATTTCATGTCTTTTTTTGTAGGATTTGTTGAGCTGAGCATTGTGTGTGTTGATGCACTCGCCTGTCTGTGGGGCTGCAGGTGTCGGTCCGGTGAGGGCAGCGGGCCGACGGGTCCGGAGTCCATGACGTCTCCCGGAGTTTGCGGTAAACTCAGTCTGTCGTCCGATTCGCCCTCCGCCTGCTCCATGATCACCCCCAGCTCTGGGAAACCTTCCAGCTTCTCCAACTGGAACAGACGATAGAAAAACGAAAAGCTTCACTTCACGCACTCATCGTTTGTAGTTTAGAATAAACCAGTCGCTGTTAAATTGTGATTTCTTATGTAACTGGACTGTATCCCTAAAAATCCAGCTTCCCAAATCAGTTCCAGCTCCACAACTGTGAGGTCAAAAAGAGCAACGTTGGGTTTTGTGGATACAAAAGTACAGAAAGTCTCTTTATTCTTCTCATCAGGCCAAAAGAATTCAGCACTTTCACTTTTGCAGAAACAAAAGGGTCAATTATGGGCCTGTATTCCATATTTGTGCACTCCAAGTTGATTTAATGATGGTTTACTCTCATATTGTATCTTCAGTTGTGTAAATCCTGACTTCATTTCTTAGTTGGGTTGAAATCGGTCAGTGCATAGCAAAGTGAAATGCTGATTCTTAGCAGCTTTTTTGTTTTTAGTGAATGTTTGTTTAATTTCCAATTTTGTCAACAATCATATTTAGCATCACAAAAATATCATAATTCCACTGACAAAGCTCGGAACAATCACAGGCTGATGGACAAGAGCAAAAAGGATTCAAAAAGTCAAAGAGAACGTGGCTCAGATTGGTAAAATCCATTTCTTCACTCTGGACATCTTGATTTTTGGGGCTTTTCTTACATTAATTAAGCCTGTAACCCATATTTATGTGCTCAGATTGGATCTAGTCTTGGTTTCATGGTCATTTTTATGCTTTATTTGCAGTTGTGTAAACCTTTAGGTCGTCTATTGTTGGACTGTAATGGACCTGTGTATGTGAGGTATTGTGTAAACGAGGAGGAACTGCTTCTTCTTGGCAGCTTTTTGTTTGTAGTGCATAGTTAAATACAACCATTTAAATACAACCATTTCAGATTTCCTCTGCAATCATCTTTAGCATAAAAAATTATGGTAATTCCATCAACAAAGCTCAGAACAATCACAGACTGATGGAAAAAGTCCAAAACGTCGAATCAGGAATGAGTGAAACCAGCTCTTTCTTCACTCTGGACTTCTTTGGCTTTTGTTACGTTAACTAGGACCTAATGAGGATTTGATGTCCAAAGTTGTTTAAATAAATCCACTGGACTTTAAGAAAGTTCCTTGAAGACGTTTCACCTCTCATCCAAGAGGCTTCTTCAGTTCTGGTGGTGGTTGGTGTTGCCTCAGCTTTTAAACCTCTGTGAGGTGTGTCCAGGGCTATTATTCCAACGACCAATACCAAAACTCATCTGACTACTCAACGATGGTGGTTGTGAGTATCAGTGGGAGTCGTTGAAAAGTTTTGGTTTTGGTCGTTGGAATAATAGCCCTCACAGAGGTTTAAAAGCTGAGGCAACACCAACTACCACCAGAACTGAAGAAGCCTCTTGGATGAGAGGTGAAACGTCTTCAAGGAACTTTCTTAAAGTCCAGTGGATTGATTTAAACCTCTTTGGATAACCATGACCTGGAGGAATGAGAACCTGCACAGACACGATGATTTGATGCTATTTTTATTGGTAGTTATATGAGTCTTACGGTCATTTATTGTTGGTAGGATTGGATATCTACTCTAGATAACTCAATTTATTTAGTTTTTGTTGGGTTAACTACGACTCTGTCCCAAAAATATGGTATAATCCATCAACAAAGCTCAGCACAATCACAGACTAAAGGAGAATAAATTCCACCAGAGCGTTCGTTCCTGATGCTGAGTGGAGTAAATAACATCCTTACTGTCATGACTCAGTGATATCGATGTTATTGAACCTGGTCTAAAAATTCTCAGCTGCAGCTCCACCAAATCTGATGCAACAGAAATGAAGCTCAACGATGCTGCAGATATTTCAGTGGAACCAGACGGCCTCTTCACTGGACCTGCCAGACTCCGTAGCTTTAGAGAAATGGCAGCAGGTTGTGATTTAATAACAGATAGAGGTTAGTACCGGCACCTCTAAAGAGACACGCTCACATATTCTGACAAAGCAAAGTTAGACAGAGAGGTTTCCTGGAAGGTTCACTGTGAAAACGCCGTCCTTCCTCCACTCTGAAATGACAAACACGATAACGTCTCCGTATGATAAAGAGGTAGATGCAGAAGTTGAGGCTTCAGAAGTTTCTTATCTCAGCGTTCAGAGTCCTGACTGTGATTCGTACATGAGAGAAGGTTGGCCCAGTTAAAAGAACTCCTTACAGCAGATCTACAAAACCCTTCTAGGAAAACAGCCTTTATTTTCTCTGCGTCACCCTTTCACAAGATCTAAGGAGGAGATTCACTCCAGAATGGTTAAAAGTCGTCTTTCCACTCTGGATTCTTTGATTTCTTTGGCTTTTGTGGGGTTAACTCGGCCCGTATACCATATTTCTGTTCTCACATTGTATTTATTGATGGTTTAATGCTAATTTATACATTATATTTGCATTTTAAGTCCCAATTTCATTATTAGTTGGATTTTAATTGTCCTGTGTTTATGGGAGGAACTGCTAGCGCATGTTTTGATCATTTCAGATTACTGCTGCTCATGTTTAGCATCAGATTAATGAGCTAATTCCACCAACAAAGACAATCAGAAATGGATTTAAAATGTGCAGCAAGGTTTCCAAAAGTCTACAATATCTCCTTGAACTGCTGCAGATATATAAAATTATTTCATTTATATTTTATGCAAATTTTTTTCTATACTTGGGTATGTATATAGATGTGTATATTATATCTTCTCCTTTTTACCTGCTTCCTAAACACCTGAAAGGCCTCCTTTTATTCCACTGACTGTCAGGCTTTCTGCACAGGCGGTTAAATAAACCTGACAGTTGAAGGTTCTGCTGGGATTCAAGGTCGAGTCGAGCAGAAGGACGATAAACATCCAGCAAAGGGCCGCTCAGTGCTGCACCATCTGGAAGCACAAATTAGGTTTCAGAGCCGAGCGCTGCTGAGTCAGGACCCAGAAATTCAATTTAGTCAAAACTACGGTCGAGAATCATAGAAAAAGCACTCGCTCCGAGATGAATGTGGCATAAAGAGACTTCTCCTCTTCTGTAAGTCGCTGTCACTGATGAATATCACACAAAAACAAAGGGACAGCGTGTTTATGACGAGTACAATGATAGAGTGGTCAGAAGAAACAGAAAGAACGGAGCAGAAATCACTGAAACTCGAGCTCCATTGATGGAAAAAAGAGCCGGACTGCTTAGTGATCTATTCGGATACCAAAATGAATATTTTTGGGGGGGGGGGGTGTTGTGGAGACGGCCCGAATACTCATTCGTCTGGTCTCCCGGGTCCAAATTTTGCCTTCGTTTTGTCTTCAGTTAAACTGAAGAATTCCCAAACAGCGGAGGTCTTCAGCATCTTGTCTTGTGTTTATGCAACAAAGTGAAGCGTGACGTCAGAGTCGGCAGCAACCCGGACATTCAGGTGGTGGTAAGAAACATGAATGGAGGAGCCGAGATGAGCCGAACACGACGGGATGAGCCGAAGTGGGTTGAAGGCGAAGGGAAGAGACGAGCTCTGAACATTCCTATTTTCCTCTGGTGGGAGGAGGGGGTGATCACATAGACATTTGTGTATATGTTTATGTGATCACACGATGGGATGAGCCGATGTGGGCCGAAGGCAGAGGGAAGACAGTAACGCTGCATATTCTTTCCGCGTCTGACCGGGGGGGGGGGGGGGGGGGGGGGGGAGGTAATTCGGATACCAAAATTAATATCCAGATACCGCCGTAGCGAACGAATATTCGGATATTCGGGATATTCGGGTCCAGCCCTACCCTCTCCACGTGGTAATCCTGTAAAATTCCTTAAAGCTGTGAATAATCACCAGCGAGGGGAAGCAGACAGCTCTATAAAGTATAGCTCTATGCTCACGTCTGAAGCCTCTCACCTCTGGATGCCCCGTCTCCTCTCCCGGCTCGTCCTTCCTCCCCAGCCTCCAGTGCATGAGGATCCACCTGAGCTTCATGTAGAAGATGACGGTGTTTCTTCTGAAGAGTCGGACTTCCTGCTGCAGCGCCGCTCTCTCCTGAGGCCACGGCGCCTCCAGGCTCTGGAGGCCCTGCAGCTCCAGACCTTCACGCTGAGCTTCCAGACGCAGACGCTCGTCCTCCTGCTGCAGGAAACACAGAAGGGTTCAGGTCAAAGCTGTCATATTCAGTTACCTCTGTGGACATTTTAGTTGCAGCTGCAGAGACTTATGAGCAACGTCTGATGTGTCATAATTTCACAAATAAATACATTTAATAATCAGGTTTAGAGCCCAAAATGTCAGAAATAATAGAACATGTAGATTAAAATTCACCAAAACCAACAAAGAGATATTCCAGTTTTAAAGATAACTAGTCTGAGACAAAAAAGAGACAAAGAAAGTAACCAAACAACAAAAAAATGGACAAACGAAAAAAAAACTCGACAAAAAACAAGAAACAGAATGACAAAAAAGTAGACAAACACCATGAGCGAGACAAAAAGGAAACCAATCGACAAAAACGGGACAAAAACATGAGATAAGCAACAAACGTCTGACAAAAAAAGACAAATGGAAACAGAACGAGAAGCAAAAGGACAAAAGTCAGACAAATAAAAGACCAAAAACAACACAAAATATTACAAAAAGGAGACAGCGAGAAAAAAAGTGCAAAAGGGTGAAACAAAACGACACACAAAATGAATAAAGCAAAACACAAAACGACAAAAATGTGACACGAACGATGTCAGACAAAAAAAATACAAAAAACAAAAACAAGACAAAATACTACAAAACAAAAGCGAGAAACAAAAAAACGAGACAAATGACACGAAACCAATCAAAAAAGAGACAAAAAAATTACAGAGCAACACAAAGAAATGGAGAAACGAGACAAAAAATGACAAAAGTGTGAAACAAAACAACAAAAACTGGACAAAATATGACAAAAATGAGACACAAAAGAACAAAGAACAATCTAGTATTTTATTTTCTGATCCAAACAACTTGTCATGGTCTAGAAATGATTTTAAATTTATAGTTTTACTAATTTACAATCTGCAGTTAATGTCTTCTCTGTAATTTTTACACTTTGAGGGCCGGATTGGACCCTCTGGAGGACCACTTTTGGACCACGGGCCTCATGTTGGACCCTCTGGAGGACCGCTTTTGGACCACGGGCCTCATGTTTGATACCCCTGCTGTAAATGCTCCTAACCTAAAGGTGTTCTAACATCTGCTGTACCTGAGGCAGAGAAGCGACGGCCTCCCGGTCCTCCATCGTCGTCGCTCTCATCCTTCGCTCATGATCCAGACGGAACTGGATGTCGGAGGCAGGCGAGTCCCGGAGCTGAACCACGAGAAAAGACAAGTTAGTCGACCAGAAAAAGACCGATAACTCATCCTGTTCTACTAACTGAGGCGAGATTATTCTTCTTGACTATATTTGTTCTCTTCGCTATCCACTGCGAAACAGAAAGCCACAAAAAAAAACCTGGGAAAACCTTTTGTGTTTGCTGCACACTTCAGTCTGGACTTTTCATTTTTAAATCTGGCAGCATCAAAAGCTTTCTGCTCAAACTGTTTAACCAACTATTCTCCTGAATGAGCAAAAAGTTTCTTGTGGTAAAGCAGAACAGAGAACTGTGAGCAGCACAACGCAGGATAAAAAGACTCTGAGCGAGAAATGATGGTTGTAAACAGGGATAGACCGATTACTGGCTGGCCGATATTTGTGGTCGATATTTGGCATTTTTGTAATTATTGGTTTCAGAATTCTTAAACAGCAGGTGTCATGAACTGGCGGACCACATTTAGGACACAAAATGACAAAAACGATGCTCAAAATAACTAATAAAGCAAAACCCAAAATGAGAGAAATAAGACAAAAAACACAAGTCAGACAAGAAGGCAACAAAATGACAAAAACATGAGACGAATGACAAAAAAATGACAAAAAACAACACAAACAAGGCAAAAATCACAAAAATGAGACGTAAAGCAAGAAAAAAAAGGACAAATGACAAAAACGAGACAAAAAATGACAAAAAGCGAGAAACAAAATGACAAAAAAATTAGACAAATGATATAAAACAAAACAAAAATTAGACAAAAACATTACAAAGCAACAAAAAAATGGACAAACAACAAAAACCAGACAAAAAAAAATGACAAAAGCGAGAATTATTTTTCAAATTCTGCATGTATGGTTATATCAAAAGTTATTTATTCATAAATGCTGTCAAAATGTTTTTGAATATATTTGATTTGACGGTCAGTTATTAATTTAAAAAACTAATAGATGACATCAACATATGTCACATTAAGTTAAATCATTATGATGTTCTGGACCTTTGCTTTCATACATTTTCTCTGACTGGACCTCTTTGAATTTTAATTGAATACTTCTGTTACACATTATATAAAAAATTTGCCGTCACAAACCAGGAAGTGAGCTTCTCTCACAGATGGCTATGCTCACGACTAGCGGGCTAAGTTAGAGTCCGGAAAACAATAATTAATAATGCCTTTAGATATGGACCTTAGTGTGAAATTAAAGTGATAAAACACTATTTTACACATTCAGTAATAATCACTAGGGGACATCCAATAATATCGGCCTAATATCGGCATAAAAATGTAATATCGGTCTATATTGTTATCGGTTTTTTTTGCCCATCATGAAAACTGATAAAATAATGCCTGGATTTACCGACTTATAGAGGGAGAGTGTGAACTGTTGTTTGAGACAAAATAAAAAGGCATAAATATGTAATTTTTTCAGGAACTTAACTTGAAGTAGTTTTCTTATTTTACAGACAATGCTTCCATCTGAAAGCCTTGTTGCATGTGAGAATGCATCCAATGGAGCATCACAATAAAATGAGGCATAATGTGTTAATTCCACCACAGGAGATATGTGATGTTACCTAAAATTAGTTAAATAGCCCACAGATATCGGTTGATATCGGAATCGGACATTGAGAGTTGGACAACATCGGTAAAAAAATCCAACATCAAACATCCCGAATGAAGAAGCCTCGTTATAAATGACAGGTTCTCTGTTCTCTCGTGCCGTTAAAACACTACATTTAATGTATATCGGTTCCAAATATCGGCCATTTGTTGATTACCAGTATCTGACATCTGTATCGGCCCTACAAACCTGATATCGGTCATCCCTATTTGCAAACATCAACTCCCAAAATGCACTTCATCACATCACAATGTCTAAAACACCCAAATACAGCAGCTGTGTGGGTTTAGCTCCACTACAGGTGATAAAAGGGAAATGAGATGTTCATGGTTTCAATGAGATGATTCATCTCCAGCTTCGGATTCGGACAATTTGGGAAACTGCGGCGCTCCCTAATGCGATTCCTTTCCTCCGTGCTACTTCAACGTTCCCCTCCAGCGGTAAGTTGAGCTGCTCAGCGTGTTCTGACCCCGGATCACCTCCCTGTCCGCCCAATGTCAAATTCAAATCACACGGGCGGCCGACTAATCCGGCCACATCAGCTCCGTCCATTCATCTCTTCACAGATTACACTGCGGCAGAAAGCAAAGAGAAAAACCCACGCTGGAACTGGATCTCTAACTGTTATGTGTCACTTCTCCGCTGCCAGAGCTTCTGTGTTACATAACAGCCGGCAAATTTCTCTATGAACGCGAGCGTGAGGCGGCGATTATGAACCACGGCGTCCTGCGATTACACAGAGCTTCATCAGAGAGCCGAGTCACTGCAGGATTTAGCTGATCTCAGATGATGATGTGGGCCGGTCGCATCTCTGATTGCGCTCTTTGGTTCCCTCATTGTGCATTGTGACGCTAAGCTGCACTCCTACATGCATTAAATCTGCTGAGTCGAGTCATGAAAGTATCGTGATGAACCGCTGAATGCAGACATAAGCCTCCCAAGTCACGCCAAAGTATCGTCGCTGCTGCTTCATACTGCTTCAGGATGAACAAACATCATCACAAAACACACACATGAGCTAAAACTTCACCCTTCAATACTTAAATCAATCACAAAATGTTCAGGGGGCGAATGACACAAATTTACAAAACAATAGGAAAACGTTAAATCAAATAAAAACCAAATAAACAGCAGTCAGTAGCTGTGGGAGTGGGAGTGGGGTTTTAGTGTGGAAGTGAATGAAGTGAAGTCGTGTTCTGGAGCGTCATTAGACATGCTGGACTGAGCGGACTTCTGATCACAACTAATTAGATTAAATCAGTAGAGATTTAAGGTGCACTCTGCTCGGAAACTCCTGAGGCACCAACAAAACGGTCATACGTGAAGCTGAACGACATACATGTGCAGGTATGGTGGATGTTCTCATTGTTTTTGTCTCCTGCACCTGGAAATGTCATCAGTTGTTTCACTATAGAGCAACTTTAGTCGACTCCAAAAGCAAACTCCAGAACAAACACAAACTCTTGTGCATAACAAATGCAAAATCATAACTGTATGAGACTATAATGATGATATACTATAATGTTAATGCTGTCTATTTGTAGCTTTAATCAGTTGAGAGGCAGGATCTGCACGAACCCTCTGAATTCCCAAACTTGCCTGCATATTATTTGTTTTTTTAATTGTCAAAGATGCGCCATTTATCAGAGGCAGAAAGTGGAAAAATAGAAAAAAAAATGCCAGATTTCAACTTTCCAAATGTTCTTGAACTACTCATCTACCACATGCCATTCTGTTTCGAAAATTAACCCAAATTTCACTTAAAAATCACAATATTTCATCTCAATCACTTTATTCTAAAAAAGGGATGTTTGCCTGCACCAGATTCTGTAAAAAATAAATAATTTTAGACTTCTAGACACAACATAAGATACTCAGCTGTGACCGACAGTCAGGTGGCGCAAAATCAGAAAGTTTTTGGTTGAACTGCAGGCTGTGTTCACACTGAGCAGACGGAGGTACAGAAATAAATTCAGAATTTGAGTCAAAAAAAAAACTCTCTATCTATCTATCTATATATAAAACAAGCAAAAAATTGTGTGTGTGTGTGTGTGTGTGTGTGTGCGCATTATATATATATATATATATATATATATATATATATATATATAAACGCAAATATAGAAAAATATGCAAAATGTATATAATAAAATATAACATATATCCGATGGAAAAAGCATAAAATAAAACAAGCAAAAAAATTAGATATACACACACATACATTATATGTATATATATATATATATATATATACATTGCAAAAATATATAAAACAATGTTTATTATATAGAAAAAATGAGCAAAAAGAAAAAAATGAAACAGTTAAAGATTTTTTGGCAAAATATATATAAAAGTATATAAAATATAATTTATTATTTTATTTTGCTAATTGTTTTCATACATATCTAAATAAACAAATAAATAACTATACACACACATAAATATATATACATATAAAAACTGAAAATCATCATTTTACAAAATAAAACTGTATTTTAGCAGTAGTGGGTTTAACAGAGTTAACCTTTAATTAAATAAAACTCCACACAGTGAAACCACAGACTTCAGGTTTGTAACAGCAGAAATCCTGATTTTGGGGTTTTGGATTTGGTGTGAAGAAAAGAAAAAGTTCATTAGTTCGTCTCAATCAGAATTCTGGAGTTTCTTTTTGGAGTCTCCGTTCACCGAAAAGTTTGTTGCTCTACGCCGAAGAAAGCAACCACATGTGGCTCTGAACTAGAAATAAAGCACTAGATATAAAACATGGTCCGGATTTAAAGTGGGCAGAAGGCACTACTGCTGGAGGAAGGAGATGGAGGAGGCACTGACCTCTGCTCTTAAAGCCAGGGGTCTGTGGTACCTAGAGGGTCCCGGGGCTCCCCTGCTCTGGGTCTGGCTCTGGGGCTCCACGCCTCGCTCCTGTCCTAGACGCCACTCCAGCTCATCCCTCTGACCGGACTGTGAGTGACGTGGGGTGGGGAGGGAGGGGAGGGAGAGGTGGGGGAGGCAGTGAGGACGGTGGGGGTCGGGGTGAGGTGGTGGGATACAGGTGGAGGAAGGGGGACATGTGTGAGGTGGACCGTGGACAAAAAACAGACAAAACCAGGTGAGGGGGGAGGACAAGGAAAGAAAACGGGTGAGGGAAGAGGGGGAAAACAAAAAAAAAGTAAAACAGAAAATGGGTGAAGAATATAAGCAGAAAGGAGGGAGGAAAAAATCAACTAACAGACTAGACGGTGTGGAGAAGAACGAACGGACTAGAGTACGAAGAAAAGCGCAAAGAGGAAGACCAACTTAAAGATGACGGCGTATGAGAGAGATGAGAAGAGAACGAGAATGAGGATGAACAAAATCATGGGCTGAAACATCTGGCGGGAACACAAAGAGGAACGAAGAGAGGGAGTCGGGAGGAGGGGAAAAGAATGCAAAACACCTGTTATGAAGCGCATGCAATGAGGGAAACATGAGTCCAAATACCAGAGCTAGCAGCACGCTAACGGCTAACCAACACGCATGATGCCCCGTGCACGAGCCATCAGTCAATAGGAGGGAAGAGTTGCCACGGGCCATCAGCCAATAGGAAGGAAGAGTTGCCCCGTGCACGGGCCATCAGCCAATAGGAGGGAAGAGTTGCCCCGTGCACGGCTCATCAGCCAATAGGAGGGAAGAGTTGCCCCGTGCACGGCCCATCAGCCAATAGGAGGGAAGAGTTGCCCCGTGCACGGCCGATTGGTGATCAGCTAAAGGAAGAGTTGATCCTGACATGATGCACATCGTTGTTTTCACACAAAACAGCATAAAAAACACACCGGAGGCAACAGTGGAGCAACTTTGGTTAATATAGAGCAACTCTAACTCATTTAAAGCAACTAATATGGAGCAAATTTAGCAAATACAGAGCAAGTTCAACTTTATCATTCAGAGCAACTTTAACTATTATAGGTCAATTTTAACTAATATAGAGCAACTTTAACCCCCTGAGAGCAACTTTAACTAATTTTTGAGCAACTTTAGCTAACATAGAGCAACTTTAATGAATATAGAGCAACTTCAATATCGAGCAACTTCAGCTAATGTACAGCAACTTTAATATAGAGCAGCTATAAATAATATAGAGCAACTTTAATACAGAGCTATCTTAGCTAATACAGAGCGACTTTAACTAAGATAGAGCAATTTTAGCTCATTTAGAGCAACTTTAACTAATACAGAGTTAATATAAAAGCAACTTCATTAATATAAAGCAACTTCAGCTAATATGGAGCAACTTCAGCAAATGTAGAGCAACTTTAAGCGATATAGAGCAACTTTAATATAGTCTATCTGCCTATCTATCTATCATGTTATTCTGAGTACTATTTTTTTAGTCATAATCACAAGAAAAATGTAATTTAGAAAAAAAAAAAGAAGAAATGTCCAGAAAATACCCTTTTTAGTACTTGGTGAACGCATTTCTGCAGTTTTAAACTTAAAGATTAAATAAAATACATTCACTGTGGTCATTTTTGCCCTGCTGTCTATTAACCGTCTATATAACTGTGAAACTGTCCAATTAACTCCTCTTCAGCAGGTTCCACCTGACTGTTCCTATCCAGTGTGAGTTGTTAGTGTTAGCTAGCGGTTAGCGGTTAGCTGTGACTAAACCACCCAGTCCTACAGGCAGAGGGGCAAAGCACAAACACAAGTCGCTGGACAGAATGAGAATGGAGACTATCAGCTCTACAAATCAGACTGCTGGACGGGGATCGTCTGGTTCCATGTGGCTGATTAGAAGGACGTGGTCCCCATCATGCAGCAGAGACAGTAAACGGTTTGTTGACGTGTTGCATTAAAGCTGCAGCAAAACAGGAAGCAGCTTCTTCCACAGCACCACGCAACTCCAGCTTTATTCCTTCAACACGGGTTATTTTAGTCACATTTTCATGGTTCGTCTCCTTGGCAACACCATGGAGTAACCAATCCCCCGTGTGTGTGTGTGTGTGTGTGTGTGTGTGTGTGTGTGTGTGTGTGTGTGTGTTAGCAGCTACATCATCTATGTGTTGTAATGAGTCACGGGATGACAGCGTGGTGAGCTGCAGAGAAATACTGACTAAAAACTCCTTCATGCAACAATTCAGAGTGGAGAGAGTCGGGCCGAATGGAAGAAGATTGGGAGCAACTTTAATGTAGAGCAACTTTAACTCATTTAGAGCAACTTTAATAAAGAGTAACTTTAGCTGATATAGAGCAATTTTAACTGATATAGAGCCACTTTAAATAATATAGGGCAACTTCAACTAATATAGAGCAACTTTAACTAATATAGAGTGACTTTAATTAATATAGGGCAACTTTAACTATTATAGAGCAACTTTAAATAATATAGAGCAATTTTAACTATTATAGAGCAACTTTAAATAATGTAGAGCAACTGTAACTAATATAGAGCAACTTGAACTCATTTTAGAGCAACTTTAACTCATTTCTGAGCAACTGTAACTAACATAGAGCGACTTTTGCTCATTTTTGACCAACTTCTGCTAATATAAAGCAACTTTAACTAATATAGAGCAACTCTTGTCAATATAGAGCAAATTTCAACTAATATAGAGCAACTTTAACTAATATAGAGCAACTTTAGCTAATATAGAGCAACTTTAGCTAATATAGAGCAACTTGAACTGATGTAGAGCAACTCACTCATTTTTGAGCAACTTGAACTGATGTAGAGCAACTTGAACTGATGTAGAGCAACTTTAGCTAATATAGAGCAACTTGAACTGATGTAGAGCAACTTTAACTCATTTTTGAGCAACTTTAACTGATGTAGAGCAACTTTAGCTAATATAGAGCAACTTTAACTCATGCATACCACCGTTCAAAAGTTCTGGGTCACTTAGAAATGCCCTTACGTTTGAAAGAAGACAGCGTGGTGAGCTGCAGAGAAGAATACTTACTAAAAACTCCATCATGCAACAATTCAGAGTGTAGAGAGTCGAGCCGAATGGAAGAAGAAGCGGCTAAAGCTCCTTTAGCTCCATTCACACCAAGCAGCCGTTCAAGCAGCCGGGCCGCCTCCCTCCGGCCGACGGGAGGCGGTGAGTGCAGGGAGAGGGAGGCAGGCGGGCTGCTGGCTATGAGGATGTGCATGGAGATGCAGATGTGAGGCGGCGGCAGCAGGAAGCGATGGTGGTAGCGGTGGTGGTGGGTCTGAGGAGGGGTGGCGGTGTGGTAGAGCTGGGTGGTTCATGGCGGAGTGGAGGACCTGACGCTGTGTGTCTATCTGGGCTTTCATCGGAGGTTTCAGTCTATCCAGTCTCTGTGATGAGGCTTTAGATTCGGATTATTTCACATCTGTCTAACCCCGCATCACTTCCCTTTTAGACCAGAGTAATCTGAAGCAAGAGTAAATAAAAAGTAGTGTTGCACGGAACATTTTTCTGCACTTTAACCAGGGAATTTTCCTGCACAGAAGAGTTTTTTGCAACCACTAAAAGAGAGTTTAGCCAGTGCCAAAAGTAGGGCTGCAAGTAACGAGGTGTCGAGTAATCGTCTGAGCACGATACGTCATCAAAAGCGGAAGTGAGCGCGCAACGCAACAAAAATCAGCGTCCGACTGGAGCACGGAACACAGACGGACGTCGGCACTGCATCGTGCATGTATTATGTATGCACGATGGATGTCCGCGTTTAGTTACAGCTGTATAGTAAACGCTGACATCCGTGTTTACGATAGATCGCGGATGTCCATGCTGCATCGTGCAAACATAACATATGCACGATGCAGCGTCGATGTCCGTCCGTGTTCCGCGCTCCAGTCGGACACTGATTTCTGTTGCATTGCGTGATGACGTATCGTGCGGAGACGATTAGTCGACGCCTCGTTATTTGCAGCCCTAGCCGAAAGAAATCACCATTTTTTTAAATCAAATGGGCAATGACAATAAAGGTTTGATTGATTGATTGATTGATTGAAATAACAAAAAAACATTATTTCTCTCTAATGAGGCAACACAAACTTATTGTTTTTAGTGCAGACGGATTGATCATGCATACACTGCAAAAAAATAACATGTTTTTAAAGCTTTTCAACTCTATTTTGTGAGCAATTTACTCTTATTTTACAGACTTCCTTTGTTTTGGTAAATTACATGTGAAAGCTAGTAAAATCACAGAAAAAAAAAGCTCGAAACTACATGGAAAAGCTGTGTTTTAAAAACGGCAATTAATCACGCTGCATTAAAAATTTAAAAGAAAAACTTTGTACTAAATGGACTTTTCTTTCCTTTTAAACTGCTATTTTACAGATATTCTCTGTTTTGGTGAATAACAGATCATATTGAGTAAAACCACAGAAAATAAATGTCATTAATGTGTTGACAGTTATGAAAAAGAAGTGCTTTTACAAATTGCAAAGCTGAATATTTTACGAATATTTGCTGTTTATTCACCATTTTTACAGCTTTTAAATGTTACAGTATTCCTCGTTTTTGAAATATGCTTTTTCTGGCACCGTTGCTGCCATATTTTATTGATTTATTCGTATTTTTTAAGTGTAGTCAGCTCCCAGAGGCCCATTCAGAGCCAGAGAGAAACCCTGGGAGAGCTACAATCCTAAAACTAAGACTGAAAATCCAACAGAGGAAGTTTCTGTCCTTTTGCTCCCTGAGGTCGTCTTAGCTCACCTGTCTTATCATTCATCAGGTATTTTGTTCCTGACTTCACTATAAGAAACAGTCCACAAAGTCCACAGTATTTGCTCTGTGCAAAAACGCCTTTTAAGCTCATGTTAATTAGACGATTTATTGATGCCAAGTATTAAACTAATTGGAAACTATTTTGGTAACCGGTGTAATCTCTTTGCAGTCTTTTAAAATGGACTTTTTCCAAAAATTCTTTCCTTCATATTGATAGTGAGCAGATATCGTTGAGTTGTGGACGAATCAAGACGTTTGAGGACGGCGTCTTGGACTTGAGGAAACATCGATTTACATTTTTCCACATCTTTGTGCAACTTAGAGGCTAAACATCTAAATGATTGATTGAGGAAACAATCAGAATTAATTAATCCAGAACAAAAATAATAATTAGTTGCAGCTCTAAACTTAATGTGACAAACTGGATGGATATAAGACAACTAAAGTCTTCTATCAGGATTGCCAGAATATCCAGAAGCTCTCCAGTGGCTTAGCGTTGCATCTCTGTAACACTGTTAGACTATTAATGGGCAGCTAAAAAACCATGTAAACTTCTGCAGCAGAGTCACAGATATAGTTGTTTGTATTCAACACTTTCTTTCTACGTCTACATCATCCACAGTTCAACTCAGCCTCCAGGGATTCCTGTGTGCTGCGCTAACGTAGCCTCGAGCAGCTAGCCTCGGGCTACTCCCCCTGACCTGGAAACACGCTTTGATGCAGAAACTCTTCCACTTCAAAAGCACAAAACAAGGACTGATTCTGGATTTTAGTCCTTGTTTCTGACAGAATGATTACAGGGACACACAACCAAGTGAGCTTTACATGAAGATAGAGCTGAAAGTAATCCAAACCGTCCTTTAAAGCAGAGGTGTCAAACTGATCTTAGTCCAGGTTCCACATTCAGTTTAGTGTGACCTTCAGTGACCAGTAAAACCACAGCATAATAACCTATTAATAACCACAGCTCCACTTGTTTAGTGCAATCTGAAAATGTTCACATTTAAGGAGTTATCTTTTTACAAAACATTATGACCAAACTGAAATTCTTGATGAAAAATAAGTTCAATTTCAGCAACATTCAGCCTCAGTTTATCATTTCCACATTTAAACTTCCAAATTACAGAGACAACGACAAAAGTGAGCAACAAAATGACAAAAAATGAGACAAACACGACGAAGACACAAAAAAGAGGCAAATAATTATACAAAAAGCGACAAAAAAATGGCCAAAATACAAAAATGGGAATCAAAATGACAAAAAAATGAGGCGAATTATGCCAAACAAAACAAAAAAAGACACAAAAAAGTTACAAAGTGACAAAAAAATGGACCAACAACAAAAACGATATTCAAAATGACAAATAAAACAACACACAAAATAACAAAAATGACACAAAAATTACAAATGAGACAAAGAGGAAACACAAAATGACAAAAATAAGAAACCAAGCGACAAAAGCATAAGACAAATGACAATAAAAGACAAAAAAACAACAAAAACAAGACAAAATATTACAATAACACGACACAAAACGACAAATAAACAATCTACTATTTTACTTTATGATCCAAACAACTTGTCATGGTCTAGAAATTATTTTAAATTTATAGTTTTACTAATTTACAATCTGCAGTTAATGTCTTCTCTGTAATTTTTACACTTTGAGGGCCGGATTGGACCCTCTGGAGGACCACTTTTGGACCACGGGCCTCATGTTGGACACCCCTGCTTTAAACCATTTTGCCTGCAGCCTAAAGAGACTCCCATTGACGATGTATGGTGCTGCCACCGTCTGTAATTAGAGCCGAGTTTTCGTTGCACACACCGCTGACTTCGACTCTCATTTAGCTGATTTTGGTCTTAAATGGTTTATTAATGACGGCACACTGAGGGACGTTTCATTCAAACCTAAACGTTTTCTCACATTTACTGGAAAATACACCACTGGGTTTGGGAACATCTGGATTCTGCCTGCTGCTGAACGGAATTCTGCTAAATGTAAACAGGCCTGCTGTTGTTTTAAGGTAACAAACACATCATATTATTATTATTATTACTAGAAGAGCCTCTTTGTTTGCTGTGGTCTTTTCCATATCAAGGCGAACCGGCAGAGAGGCCTTTTTCCATATCGACGGTGTTCATTTTGCAAATAAAAGTCAAAACAAATGAAAAAAAGCCACAGAAAGAAAAGATCTAAATGCACCAAAAGATGTCGAGCAGAGAAGGTCTCAGGATCCATGAAACTCACCTGGAAGTCCGTCACCAGGTCCCGTCCAAAGGTGCCGATAGGAGAGTCCCGGGACATGGAGGTGACAGTGGACAGGAAGCTGCTGGATTCGGTGAGATTCGGCATCGGTGACAGATCGTCCGTCCTTTCCCTCAGACCTTCTCCGATGTGGTCCAGCTTCTCCACGAAGATGTGCAGCTCGGTGCGGAAAGCCTTCATGCGGGTGTTGATGGTGTCCAGAACTTGAGTGTCCGGTTTGGACCCGGACGTGGCCCCGCCGTCCAGACTGTCTCCGGTGGTCACCAGCAGCCTGCCCTCAAAGATCAGGCTGTCGGTGTCCGTGATGAGTCGGTCCACCGTCTTGCCGAGTCGCTCCGCCTCTCGCTTCACGTTGGAGAACGACTCCCGCTCTTCCCTCCTGCGGTTGGCGAGTTCGGTGGCGCTGAGCTCGCTACCGTCCGACGGTTTGATGCTTCCGAACCCTGAGGTGGTCGCCGTTTTCTCAAACAGGTCTTCGGAGTCGCTCTCGCCTCCAATGGGACCTTCCCTCTTGGGTTGGAGGAGAAGAAGGCGACTCGCCTCCTCGTCCTCGGCGGTGTCCCGTCGACCGGCGTCGCTCTCGGCGTCGCTGTCTCGAGGGCTGCCGGTGCGGAGGCCGAGGTGGGCGGCCAGGTCGCAGCGCTGGACGTTGGACATGAGGACGCGGTTCTCGTACTGCAGCTTCATCACCTTCCCGCTGAGCTCGTTGATCTGCATCCGGGCCGACTTGAGCTCCTCCATCATCATCGAGCCGTTTCCGGTCCCGCCGTTTCCGGGTTTGAACAGTCCTCCTTCGCCCTCCTCACCAACGGAGCTGCTGCTCGGACCGAACTTGAAGCGGTTGAGCTCCGACGTCAGCTGCCTGTTGTGGTCCTCGATCTCGGAGATGGATCGGCGCAGCAGCTCCGCCTCCTCCTCCACGAACTGCAGGTGGCGCCGCAGCTCACTGGCTGACTCCAGAGCGTCGCCTCCGTACGGCGACGACGGCATGCTGGAGAAAGGCTCCCGCCCGAAGCAGTCTCTCTCGTACTGACAGCGGATGTCGTCGTTCTCTGCCCGTAGGCTGCGGTTCTCCACCTCCAGCTCCACGATCTTCCTGCCCAGGATGTTGGCCTCCTCCTCTACCAACTTGAGGCGAAGTCGCAGCTCGGCCTCCCTGGTCGTATGGGGCCCGCCGCCGGAGCACTCGGCCAGAGGAAGTGGGCTGTCCACGTCCCCGTAAACCGACTTGTACTTCTGCAGCTCCTGCTCCAGCTCGTCCTTCTCCCGGCCCAGCTTCGCCATCTTCTTCCTCATCAGGCCGGACTCCTCCTTGGCGAACTGGAGCTGACAGCGGAGGTCTGCACTGTCCTCCTAGCAGCAAGAGAGGGATGAAAACGATTAAAAACTGGACGGGATACAGCCGATAGTATCCCGCTGATAGTCTCTGTATTTGTTTCTTTCAAAGAAATATAATAAAAAATCAGTGTTGAAGTATTTTTTTGACTCTAAACCACGTTTTCATAATGAAAACAAGTAACAAATATATCTTAAAAAGCATTAAAAAGGATTTCCTTAAGTTTCTGATAGTCCTCGATAGGGATGTCTGATATTGTCTTTTCTGCCGATAACCGATATGCCAATATCGTCCATCTCTCAATTTCCGATTTTGATATCATTCGATACCAATATCTGTGGGCTGTTTAACTAATTTATGTAACATCACATATCTCCTGTGGTGGAATTAACACATCATGCCTCATTTTATTGTGATGCTCCATTGGATGCATTCTCAGATGCAACAAGGCTTTCAGATGGAAGCATTGTCTGAGCAAAATAAGAAAACTACTTCAACTGAAGTTATGGAAATAATTACATATTTATGCCTTTTTTTATTGTCTCAAACAACAGCTCACACTCTCTCTCCCTCTATGAATCGGTAAATGTCAGTAAATCCAGGCATTATTTTATCGGTTTTCATGATAGCAAAATAACAGATAACGACATTGAACAATATTGCATTTTTGCCGATATCGGGCCGATACTGTCGGAGATTCCTGGACCTTGAAGTACTCATCAGCGACATACTATTCCATCATTAAACTAAATCAAATGTCTGTTTAACGTTATGATGTTCCATTAAAATCACTTTATTCTACACGTCTCGTTTAAAAATGTACTAAAAATAATTATTTTACACTAAACAGATCCTGTAAAAACCTAAATATTTGGTGTTCCTCAGTGCATCTGAGGAGTATTTCAGTTGAACTGTTTACTCAGAGTAAATAGGAGACAAATATGGAAAAAAAATTAACATGGAAGCAGTAAAATATCTCCAGTGTTTGAAGCCCAAATTATTTTTTCAGATGTTGCTGTTCTTTTGTCTTTTTGTGTCTCGTTTTTGTAATAGTTTGTCTTTATTGTCTGACTTTTATTGTTTGTCTCATGTTTTTGTTGTTTTGTTTCTCCTTTTTGTCATTTTTTTGTCTAATTTCTATGGTTCAGTTCCAGATGACTAAATGTTGTGTTCTGGAAGTTGTAACGTGAAAATGACAAACCGAGGCTGAATGTTGCTGAAACTGAACTTAAAATGAGCCCACAGTGAGTAAAAATGCGACAGAAGCAGACATTGTTTGGGGATCAGAGGGTTCAACAGCTGCAGCTTTTTAGCAAATAATCCTCAAACTGGAGGAAAATCTTGTATTTTTTAGGACCAACTCTGTCTCCTTTCCATGAAGCTTAACTCAATATTTCTGATCACAGAGTCACAATCACTTTTTAAACCTCTCTGATGACAAACAAAAAACAGAAAATCCTACAAGACTTCATCTCCTGATGTCGAACTCAAAGCAGAGGGTCAGCACAGTGTTTTATTTCTTACCTGACTGGAGGATTTCTTGTCTTTGAACGTTTCTCTGCTTCCTCGTCGCCTCAGCGCCGTCTGGAAAAAGAGAAGAAGGAGGATGTAAAACATGAAAACTCAAAACAAATCCTTCCAAAAAGTACTGCTGTGGCTCCTGAAAAAAGCCAAAGGAGTGTTAATCTATAGCAGGGGTGTCCAACATGAGGCCCGTGGGCCAAAAGTGGTCCTCCAGAGGGTCCAATCCGGTCCTCAAAGTGTAAAAATTACAGAGAAGACATTAACTGCAGATTGTAAATCAGTAAAACTATAAATTTAAAATAATTTCTAGACCATGACAAGTTGTTTTGACCATGAAGTAAAATACTAGATTGGTCTGTTGTCGTTTTGTGTCTCATTTTTGCAATATTTTGTCTTGTTTTTGTTGTTTTGTTTCACGCTTTTGTCATTTTTTGTCTCGTTTGTCCATTTTTTTGTGTTGCTCTGTAATTTTTTGTCTCTTTTTTGCTTTGTTTCATGTCTTTTGTCTCGTTTTTTTGTTTCTTGCTTTTGTTTTGTGTCTCATTTTTGTAGTGTTTTGTCTTGCTTTTGTTTTTGTGTTTTTTTTGTCTGACATCGTTCGTGTCACATTCTTGTCGTTTTGTGTTTTGCTTTATGCATTGTTTTGTGAGTCGTTTTGTTTCACGCTTTTGCAATTTTTTTCTCGCTGTTGTCATTTTGTGTCTCATTTTTGTAATAATTTCTCATTTTTATAATATTTTGTCCAGTTTTTGTTGTTTTGTTTCACGCTTTTGTCATTTTTTGTCTCGTTTGTCCATTTTTTGTGTTGCTTTGTCATTTTTTTTGTCTCTGTTTTGATTTGTTTCATGTCATTTGTCTCGTATATTTGTTTCTCGATTTTGTTTTGTAGTATTTTGTCTTGTTTTTTGTATTTTTTTGTCTGACATCGTTCATGTCAAATTCTTGTCGTTTTGTGTTTTGCTTTATTCATTGTTTTGTGTCGTTTGTTTCAAGCTTTTGCAATTTTTTCTCACTGTTGTCATTTTGTGTCTCATTTTTGTAATATTTTGTGTTGTTTTTGGGCTTTTATTCGTCTGACTTTTGTCATTTTGTTTCTGGTTCTGTTTCCTTTTTATCTTCTTTGTCTCATTTTTTTTTTTTTTTACATTTTGTGTTTTCCTTTTTGTTGCTGAAAGCTTGAGAGTCCAGATGATGCTGCTGTTTTCGCCTCATGATGCAACAGGACGCCTCGGATCCCGTTCAGGGCGACAGACGTCTTATCCCGGCTCAGATTCACCGACACATGGCGCTGCGAGGGGAAAGCATCTGTCCAGCGGCTAATACTGCGGTCGACACGCAAATCCTGGATAACACGAGGCCTTCTGCACGCCAGCTTAGTCTCACACACTAATAAAATCATTCATTTTTATCAGCGCTCTGTCTCACATCGGCTCCACAAGACGGAGACAGACGAGAGGAAGGCAGGAAAAGAAGAAATCCTCCTCTATACTGCAGGAACAGATCGCTGCTCCGGCGGTTATGATAATAATGTTTTCTCTGTTCACTATGAACGTGTCTTTACAAATTCCATCATTATTTATTCTGGAAGCAATCATTTATTAGTGAAAATGAATGGATATCACAAAAATGTCGACTATGATATAAAAAGTCACACAATTATTTATTGTTCTGTCTAGAATGACTTGAGAATGATCCATCATTACAGAAAATAAGTCCAGAATGATCTGAAATTTGCCCGAAATGACTTAAAAATTATCCCCCAAACCACAGAAATGATCCAAAATGATAAGAAATGATCCAAGCTGACATAAAACTTGCTGAAAATTACTCAAAAATGTTCCAAAATGGCTTAAAATTGTCCAAAATTAATTACAAAAGATCCATAATTACAGAAAATGAGTCCAGAATGACATGTAATGTGTCCGAAATGACTCAAAAATTATCCCCAAAACACAGAAATGATCCAAAATGACATAAAATTTGTTGAAAATGACTCGAAAATTGTTCAAAATGACTTAAAAATCATCCCAAACACACAAAAATGATCCAGAATGATGAGAAATGATCCAAGCTGACATAAAAATTGTTGAAAATGAGCAGCAAATGATGAAATATACAGTAAAAGAAAAGTGAACAAATCTAATATTACTGTGCCAAAAAAGTCCTTTAAGACTGTGTGGAATAATGTAATTTTTTTTTAAATTGTAAAAAGGGTAACAATAACTGCAAATATTTGTAAAATAATGATATTTTTAGAAGATTTAGACACAGGAAAACAGTGTAAATCTAGAGCCAGATACTGCAAATGAACAATTTCATAGATTTTTGATGTGGAAATAATTTTCGAAGCAAAACTGACCAAATATGTAAAAAAAAAATTAAGGCATAAATTCTATTTCTAATAACAGACAACATCTGTAAAATAAACTGTTTGTGACTTAAAATATTGCAAAACAATAAATTTAGAGCCAGATACTGCAAATGAACAATTTCATGGATTTTTGATGTGGAAATATTTTTTTTCAGCAAAACTGGCCAAATCTGTAAAAATAAATAAATAAATAAATAAAAAATAAAATGTTTTTGACTTTAAATACTGCAAAACAGTAAATTTAGAGTCAGATCCTGCAAAAGAACAATTTCCTAGATTTTAGACAAAATCTACAGTTTGGACTTGCTTTTGGTTTTTAAGACCAGATCTGTAAAATAACAATAAATTGTTCAAAATATGGCAGTTAAAAGCTCAGAAAATCCATTTTTTACAGCACATCTGAGCTTAAAAGGAGCAGAACAACGTGTGGAGTCCAGAGAAGTCGTGTTCAGTTTGATAAATGATAAACTTTTAAATCTCTAATCTCCGTCTTTACATGATCACATTCTGTATTTTTAGACGCATCCGGACCGTTTTATGAGCGCTTCTTCAAACAGCCACATGAGGCACAAATAAATCATCTGGATTGGGTTTGATTGGATTTTTCCTGACAGCAGGTCAATGAACAGAATATTAATGAGCGTTTGGGCCGCTTCGCTCTGGTTTTCGCTGGTAAACCCTCGTTCTGCTGCCATCAGGACAGAGTGAATCATTCGTGGCCTGACGGATGGAAAGTGTGAGGCTGAAGCTGTTCGGACCTCGACTTAGAAACGCCACCAAAACAAGAACACAAGCAGAAACCACGGGCAGGAAGAGATCTGAGCCTCAGGACTGAACATTTACGCTTTTCTGAAGCACATTTACTGAGACTTTTAGAGCTTTTTTTTTAACTTCAATGAACCTGGAATCCAAATCAAACAGACTCACTACGAATCTGATCATGATCAGTATTTTGTAATCGCTGCTAACTTCCTTCATCGTCTCCGTCTGCCCTCCTGCTGCCTTCACAGTCGCTTTTGAAGTTTGGAAAAGATCAACCCTGAATGCAGATGGGATCTCAGTAAACACAGGTTTTCTGTTTTCTTTTAACAGCATCATTTACTCCTCAGTCTGACAGCTTGTTTGATCTCTTCGTGGCACAACTTTCCTTTCAAAAGAAGCTAAACAGACGTGTTTACCCCAAAACTGAACTTGTCAGGTTCAATTATTCAGACGATGCAAACAAAACTGTGTCAAAACGACAGAGAGTTAGCGTCACAGGAAGCCTATGAACCTTCCATCTATAACTAACAAGCCTCAGAAATCCTCTCTGAAGCTGCAGTTCTGGTTTATTTCAGTGGACTGAAGCCACGTCAGATGTGCTTCCTCTTCCTCCTGCTCTTCATCGTATCTCCAGCTCCAGTCCCGGTTTCATTCTCGGGGACGGAGCTAATCTCTCCGGGGGGACGGCGGATTAGAAGCATGAAAAGCTCCTCTGAACCCCAACATTCAGGGATTCTAGTTTATTCAATACGAGAGTCGCAGAAACAACAGAATGATCAGAGAGGAAAGGAAGAAGAAAACTGATCGATGTTTGTTCTCCTGCGGATACGAGAGTCAAAACTGACCTTAAAATGTTCAGCAGAAAACACCAGAACACATCAGTTCTGATGCTGAAAAAAGTAAACGCTAATTTAAAAATAATCTAATTAATTAGAGGTTCTGTAATTAATTCATCACATTTTTCTTAAATATCAACATTGGACACAACAAACAAAGTTTTTCAATTCAAATAAATGTTGGTTGCGACTGAACGGATGAACAGACAGAGACAGGAACTTAAACAACTAAAATGTTTGTTTTGTTTCTGTTTATCTGCATTTTTCATCAGATTATTACAACATCAAAGTCCAACTATACCGATCAGGGCTGAAAGGATTCCTCGAGTTATTCCAGTTATTCAATCACTAAAATTCCACACAGCAAAATTCTCTGAATCGAGGCTTCGTTTGACCAACCACATGCTAGAGCCCCGGTCACCAAATGTCGGTCCCAGACTTCATTTGATACAAACCGGGCCCTTAAGTTTAACGGGACGCTTCTACAGCGCAGCTTTTCTATTGTTTATAGCAGGACTGTCCAACCAGTGCGTGGCCTGAACGCTCGTCTAAACTAGACGTCAGTGAAATAAAACCAGGACAGATATTTCTTGCCTCAAATGCTTTCAGAAATAGAAAAAACATAAAGTTTGTGTTTATCCGACTCATCTGCTGAAAGCTCGGTCATGTGACCACGGAGCGACCGCTGAAGCTCCAGTGAACTTCAGTAGAGATTTCAGGCGGAATTGACTGCAGTATATAGGGCTACCGTCCAGACACTGATCACGGACTTTTGCTCCAGAAATCTACGTCTGATTTAACCTCTGAGGTTCCTGAGTTGCTCTGAAACGTTTTGGACACTCTCATTGCATCTCATTTCTTTCCTCCACATCTCCTTCCTCTTATCTGTCAGCCGTGAAGGACATGTGAACTATACGTGGAGGTTAATGGAGAGCTGCTGCAGCGCTCTGAGAACCAGCTGGAGGTTTATACCATCAAAGCGAGGCCACCGTGGACACAAACGGTAATTTGAAAGGCCTCACTGGAGGAAAGGACTACAGGTGAAGGTTAGGGTGAGAGTTAGGAGTCGGTTGAAAGGCAGGTTGAGGAGATCTGAAGGTACATTACGTCACATTTCCACTTTAAATTGTATAAAAATAAAAAATGATTCTGCTGTTGGCTTCATTATGACGAGGACTTCCTGTTCAAAGCAGGAAGTCCTCGGTTTACGGCGTCCTCGACCTACAGCGTTTCATCGTTACGTCAGAACTGTTACGTGGAACTAGTTGA
The DNA here is from genome assembly GCF_021347895.1 of Acanthochromis polyacanthus. NCBI lineage: Eukaryota > Metazoa > Chordata > Actinopteri > Pomacentridae > Acanthochromis > Acanthochromis polyacanthus. Next base: position 39,501,955 of record NC_067121.1, on the reverse strand, counting down.
TGAGCGGAGCGGATGAATACGTCGTCATGCAGCGCTATAAGACGACTTTGTTTACATCCTCTGGTTGTACTCCACCTCGGATTGTGCTGCATTCACTAACTTTTCATCATGGCTTCATTTGGGAGGAAATCCAAGTATTCAGATCTCAAAATTAATATTTGGATATCACCACAACAACTGAATAACCATAGTCGTTTTGTGTCTCATTTCTGTCGTTTTCTGTCGTTTTGTCTCTTTTTGTCATTTTGTGTCTTGTTTCTGTTGTTTTGTGTCTTGTTTGTCTCTTTGTGTCTTGTTTTTGATGTTTTGTCTTGTTTCCGTCATTTTGTGTCTCATTTCTATCATTTTCTGTCGTTTTGTGTCTCATTTTTGTCGTTTTTGTGTCTTGCTTTTGACGTCTTGTTTCGCTCATTTTGTGTCTCATTTCTATCATTTCCTGTCGTTTTGTGTCTCATTTTTGTCGTTTTGTGTCTCACTTCCGTCGTTTTGTCTCATTTTTGTCGTTTTGTGTCTCACTTCCGTCGTTTTGTGTCTCACTTCCATCGTTTTTTGTCGTTTTGAGTCTCGTTTTTGTCATTTTGTGTCTTGTTTCTGTTGTTTTGTGTCTTGATTGCATTTGTGCTTGCATTGTAAACACAAAGAGGCTCCACCTGGTGGTGCAACCGGGTACTACAGCTGATCTAAAACACATCTAACACATCTTCTCCCTCATCAGGTAATATATTCATATTGACAGCAATCAGTTGCTTTACAATTAATCATTAGCCTCACTAGTTGGGAGGTTACAGGTTGGGCTAAAAATAAAATACGCCATGGAGGAGTCTGACGATGATGATGATGTCTCTGGTTGGAGTTTGGCCAGGGACATTTGTCATTCCACATCTCGTCATCTCCCTGTTGTCACCTCCAATAAAAAGACATAAAACAACAGCGGGCTGCAGAGTGGAGGCTTCTCTCTGTCATTCCTGAAAAGCTCCTCTGTTGCCTTCAACTCGCAGCAGCTCGGCTTCTCACCGCTTCTTCCAGACGACATCACATCCCTCCTGCCCTGGCTTCCCTCCTGTTGGTCTTAGAACTGATTTTAAGATTTTACTGATCACTTTTAAAGCCCGTCAGGCCACATTTAGGATCTGTTGACCTCTTATGATCCTGCCTCTCAGATCTTCAGGTGGATCCTTCTGGCCGTTCCAAAGTCGAGGTTTAAATCTAAAGTTGAGCCAGTGTTCTCCATCAGGACCTGCCGGGTCAGCAACGTCTTTTAAATCCCTTCTGAAAACCCACTTTTATAGGCTTTACCTTTTTTATGAGGTTTACTTTTAGCTTTGCTTAGTTTTAGGGCTTTATTCTGTTTATTTTAGATGTTCTCTCTGGTTTTATTTGACTTTTAGCTGCCTGGTTCTTTGGTGTGATGTCGTGTCTCCATTTTTTTTAAATTCTGACCCTCAATCTTGTTCTTTAATTTTTAGAACTGCCTGGCTCCCTTGTTTGATTTGAGCGCTAATCTAGCTAATTATTCTTTTAATTTATTACCATTTTTACTATTTAATTGAACTGACTGCTCTGTCTTCTCTCTGTTCTGTCTGAACTGTCGCTGCTCTTAAGGCTGCTGTAGAAATAAAACTATTATTATTGACATTATTACTGTATTCTGCGAGTTCAGACACAATCCTGCAGGTCTAATCTGACGAACACATCCATGAGTTTTAAGACAAAATTCTAGCCGATATAAAACCACCAGAGAAGATTTTAAAACTCGTATGTATTCTTTGAATATTCTGGGATGCAACAGCCACTGAATAAGTTCAACTGGAGGTTTAACGATACTAAATAAAGGTATTTCTTCTGTAGATATTGGTGTTAGAAGCGTTTAGGATTAAAATCAGGATTTAGCTGCAGAAGAAGTGAAGATAAGGATCAGATTTAGTCAGTTTGAAGGTTCAGTTCTGGGTTAGAACAAAGCCCAAATGATGACATTAGGAGTGTGACTAATGTGTGTGTTTCTGCTCAACAGGTTTTAATTAGTACAGAGCCACAAGTTGGCGTTACAGCGTGTTTTTAAGTGTAGTTTAGAGTCAGACAAGCTCCCTGGGAAATATATTCTACGCTTGACTCACTTCAAAACACCGACGGACAAACATGCTGCTGTTAAACTCTCACTGCCTATTCTTGGAAAAACTGGTTTGTTCACAGGGAAAAGCAGAATGCTGTGTGCTCAGACACGCCTGTTTGCGTAAGACACCGAGGCATTTTTGGAAGCGGCGCCGGATGACATCGCTCGGTGACATCACCCACAAAATCCCAGTGTGGGGTTGGAGGGAAAAAGCAGAGATTTGGGGGCGGAGGGTGAGTAAGAATGGGAACACGGCGGGTGTATTTTCAGCCGCATCGGTACTCAACAGCTTGGCCTATTTCTGATTTTGCTCAGGGAGCGTTTCAGCGTCTGGCTCTGGTAACGGGATTTAACAGGACGGAGCAGTGCGACCGCAGAAAAGGGGGCGGGAAGCAACAAAAGGAGCAGCGACGGCCGCTGGATGCAGATAAAAAGCCTCCTCCAGCCCCGACAGAGGCGGCTAAACTCCAACACAACAGAATAAATATCAGCTCAGAGAGATAAGTCGCCCTGAAGTGTTTAGAGGCAGATTATATTAGAGAGATCTGGATGAATGAGCGCTCAATCTGGACTCTAATCCACTTCAATAAATTAATTAACACCACACACACACTCCACTGAATGCATTAAAGCAGGGGCGTCAAAATCACTTTGGTTTAGGGGACAAATTCAGTTTGACTTTAAGCGGATCGGACCAGTAAAATCGAGACGAAAAGGAAACAAAACGATAAAAATGAGAAACAAAACGACAAAAGCACGAGACAAATGACAAAAGTCAGACAAGAAAGGCAAAAAAACAGCTAAAACAAGACAAAATATTACTAAAACGACACACAAAACGGCAAAAGCGAGAAAAGAATGGCAAAAAATGAGACAAACGACACAAAACAAAAGACAAAAAATAAACAAAAAAGTTAGAAAGCGACAAAAAATGGACAAGCGGCACAAACAAGACAAAAACGAAAAAAAAAAACATTCACAAAGCAATACAAAATGAGACAAAAAACATCAGGGAGACAAAAAGGAAACACAAAACGACAAAAACACGAGACAAATGTCAAAAGTCAAACAAAGAAGGGCAAAAAACAACAAAAACAAGACAAAAAACAGACACAAAACAACAAAAAATGAGACCAACGACACGAAACTAAATAAAAAAAGCATTTACAATGCAACAAATGACACAAAAAATGACAAATGCGAGAAAGAAAACAACAAAAAAAGACAAAAAACGCCCAAAACAAAACAAAATATTACAAAACTGAGACAAAAAATGAAAAAAAGTTAAACAAAACGACAAAAACGTGAGACAAAGGTCAAAAGTCAGACAAAAAAAGACAAAAACAACAAAAACAAGACAAAAAACAGACACAAAACAACAAAAAATGAGACCAACGACACGAAACTAAATTAAAAAGACACAAAAAATTACAAAGCAACAAAAAAGCGGACAAACATTAGACTTAAAATTACAAAATAATGCAAAAATTACAAATGTGAGACACAAAAAACGCCCAAAGCAAGACAAAATATTTTTAAAAAAAAGGACACAAAATGACAAAAATGTGAGACAAAGGTCAAAAGTCAGACACATAAAAGAAAAAACAACCAAAAAAAGACAAAATATTACAAAAATGCGACACAACACAACAAAAGGACAATCTAGTATTTTATTTTCTGATCCAAACAACTTCTCATGGTCTAGGATTGATTTTAAATTCATAGTTTTACTAATTTACAATCTGGAGTTAATGTCTTCTCTGGAATTTTTACACTTTGAGGGCCGGATTGGACCCTCTGGAGGACCACTTTTGGCCCACGGGCCTCATGTTGGACACCCCTGCTGTAGCGTGTCTAAGACGCCCTCCGCTTTGCCACTTGATTTAATTTCCTCCCAAGGACACACTGTGGAGCGTTTCCTGTTGAAGCTGCATCATGATTTACAGCCTCGTGTATTTTTATACGACGATCAGTCTCTGACTCGCAGCACCTGCAGAGCTCTAAATATACCGCATGGATCTGCTCCATCAGCCCACCGTGCTCCATGCAACCCGCTGGAATTCGATTTGGCGGGGAAACGGTGTGCAAACCCCCTGACCGGCTACGAGTAGCAACAGCAGAGATGTTTCAGAAAGTCCTAAATCAATCACAGGTAAATGAGTTACAGTAATGCAGCAGAGGGGACGCACGTGTGTGTGTGTGTGCTGTAACCAGTCGTGTGTGTGTGTGTGTGTGTGTGTGCGTGCTGTAACCAGTCGTGTGTGTGTTTGTGTGCTTTTGCCTGCTGTGTTTGATCATCTCTGCTGCTGCTGTGTGCGTTTGTTTGGATGCAGCACTCTCTGAGGTCACTCCAATGTCAGGACATCCCCAGCGGAGGGAGCTTCTTGTAAACAGCGTCTAGCAGCTGCACCGCCCTCACAACTCCACATCAACAACCAGAGACCCTGAGTCCTGATCCTGACGTGTGACCGAACGCATCAGGACGAGGACAATATGAAAACACGCATGATTGGACGCAAAGTGCTGCTCAGCAACAAGTGATGTTAAAGCTGTAAGACCCAGATACTGAAAAAAAAAATGAGCAAGAAATAAATAAAAAATGAATACATACATATACACACACATATACAGTATACATATGCATACATATACATGTATATGTATACTGTAGTATTCTACACGTCGTCTGACTGTTTCTCCAATAAGTCGTTGGTGTTCTAGAGCTCTGCTGTTCCTGGTTCCCCTCCAGAGACCCGGCGGTCAAACAGCATCCTATAGGTGGAGAAAACACACCAGTTCTCTGAGGAACCACTGCTGGTCGCCATAGTGACCTATCGCAGAACATCATCGAGAACCTGTGTGTGTGTCTGCAGGAGTGTGTGTGTCTGCAGGAGTGTGTGTGTCTGCAGGAGTGTGTATATCTGCAGGAGTGTGTGTGTCTGCAGGACTGTGTGTGTCTGCAGGAGTGTGTGTGTATCTGCAGGAGTGTGTATATCTGCAGGAGTGTGTGTGTCTGCAGGAGTGTGTGTGTGTGTCTGCAGGAGTGTGTATATCTGCAGGAGTGTGTGTGTCTGCAGGAGTGTGTGTGTGTGTCTGCAGGAGTGTGTGTGTCTGCAGGAGTGTGTGTGTCTGCAGGAGTGTGTGTCTGCAGGAGTGTGTGTGTCTGCAGGAGTGTGTGTGTGTGTCTGCAGGAGTGTGTGTGTCTGCAGGAGTGTGTGTCTGCAGGAGTGTGTGTGTCTGCAGGAGTGTGTGTGTATATCTGCAGGAGTGTGTGTGTCTGCAGGAGTGTGTGTGTCTGCAGGAGTGTGTGTGTGTGTCTGCAGGAGTGTGTGTGTCTGCAGGAGTGTGTGTCTGCAGGAGTGTGTGTGTCTGCAGGAGTGTGTGTGTATATCTGCAGGAGCATGTGTGTCTGCATGAGTGTGTGTGTCTGCAGGACTGTGTGTGTCTGCAGGAGTGTGTGTGTGTATCTGCAGGAGTGTGTATATCTGCAGGAGTGTGTGTGTCCGCAGGAGTGTGTGTGTCTGCAGGAGTGTGTGTGTCTGCAGGAGTGTGTGTGTCTGCAGGAGTGTGTGTGTCTGCAGGAGTGTGTGTGTGTGTCTGCAGGAGTGTGTGTGTCTGCAGGAGTGTGTGTCTGCAGGAGTGTGTGTGTCTGCAGGAGCATGTGTGTCTGCATGAGTGTGTGTGTCTGCATGAGCGTGTGTGTCTGCAGGAGTGTGTGTGTCTGCAGGAGTGTGTGTGTGTATCTGCAGGAGTGTGTATATCTGCAGGAGTGTGTGTGTCCGCAGGAGTGTGTGTGTCTGCAGGAGTGTGTGTGTATCTGCAGGAGGTGGCGTGTGGAGCAGCGTAGGGTCGATCCCAGCCTGTTCCTCTCCACTAAGCCGACCTGACCCCAGCCTGAGACCCGACATGCATTAAGAGCACAATGGAGGCTTTATGGGGATGTCACTCACGCTCTGCAGATCTCCCAACAACCCGCCGGCCTGGCATGAAAACACAACACCACCCTGCCAACTGGCACACAGCAGACACACAATGTTGACAGAACTTCTGGGTGGAATAAGAAACGTTAGCGTAGCTGCTGATCTCAGAGCAGATTGAGTGGTGAAATAAAGCAGCAGGATGCCTGTAATTAGCTGCTAATAATAATTAGCAATTTTCCCAATCAGCGCGCAGGAAGCTCGACGATTTAGCAGATAAATAACAACAAGCAGCGACGTGAATCAGGTCTAACAAGGAGCTGGGTGATGAGTCATCACACGGTAACTTCCTGTCTAACCGGTTCAACAACGCCTCGGAGCAGCGCTGAGTCTGCAGATCCACGGTGAGGAGAAAACATGAAAGCTCCACTGAGACGCAGAATTACTACCAAACGTGAGCACATTCACTCAGAGTCTGTCTGTCAAGAGTTTTATTTCAGCTCCAGAGCAGAATATCAAGCATTAAAACTCTCTGTCTTATTATATTTGAGGACTCTTGAATAATAAAGAGGATTAAACCTGTAAAAATACATCATATTTTCTACTATTTTTGCTAATTTTTTGCTATGTTTTTTCAATATTTAGGCTGTTTGTGTGTGTGTTATGTTTTGTTGTCCATTTTTTTCTATATTTTTACACACACACACACACACACACGGTCATATATATTATTATTAATCTTTTTGTTCTTTTTTTGTCTATATTTGCGTCTTACAGGGTGGAATAAAGCACAGACAGATGCAGTGAAGATGCTGTTATCTTGGTGGTGATAACGACATATTAGACCAGATAAGACCAGAAACATCCAAACACAGCCCAAACCAACGAGGAAATGAAATGTGGGACAAGCAGCGGTTTCCATGGATACCATATTCCCAATAACACAACTCAGTTTAAAGATTTACTGACAAGTAAAATAATACACTCCTATGAGTATCTGAAGCCTAAAACCTCTTCAGGTTCATCTTAAAGCACCTGGAAAGACCTCAAACTCCTAACTTAAGCATCATTATTCCATCTAATGTCTCTCTGGATGATGCGTTTCGTGTAAAATCAGACATTAAAATAAACGCTTTTGAACCTGCAGTAATTAACGGTAAAGACGTGTCTGCTGCTCGCTGCTCCGTTACCCTGTGAACGGCAGTAAAACCCGCACATCTCCTCTTTAATTAATGACCCGTCGCCCGGCTGGGCTGTCCATCACCGGTTCCCACGGTAACGGGAGGTTTCAAACGGGCAAACTGACAAATCTGACCTGGAGACAGAAGAACTGAGGGGCGTCCCTGTAAGGAGACATGTGATAACCACGTTTACAGCCACTTCTCTGGATGCTCTGAACATCCAGCTCCACTTCAGGGAGGAGGATCTGTTTTTGTGTCGTTTTGTTTCCGTCTGTCTGCGCATTTCCATAAACCGGTTATCATATCTTCAGTTCAATATCAAAAAATATAACCTGAGCTGAAATGCAGGATATTAAAACACAATAAAATCAAAACAGTGCAACGGAAGCAGACGATGCGTTTCCATGTCCGCATAAAAACACAATTTATCCCAAATTTTATAACCGACGAGGCAGAAAGATCTGATCTGAGTGCAGCATTGAGGAGACTTTTAAGTTTTAACTCTTAATTAGGTCAAACTGAGCAGCGCTTTAATGCCTCCTGACTGTAAAAGCGGTGAAAATGCGCATTAATTTGCATTTAGTTGGGCTGATTTTTCTCCTTTCTCTCTCTCGGTGCAGCACCTGAGTGAAAGACTTTAGTCCAGAAGAATCCGAGGAGCCCAAAGACAAACGGGGATTTTCTGCGCGGGAGGAAACTTCAAGCAAGACGCTCTCATTCTGTCAGTCTGAGACGAAAAACTTAGAGATCCGAGGCGAGGTGAGGACAAATATTACAGGTGGAGTCCTCCTGTACATTTACACACAGACATGATCTATCAGTGCTGCCAAATGGAGTTAAAAATTGGCTATATTATATATATTTTCGTTATATTTTTATTGTATGTGTACTATATTTTTACTGCATTTTTGCTGTATTTTTTACTGTATTTTTCTAAAATATTTGTTGTATTTTTACTACATTTTTATTGCATTATTTCCATATTTTTACTGTAGCTTTACTGCATTGTTGCTATTTTTTTCTTTGTTTTTCCTGTAGTTTTATTGTATTTTTAATATATATATATATTCCACATTTTACTGTAGTTGGACTGTATTTTTTTTTACTATATTTTTTACTGTTTTTACTGTGTTTTTTATTGTATTTTTTCTATATTTTTACTGTAGTTTTTCTGTATTTTTACTGCATTTTTACAATATTTTTACTGCATTTTTACTACATTATCACTGTATTTTTTACTATATTTTTACAGTTTTTTTAATTGTATTTTTGCTGTATTTTTTCTATATTTTTACTGTAGTTTTTCTGTATTTTTACTGCATTTTTACAATATTTTTACTGTATTTTTACTACATTATCACTGTATTTTTTACTATATTTTTTCTACATTTTTACTGTAGTTTAACTGTATTTTTGCTATATTTTTAGTACTTTTTTCTACATTTTTACTGGAGTTTTACAATATTTTATTGCATTTTATTACACTACCATTCAAAAGTTTAGGATCACTTAGAAATGTCCTTATTTTTGAAAGAAAAGCATTTTTTTCCAATGAAGATGGCATTAAATGATAAATCCAGTGTAGACATAGTTAATGTGGTAAATGACTAATCTAAATGTAAACGTCTGATTTTAATGGAATATCTCCATAGGGGTTCAGAGGAACATTTCCAGCAACCATCACTCCTGTGTTCTAATGCTACATTGTGTTAGCTAATGGTGCTGAAAGGCTCATTGATGGTTAGAAAACCCTTGTACAGTTATGTTAGCACATGGATAAAAGTGGGAGTTTTCTTGAAAAACATGGAATTGTCTGGATGAGCCCAAAGTGTTGAACAGCAGTGTTAGTAATCAGGCTGACCTGGCTGACTTAAACGGCGCCATTCAGGTCATTTAACTACAATCCACCTGAAAGAATCCCAACATCTGCAGATTATTTGAACACACTGAGGCATAGAATGTGCTGTTCCTGCTGCTGGATGCCCTGTGGCTTTAAAGCAGCAGCTGACAGACTGGATGCAGCTCTGATAACCGCTGAGCTGCTGTAGGCCTGATTTAGCCTCGCCGCTGATATGGAGGGTTTGACAAGTGCAGAACTGGCAACCTTCCCCCCGTGGCTGGGAGAGGGCTGCTGGTGGAGGCTAACTGGAGGCCGGAGAGGGAGGTGGTGATTGATATTTGTGGTATAAAAGGGACACAAAGACACAGTCGGGCAGAATTAACCGGCATCAGGGAACAAGTGCATTCTGTTCTGAGCACATTTCAGCCCTGAGACTACAGTCACAGTCCAGAGGCTGCTACTGACGCTGGTATGACCTGTGCTGGAAAACGAGCAGAAACCGCAGAACATCTTGTATAATAAAAGGTACTAATATTTCTGAACCAAAACTACTTAACTGTAGCCAAAGTTGGTGCAAAAATATGTGAAAACCTACAAGCATCCAAACGAGTATTTAGCAGAATCGTACCGTCACATTCATATTTACTGCATCACATTTGGTGAAACATACAGTCTACTGATTGGCTGACAATGTGTTAACCCTGTAAGACCAAAATATAAAAAAGTGAGCAAAAAATATACAAAAAAGTGCATTTATCTATCTATTCATTTCGTAATTACTTACATATATATAAATCTAGAAAAATTCGCAAAAAAATTGAATAAAATGAAGCTACGTATAAATAAATAAAATAAACAAAAAATAAACTAAACTAAAATACATACATACACACAGAAATATGTACACAAACTAAAATCTCGCAAAAATAAGCAAAAAATAAAATGGAATAAAAAACATAAATAACAACAATAATATGTCAACCCAAATCTAGAACAAAATGAGCAAAAAAATAAATAATTAAGCAAAAAATTGTATATATGTATATATACACACAAACCAAAATCTAGAAAAAATATCCTAAAATAAAACTAAATAATAATAATAACAATAATAATGATAATATATAAACACAAATATAGAAAGAAATGAGCAAAAAAATAAGACACAAATATATATATATATATATATATATATATATATATATATATGTGTGTGTGTGTGTGTGTGTGTGTGTATATACACAAACCAAAATCTAGACAAAAACTCCAAAAATAAAACTAAATAATAATATATAAACACAAATATAGAAAGAAATGAGCAAAAAAAAATAACAGACACAAAAAATTATATATATAAATATATAAAAGAAAGTAACATTTTTAAAAAGTAAAATTGATGTATTTCTGCAGCAGTGGGTTTTACAGGGTTAAATATGACTCTGAAATCTGAAGGTGGCTAGCCTAGCTTAGCATGGCTCAAAAACAGGCAGCATGGTTTCATCCAAGGTCTCAATCTGTCTCCTGATAGAAGTCTCTGTCAGATATGCAATGTTTTCTGTCATTCTGATGCGTCTAAGCATGTCCGAATGAACATTGTACCAGAGCTGGGGATATTCAGATTTCTGCATCACTTTCATCAAACACAAAGTCTGAACTGCATGCAGTCGCATTAAGGGATATACACCCTGAGGTGGTGCTACTTTGAGATTTGTGAAGATATTTTCACCAACATTGGCACAAAAACATCACGGTTTGAGGGAGGGAGGGATGGATGATGGATGGAGGAATGGAGGATGGATGGATGGATGATTGATGGATGGATGGAGGAATGGATGATGGATGGATGGATAGATGGAGGATGGATGGATGGATAGATGGAGGATGGATGGAGGGATGGATGGATGGAGGGATGATGGATGGATGATTGATGGATGGATGGAGGAATGGATGATGGATGGATGGATAGATGGAGGATGGATGGATGGATAGATGGAGGATGGATGGAGGGATGGATGGATGGAGGGATGATGGATGGATGATTGATGGATGGATGGAGGAATGGATGATGGATGGATGGATAGATGGAGGATGGATGGATGGATGGTTGGATGGATGGATGATGGATGGATGGAGGGATGATGGATGGATGGAGGGATGGATGGATGATGGATGGATGGATGGATGGATGGATGGAGGGATGGATGGAGGGATGGATGGATGGATGGATGGATGGATGGATGGATGGATGGATGGATGGAGGGAGGGATGGATGGATGGATGGAGGAATGGATGAGCTGGATGGATGGAGGATGGATGGATGATGGATGGAAGCAGAAGACTACAGCCTTTTTGCTAAAGTGTGGCATCGTCGGTTCGTTTCACTAGAAGGCTCAACAACAACACAGCTACTAGAGAAGAGAGAAGACTGAATGAGCAGCTTAGTTCCCTCCACAGCGATCAGATGGCCGTCGGTGAAGCCCTGAGTCTGAACTGAGTGGCTCCCAGGTGGGATCGTGAGTAACGGTTTAAAAAGGCTGCTGTAAAAGAGCATGCACACTCAGCAAAACCCTCCCAGGAGAGTTGCAGGTGACAAAAAGAGGCCGATACATCTGAAAGGCATCCAGCGTGCCGCTCTGTCTGGAGGTCAAAAGCCTCTCAGAGACCGTTCACACCCCGAGACTTTCAGCAAAGCCATTAAAAAAAAATCCACTGTGTCACAGGAGTGGGCCGTTTGTGAGGCAACATTAATAGCTCTAAACGACACAGAGGCTCAGGCAGGAGGAGGGAGGAGTCGCCGTGTCATCTGCTGCTAACTCCCCGGCCGAGTATTCTGGGATGGCAGGCTGGCAGCGAGCCACGGCCGTGTGGAGCGAGCCATGTGGAGGGCAGAATGTCGCTCTGCACTCATCACGACGAACAGAGGAGAAGATCGCAGAGTTTCGCTGGACCGAAGCCCCGAGGACGAATTCTGCTGACGAGTCACAGACGGAAACAGATACCGCATTCACCATGCTGTTCCTGCCGCAACAAATATCACCGGCTAGACGTGAAAAGTTTTTTATGTCTTGAACCAGTCGGTCCAGCTGGGATTAAGAACTCATCTTTCATGTGAGACTTAAAGGATAAAGCTGGCATTTCTTTATCTTCACATCTTGTTATTTGGTTGAAGCAACAAACAGACTAAGACCAACAAAGAGCCGATCCTGCTGAAAGAGAGTCTGTCGTTTATCAGAGCTGTTCTTAGCTGATCTTTACCTCCACACATTCACTGTCTTGTTTTTGCCATTTTGTTTTTATCGTTTTGTGCCTCATTTGTATCATTTTGTGTCTCGTTTTTGTCATTTTGTGTCTTGTTTGGTAATTTTTTGTCTCATTTTTGTCATTTTGTGTCTCGTTTTGTCATTTTGTGTCTCGTTTTTTTCATTTTGTGTCTTGTTTTGTAATTTTTTTGTCTCGTTTTTGTCATTTCGTGTCTCGTTTCTGTCATTTTGTGTCTTGTTTTTGTCATTTCGTGTCTCGTTTTTGTCGTTTCGTGTCTCGTTTTTGTCATTTTGTGCCTCATTTGTATCATTTTGTGTCTCGTTTTTGTCATTTTGTGTCTCGTTTTTGTCATTTTGTGTCTTGTTTTGTAATTTTTTGTCTCATTTTTGTAATTTTTTGTCTCGTTTTTGTCGTTTCGTGTCTCGTTTTTGTCATTTCGTGTCTTGTTTTTGTCGTTTCGTGTCTTGTTTTTGTCATTTTGTGTCTTGTTTTTGTCGTTTCGGGTCTCGTTTTTGTCGTTTCGGGTCTCGTTTTTGTCACTTTGTGTCTCAATTTTGTCTTTTTGTGTCTTGTTTTTGTTGTTTTCTGTGTCATTTTGGACTATGGGCAATGCATGTTAAAGCAGAGAGCATTGTGGGAGTTTAGCAGCAACAGGCACAATGACAAAGACTGATGAGGAGGTTCACAAAGGCCTCTCAAATTTAGCGCCTACAAATTGTCAGATCACTCCAGACGCCTGCCTCACCCCAACCGGTTGGCTCTGAAGCACCAATGACTTCAGTGTGCAGGTATGTCTAAATAAAAACCCAACCAGTCTGGTAAAGTAAGGAGCTCATTCTGGAGCTCACGGTTTAAAAACAAAAAATGGTAAGAACACTTCTACAGAAAATATGGGATATTTAGCTGCACTGGTAGAAACTCTGATGTAAACATTTTTTTCAGCTGTCATCATTTTGTTCACAAACCATCTATAAATCATGCTAATTTCAGTCTAACTTCCAGATGTAGTCGGCCTAAACATCTGCAAACACTTCTTTGACTTATTAGTTAGTTTCACAAAGATGTAACTATTCTTTTACTACTAATGGACATTAAGTTTTTCATATTTGCACATTATGAAAGCAGATAAAAGCAGCTGTAGATGTACATAAACTAGGCAATAATCAGTTTCTGGTAGATGATGATCACTTTTAGATATCACCAACGGATTAATACATAACTGAGGGATTTATGAGGTTCATGGGATGTATCTTATATATTACAAAAAGTCCCGCAATTATATATTGACCCGTCCAGAAGGACCTGAAAATGATCCATAATTATGGAAAATAAGTCCAGAATGACATGAAATTTGTCCTAAATGATTTGAAAATTATCCCAAAGACACAAAAATGATCCACAATGATAAGAAACGATCCAAGCTGACACAAAACTTGTTGAAATTGACAAGAAAATTGTCCAAAATGACACGAAAATTGTCAAATTGTTGAATTTTACTCAGTTGTATATGTAATATTTAGAAGAATCTTTCTGTAAAAATGCCATGTGGTGTCTGGTTATAGGCGGCCATGTTGGTTTTAGGCCTGAAAACAGCAGAAATGTCGACTATGATACAGAAAGTCCTGCAGTTATTTATGGATCCAGCTACTTTCAGAAGCCCCTTGAATGATTCTGTAAACATACATGACCCAGACACGTAGCTGAGAAATGACTTCCATCTGCCACACAAAGGCAAGTTTATTAGATTCAAACTAGCAGTTAACATGAAGAGAGAGTAAGGGAAGTATTCTCATGTCTTTGATGAAAACTGACAGCGTGTTTAAATCTGATTTAAAATAATGTCACAGGGAATAAATGCCTTGTACTACATCTGGGGCTGTTTATAATGGCCTATCAGTAAACTTGGTTGTTGTTCTCTTCCTTGGAGGAAACAAGCAGAAAAATAATCACATCAAACCTGGAAAGCAACATGACAATGCATCCTGGATTTGCATTGTAGAAGGCTGAATGAAGGAGGAAGGCAGGACTGATTACAGGTTTAGTAAGATGCAGCTGCATTGGAGTAACTTTACCATAAATGTGAAGCTGTCTGTTACCCAGTCTATTCAAGAGATTCCTTCATGGGTTTTAGTGAAATGAACTAGATGTTAATGGTGTGTTGAAGTAAGGATCTTCCTCAAACTTTCTGACTTTGACAGAGGACACTGCAGAGGGGAGATAAGAGGAAATGAATACAGAAAAGGGAAAGATGATGATGATGATGATGATGATGGCATGTCATGAAGGTCACCACAGTGACTGGAGCCGGAGATTTTATCTATCAGGATGCAGCAAACTCTGTAACTGCCTCTGACCGACTCCAACTCAACTGCTGTTTTATTAACAACAATAAAAAAGAGCTAAACTGTTGTACTGGGTGACATATTCTTTGTTTCAGTGTTGCCGATTCCTCTCAGCTCATCAAATATTCACAAAGTGGGAACAGAGTCACCGGGTCTAATGCTCACATGCTGTAGGTTCAATAAGAAACAGAGTGAGTTATGTCATTAAATGAGGCTGTCTACCTAGGGTAAAGGGGCAATTATTACTCTGTGCTCGTCTCTATCGCTGGTAAGGGGGAAATCTGTATCAGCCATAACTGTTTGCGGTTTGTTCCCTTTTAGCCGGTTCCCCAGGCAGCTGCTAATGGACAGGAATGGAGGCAGCCTCACAAAAAACAAGGAAGTACAGGGTTCAGTTTCAAGCAGAGACTTGGATCTCAGTTCAGCGAACAATGAAGAAGTAAGTGGGAATATTCTTCATAAAGACGAACCTCCTGGTTTATTTCCTGGAACTCAGAGCAGGTAGGAGGAGGCGTGAACAGCAATGTGAACCCATTAAAGGGCACTCATTGAAATACAGGAGGTCCTCGATTTAAGTCAGAGTTTCATGCCTACTGATCTACATAAGCCGATTTCCGTAAGTCGGAACTAAGGTGAAAATGTAAACAACGCCGTTACGTGCATCACGATATCGATCAGTTTATGTATTTGTACAACTACAGCAAGGAAAACAGTCATTAGCTCACACTGAAACACAACTAGCTAGGAAAATACGGGCTATAATGAAGTTAGCGAATGTAGCATACTCCAATGTAAACAAAGCCATCTTATAGCGCCGCATGACGACTGTACGCACAGTATTCATCCTCTCCGCTCGCCAACTAGTTCTACTGAATCAGTTCTGACATAACGATGGAGCACCGTACATTAAACCGAGGACTGACCCATATTAAGCTTCGATGTAACAGCGAAACGTCATAAGTTGAGGACGTCGTATACTGAGGACCTCCTGTATGATGATGGATGGATGGATGGATGGATGGAACTCATTCTCGTCCTTCTTCATGCAAAAGAAGCAACGAATCATCAAGCATTCAGGCTAAAGATACGGGTGCAAAGTTTCTTAGAACAGACTCTGAAGTCCTTTGGAGTCAGATCAGTAATTTGTAAGTCTGGACTGTATCAATAAAGTTTGACTCTGTGGAATCGTGTTCTGGATGAAAGTCAGAAAATAAGATTAGAGTAGAAACCAAAGGTCATTTAGTTGATCTTTATGTTGATGTGAGACTTGGAGTAAAAAATAGACAAATAAACCTTTGATGGATGGATGGATGGATGGATGGATGGATGGATGGAGGATGGATGGATGGATGGATGGATGGATGGATGGATGGATGGATGGATGGATGGATGGATGGATGGATGGTTTATGAATCTCAAGGGAAATTCAAGTTGATGTCAGACTGGAGAAAACTTCTACTCAACAAGGACAACAAGAGGGCAGAAGTACCAACAATAGAGGTACTTTCATCACCGAAAAATGTCTTTGAAAGAGGTTCTTCTGGGACTGTTTGAATGTGCACAAAAGGTTCCCATAGCCTGCAAGTTCTTGCAGTGGAAAACAGAAAGTGTAATATTAGAACGTCAAAGATCGCCAAAGGAACAGGTTTGTCAGTGCTTGCTGTAAGCTGATAATGTTGACACAGAAAAGGCCGATAGAAAACGCTGAGACAATGAAGTGGATCAAATCTTATTCCAGAGGAACAGCGGGAAACACAGTAAGCCTATTTAGTCTCACTGTTCCTGTAAACAGCCTTCTCAAAATGGCTGCCGGGCTTTAATTAAGCATTTATCAGCAGCTTATTATCCTTCAGCCTGGGATTACCATGTAGCTGGGGACTGCGGCCACTTCTAAGATCATCTGCTGTTCATAATTAGCGAGTTGTTCTTCAAGAGTGTGAGCCTTCCTACTGCGACCATGAAGCATGTGTCTGTGTGTAATAAGTTACAGATAAATACAACCCAACAATCGGCCTATCTGGAGCGCTGCCTCTGGGCTCCAGCCACGTTCCTTCTGCTCGCTAATAAGAACCAGACAACAGAGCACTATTCTGATCTATGACAGGAGGATGGGGGTTGAGGGGTATAACGGGGGGGTACGGGTGTCCAGCTGGACCATAATGAGGTCGGCTTCACCCCCGCACTGCTTTCCTCCACTCAGTAACTCGCTGAGCCCCTGTGTCTATCAAACGCTTCACAATGGGCCGCTAATAAGAGGGAGGTTCCTTGGCCTCGGCACACATGTCGCCTTTGTGGAGGGAGTGGAACCAATAAAGGAGGAAAGTGAGACGTGAAATACCGAGCCGTTATCGAGTCCCAACAGATCGCCTCGCTGTCGCAGGATGCTGTAAAAGATAACGAACTCAGAGCTCAGGTGGCAGCAGAGGCCCGCAGTAATCTACAGACTCGTTACCTGGACGAGGCGTTAGACCGAGGCTGGCTTACGTCAGGGGGTTCAGCTAACGGCTAAAGAGGAGCTTTAAAGAGCTTCTGGAGCTGTGAAGGTTTTCCTCCATCCAGTGATTATATTAATGGCTAACCAAGGGTAATTTACACAAGAAAAAGTGCAATTTAGAGTTCATATCTGTGACATTTTCACATTAAGTTGTTGTTTTTGCTGGTCAATCAATCAATCAATCAATCAATCAATCAATCAATCAATCAAATTTTATTTATAAAGCACCTTCCAACTGCCAAAAGGAGCACAAGGCACTGAACAGAGTAAAATAAAATAAATAAATAAATGCATTTTAAGAAACACACAGTTCTGAAAGGAGCTAAGCGTCAAACACTACACGGAACAAGTGCGTTTTTAGACGACATTTAAAAACATTTAATTCAGAAATGGACTGTAAGTGCGATGGAAGACAGTTCCAGAGCTTAGGGCCAAGAACGGCAAAAGAGCGGTCACCATACTTTTTATATCTTGCCCTGGGGACAACCAAGGAGGTGTGGCTGGACGAGTGTAGAGTCCTGGCAGGTTGGTAAATTGCCAACAGCTCTGAGATGTAGGCAGGGGCACGCCCGTTTATGGCCATAAACATGAACAACAGGACCTTGTACTGGACTCTAAAGCGCACCGGGAACCAGTGGAGCGCTTGAAGGACCGGAGTGATGTGTGAGTGGTCAGGTGGATATCTCGGGCTGCACCTAACGACGCGTTGACGAGTCGTCCGAGCACGGTACGTCATCAAAAGCGGAAGTGAGCGCGCAATGCAACAGAAATTCCCTTCCGACCGGAGCGCGGAACACGGACGAACGTCGGCGCTGCATCGTGCATGTATTATGTATGCACGCTGCAGCGCGGACGTCTTGTTTTTGCTGCTTTTTTGTCTGACTTTTGTGTTTCCTTTTTGTCTCGTTTGTGTTTTTTTTCTCATTTTTGTCTTTTTGTGTTTCGTTTTATGCGTTGTATTGTGTGTCGTTTTTGTCACTTTTTGTCTCATTTTTTGCCTCAGTCATTTGTCGCTTTGTAATTTTTTTGTCTGTTTTTTGTTTTGTTTCCTGTCGTTTGGTTGTGTCCCTGAAATGAACCATCATCAAACCAAACGCATAAAAAAATCAAACAAAATCCAGCGAATTTTGCTGGATTTTGATTGATTTTTATGTGAATGTTCTTAAAGAAAATATTAGAAGTTTTACTGATATATATGTGTGATCACTTCAGATATTTTTAGGATTTTTTTGGAAGCTTTTTACTCATTTTTTGAAAATATTTACTTTTAATTTTCTTGCCAAATTTGGGGGATTTAAAAAAAATAAAGCTTTAAAGGAATTATTGTAATCTTTTTGAAGGTTTTGCACATTTTTAGACATTTTGGGAATTGTTTTCCTGATTTTTTGGACTTTTTTCAGACAAGGAAGCAATATTTTTTGGTGCCCGTAAATCAGAACAACAGGATAGTTAATTAACGAGCTACTGAGGACCAGTAGAAGACGCAGCTGGACACAGATCCACCACAGACGTCACAGATCCAGATGAAGTCTTTCCTGGGAGTGGAACCAGCTGGACAGTCGTCTCCGTCTTTATTGCTGAAGTCATGATTTAATCATAACCGTTTGCGTGCAACATGCAACCCTCCAGAGCTGGGAGTGCCTCACTTCTTCTAGAACAAGCTCACTGCACTTCAGACGGATCACAGGCTGCTCTATAGGCCTCCTCATCCTCACATCCACGCTGCAGCTTCTACTTCTACAGACTCAGGGGAGTTTCCTCAGACCAGTATAGGGCCTGAAATAGAGCACTCTGAGCATGATGGAGGACTCGCTGTGATCCAGGCAGCTCTGGGACTTTCAGGGAGTTTATGTGCTCCTGAATCACAACAAAGTTCAAAGCTCTGTGAGTTTTGGAAAGGGACTCTTCTGCTGAATCCACTCGGCTCTGATGGGAAAAAATGTCATTATTGCATGTAGTTTTTTTCAAAGTCACTTTACCTGAAACCAAATCAATGTTTTTATCCTAACAGTGGAAAAAAAAGGACTACATGCTGGTGGGAAACTCTAATTTCACTTGAAATCGATCAGTTGCTCAGCCTAGTAGTTAGTGTAAATACTGATTAGTGCAGCTTTAATGTCCTCTTCCCGTTCTTCAGCAAACATCTTCATCGTCTGCAAATGACACAAACGTCTTCCTTCCCTGTCGCTCAGCTGCATAAAACAGATCAGAACCAGAAACATTTTTGGGCCTATCTTTGACCGGAGGCGATGAAGCCCTACATGCTACTTTTCCTGTCTGGTGTTTGGAGGAGAGGTGAGAAACACGATGAATCAGTGCGACTTCCAGCCTGCCAAGCTGCCGTCAGCCTCCCTAAATAGAAGCGCTAACTCCATTGGTTCCGGTGCAGCAGAGAAGCACCGACATCGGACGGCTTTGTGAAGCTCTGAGCGTTCTGCTGCCTTCAGATCTGGGTTAAGCTCAGCGGCACATTGTGAGACGATGAGATTATGTTCTTCTTGACACAGATTTAAACCTCCCTTTAGCTGTTTTCTCTTATTGAAAGTGTATTGAACCGCTGCACCTTTATCTCCACCGCATGTTTCAGACGGGTTTCCACGATTTTATTTTCATTTGATGTTTAATCATCTGCAGCGTATTAACCCTGTAAGACCTAAATATAGAAAAAAGACCAAAATCAATCAATCAATAAATAAGGAAATAAATAAATAAATATGGGTACATATATATAAATGTTTTGTTTTTGTCGCTTTGTTTCACGTTTTATTCACTTTTTGTCGTGTTTGTCGATTTTTTTGTAACTTTTTTGGCACTTGTTTTGTTTTTTCGTGTCGTTTCTCAGATTTTTTGTCATTTTGTTTCTCGCTCGTGTTTTTTGTTTCATTTTTGTCATTTTGTGTTTTGCTTTAGTCACTGTTTTGTGCATCATTTTTGTAGTTTTTTTTCGTTTCGTTTATACATTTTGTTGCCACTTTATAACTTTTTTGTCTCTTTTTTTGTCCTGTGTTCTTATTTTTTGTCGTTTCGTTTCTGGCTTTTGTTGTTCATATCTTCATATTTTGTCCTGTTTTTGTTGTTTGGTCTTTTTTTATTTGATTTTTATCTTGTGAGCTGCATTTTTGTCATTTTGTTTCTCATTTTTGATATTCTGTGTTTCATTTTTGTCTCGCTTGTGTTTTTTGCCTCATTGTTTGTCATTTTGTTTCTTATTTTTGTTGTTCGTGTGTCATTTTTGCAATATTTCATCTTGTTTTTTGATCTTTTTTGCCGTTTCGTTTCATGGTTGTGTCATTTTGTGTTTCCTTTTTGTCTCCTTAGCATTTTTGTCTCATTTTTTTGTCATTTTGTTTCTTACTTTTGTTGTCTGTGTGTCATTTTGTAATATTTGGCTTGTTTTTGATGCTTTTTTTCTTTTTTTTTAAAGTAAAATACTAAATCAGTCAGTTCCAGGTGACTAAATGCTGTGTTCCTTTGCAGACAGTCTCTGATCTGGAAGTTGTAATGTGGAAATGATAAACTGAGGCTGAATGTTGATGAAATTTTTCTTATTTTTCTTCATAAATTTCAGGTTGTCCATGATGAGAAACCTTGAATTCCTTCAGCTGAGCAAACGGAGAAGCTCCACATAGAGGAGGAAACAAAACACAACAAAATCACGTTTGTTTTTTAAATGATTTAAAACGTCTCTTGATGCTTCGGGACATTTTATGATCAGGAAGGATCGACTTTGATGGTTACAGAACACATCCTTATGCATCCAAAAGAAAAAATGTGTTCGCATGTGGGAGGAATTCCATTTTCAGGGTTTTAAACTTCAAAGGAGGAGCTGCAGAATTCTAACCTCCACTGCAGGGCTTCGTGCAGGACTGATGATTTCTCCGCTTCGCTTTGTGTCTCTGATGGTTTTTTGGCCTATAGGGAAACGTCACGGCCTCCAAACACTTTACGCATAATCGTGTTGGATGCTAACCGCTAGCTCAGAAATGAGTCGAGAACGAAGCTTATTTTTAGCCTGACTTCTCTGCTTTTACACTTTGCGTCCAAATATTTCCATCATTTAGCGGAATCTGTTTCGTAAACTCAACGTCTGAAGCTCCACCTGAACACTCGTTGTAGTTTTTAAGCATCGGACTTCTCCTTCGTTCTGTAGATGTCGACTTCTGCACGACACCAAACTCAATCTCTCAGGTTCTCAGCTCATGTTATTATTATTTAGCTCATTAGAATGTGGTTGGTATTAAATTCAGACGTTATTTAGTTGATATTTTAGTGATATCCAGTCATTTTTTATTAATAAGTGATTGTTTCCATAATAAATAATTATGGAATTTGTAAAGACATGATAATAATGAACATAAAAACACTAGTTTTTTTTATATTCTTAATAAAAATGTATGCAGATATATCCCATGGACTTCAAAAGTCCCTCAATAATAGATTAACCTGGACAATTTTTGAGTCATTTTCAACAAGTTTCTCGTCATTTTGGATCATTTTTGTGTCTCTGGGATAATTTTCAAGTCATTTAGGACAAATTTCACGTCATTCTGGACTCATTTTACGTAATTATGGATCATTTCCAAGTCCTTCTGGACGGGTCAGTATATAATTGCAGAAATTTTTGTATCATAGTTGACATTGTAGTGACATCCAGTCATTTTTTACTAATAAATGATTGTCTCCACAATCATTCTCCTTCGTTCTGTAAATGTGGACATTTCTGCACGGCCGTGATGAAGCCTCGGTATGGATGCGTGTCACTGCAGCAGATTTTTGACTCTCTGCTCTACTCCTCTCCTATTGGTGGAGTCAGACACCAGATATTAAGTAGGTCAATGAGATTCCTTTACACTCCTCCAGCGGGGAACCACGGCGAGAAAAGAGGACCGGGGGAGGATAGGAAGGAGAGGTGAGAACGGGAGGATCAGGAGAAGCTGAATTCTTCTGCTGCTGTGAGATGAAGCTAAACGACGTCTGCAGCTCAGGCGGTGTTGATGCGACACATTAGGGATGCAGGTATTCCCTCTCAGAGCTCTGTAGTAGAGCAACACAGCAGCAGAAGGCTTTTTTAAATGTCTGTAAAAAGGTGTCACTGCGACTATTCTCTTCACGTGAAATCCCACTAAGATGCGGCTCTATTTGGTCCAAATTCTGATTCATCCTTTTCATTCCTCCAGCTCTCCATGTGCTGGTTATTGATCTGTGTCTGCACATTAAACAGCACAAACAGCACAGAACTAAACAGTCGCATAGAAACAATGTGTTTATGGTGGGAAGACTAACACAGATCAGGAACACCTGAAGCTGAGGAACCTTGAGTTCCTTAAAAACGTCCAAACGGAGGAGCAGCGCATTGAGGAGGAAGCATCAAAACGACCAAAAATACACACATTTTCACTGGAATGACTAAATCAAATATCAAAATAATGAGGCTGAGAAACCGTGAATTCCTTCAAGTGTCCAAACAAAGAAGCAGCACGTAGAAGAGAGAGCTCACAAACGACCAAAAGCACATTAATTTTCACTGGAATGATTGATCAAATATCAAAATAATCGTCATTTAGATTCGTACCGAAGCTGAGGAACCTTCAGCTGACCAAATGAAGAAGAAACGCTTAGAGAAGGAAGCAAGAAAACACTAAAAATCCTGGAATGAGTGATCCAATATTGACACAATCGTCACTTAGATTTCTGACCGCATTTGAATGCCACAAAAAGCAAAACAGTCATACAAAAAAACATAACACAAAGAAATCAGCAACACCTGGAAGCTTGAATTCCTTCAGCAGTTTTATCCCCACAAAGCGACCTTTTCAGCGTAACAAGTCACGTTCACATCCGTCTAAACTTTCACCACAACAGATGCTTCTTTATCAGCACTAAAAGTGATCAGAGTGCTGCTTAAGATCACTTACAGAGACGACAGGAGGCTGGATTCTAAACATCCACAGCAGAGACTGAAGCGTCCCATTCCGCCTGGGTCAGGATGTACAAGGTGTAATTAAAGCAGAAAGGAAAAGCAGCGACCTCTCTGTGCATCCCTATCAGTAACCTCTTCCTCTGTTCTGAGACTGACAGACATTCTGAGACTCAATCATTAACTTTAAACCCAGACTAGATGGTCAGAGCTTGTTCCTAAACATCCCCATCATCCCTGAGCTGCTTCTCCTCTGAGCGTGATGGATTTAAGCACTTCTTCTGAAACAAGCGGCTGGCTGGTAAATTAGGGAGCATCGTGCAGAAAGAAGCGTGTTTGTGAACATTTTTGGGGGGGTCTGCTGTGGAGGAGATCCAGACACGAAGCTTGTGTTTTTCTGGGACAAACCTCGGGGGAATCATTTGGAGCCTCCTGTTCCTCTGTGAAGCTGAAGCTCATGCATGTATGCATCGTTTTACAGCAGAACAGAAACCAGTGGTGGAGCTCAGCGACCTTCAGAGACAGCTCAGACAGCAGAGACACAATGAGTTAGAGCGCACTGACAGTCAACGCTGGAAAACCCGCTGCGGCACAAATACAACAATACTACAATAATACAACACCACTTTTAGTTGTTTTTTTAAAAAAAAATAGCATTTCATATTTTTTTTTTTTGCTTTCTATATTTGGGTTCATATATTACTACTATTACTATTATTTACATTTTTATTTTTCTTTGCATTTTTTCTAATTTGGGTTTGTATATATATATATATATATATATATATATTGTAGCAAGACTGCAAAGGCCCTGGAATTCCTGAGCTGATCAAAACTCAGATAAGCTGTCCCTCTCCAGCACTGACCAACACCCATCTCTATAGGAGGATTGAGACATTTGTATTTCTGTAGGTTTTCATTCGCAGAAGGATGGAACTCCTGTGAACATTTAAACCCCTGGAATAATTTCTTCTTTTTAAAAGACAATGACTTTCAATTATATGCTATGGACGTTTGTTTAATGAACTTTCATGCTAAAATCCCTTTTCAGCTTTAGGAGACCCTCAGCCAGAGATGTCTCTGCATTCCACAGATCAGATAACAAGTCGTAAAACTTTATGGCTGAAGGCTGGAGTCACCCTCTCTCTCTCTTTGACTGAAACAAAGAAACTGGAACTGAACTTAAAAACCTTGCCAAATTAATATTTCTGGAATGTATTTTGTGTTTACAGGATTACCAACGTCAATGGAAATCATTCATCATTAACATATCCGAAAATCAAGATTCTATCTTTCACAGAAGTCTAGATACTAATTTGTGATGTTTAATCATTTCTTCCCCAGGATACTATGATTTTGGAATGAATTCCAGAATTAACCTCTGAATTTCCTCTCCATTTAGGTTGAATGATGACCATTGTATTTACCTGTTACCAAATCTCTGACTTGTTGTTATATTTTCACTGTGATACATATTTTTAATGTTATAAACATAAACATATAGTTATGAATGAAATGATTCACATCATATGAACATATGTATTAATCTACACATTTCACTTTCACACAACTGAATATGGTGGGATAGACAGATCGTGTTTTGCGCGTTTAATATCATATTTTAATCCATTCTGGATTCCTCTTTCTTCTCTACTCTGTGAGAACAAAGAGATTCCAAATTCCACCAGACTCGCGCCTAAAAGTTCTCTCTCTCCGCCCAGGTCCTCCCCTTAGCTGGACCCACAGATAAAGTCAGCCGTAGCCCACATCATCGCTCTCTCTTACTCTCTCTTACCGACCTTCTCTCTTACCCCTCTCTTCCTGAGAGGCCAACCAAAGTCTCTCTCATTATTTTTTACCTAAAGCGCGTTTTTCCTATCTTCAAAATTCCCTCACCATCTAAGTTTGTTAACTATTTATCTCTTAATATTTTTGTAACTTAAGGAGACATTTTGCTCAATTTTAAACCAACGTTATTCGTTTTAATCTGAAGAACCGATTCAGAACCAGCATTTATTTTTCTTAATTTTGACCGTTTTTCATCAACACCCATTTTTCTTGGCTAAAGCCTGAGAACCATCATTTTTAAACACTCAGCTGAGAACTACGGAGACCTGTTGGACCAGGTCTTTGCATAGAACCGATCAACCCGCGGCAGGACATCTAGGCCACCACAACGACGACGCACCGCTCCGAACCCGCAGGTCCAGACCGTGTGCTGCGAATCTGAAGGCCTCGCAAGTCCCAGCCCCATGACGGTTCACTTC
The DNA here is from genome assembly GCF_021347895.1 of Acanthochromis polyacanthus. Classification (NCBI taxonomy): domain Eukaryota; kingdom Metazoa; phylum Chordata; class Actinopteri; family Pomacentridae; genus Acanthochromis; species Acanthochromis polyacanthus. The sequence continues at coordinate 39,476,626 of NC_067121.1, read as the reverse complement.
AATAACTCCAGCTGAGTTTGCTCTGATTCCATTCTATGGGTGATGTACTAACAGCTTGGTCAATTAATTAATTTAATCAATTTATTCTTTTACAAATCATTAGAATTCTTAATCCAAATTACCGATTACCTCGTCAGGTTAGCTCTGGCTAATCCTCACCATATTTCCTTCTCTCTCGCACCTACTTCCACATCCCTCACACATGCACACACACCACACACACACTCCCACATTCCACGCACACACGTAGTCCTGCACGCACACACACACACACCATATCTACATTGTACATAGTTCACTTGTCATTATTTTCATAGAATAGTTAATAAATACCTCATTTTAGACCAAGTTACAGTCTTGTGTTTCTTTGTGTAGAATGTGGTCAATTTAAACGAGGATTCAAGACTTTTTGATATGAGATTGATCAAAATTTTTATGAATATTAATTTTTTTATTAATATTAAATTTTTCCCTAGAAATCTAGGGTGGTGCCCCAATTATTGATAACGAGAGCAATAAATCATAACGTAGTACTGCTACAATATATATATATTTATTTATTTATTTATTTATTTATTTTTAATTTTTCTCTATTTTTGCTCATTTGTTTGCTATATTTGTTTATATATATATATATATATATATTCTTTTTTGGGTATTTATTGCTTATTTTTGAGATTTGGGTTTTTATTTTATTATTATTATCATTATTATTTACATTTTATTTTTCTTTGCATTTTTTTCTAATTTGGGTTTGTATATATATACTTTTTTAATTTTTTAAATAATTTTTTCTCTATTTTTGCTCATTTGTTTGCTATATTCTTTTTTGGTTATTTATTGCTTATTTTTGATATTTGGGTTTCTATTTTATTATTATTATCATTATTATTTATATTTTTTGGTTTTATTAATTTTTTGCGATATATGTATATATACACATGCACGCACTTATATATTCTTTTTTGTTTTCTTTTTGCTCATTTTCTTCTACATTTAAGTTTATATACTACTACAATTATAATATTTAGATTTTTCTTTTTTTTTTTTTACCATTTTTGCAATATATTTATATATAAAACTCTTATTTATTTTTTTTGGTTTTATTTTTTAGCTATTTTTTCTATATTTGGGTTTATAAAAAGACATATGTTTGGTTTATTTTACTTATTTTTTCCTATAGTTGGGTCTCACAGGGTTAAGAAATAAACCCTCATGCATGCGTCCTCCAGTCCCACTCTTCCTCTGATCATCTCCTTTCCAAAGGTCACCAGAGTCACGACAACCAAACCTGGAGGTTCTATCTGCTGCTGTAGAGATCCAGACCAGACATGGATTTTCTGTAGCTCGCTCTGGTCCTGATAAGCTCTCTTTACAAACAGCTCAGAACGTGGACCTGAACCCGGCAGCGGGGAATCAGACCAGCAGCAGACAGGAAACGGTGTCATCCAGCTGCCAGAGGAAAGCTCCGTCTCCACGCCGACCGCTCCGGTATTAGCCTACTTTCTCTCTGCCGGCAGACGCCGAGCTACCTGCCGTCGTCACAATCGATTAGTCTAAGCAGCTGAACACGAGAACAGCTTCAGCTCATCTTATTAGCTGGACTCTACAGTTATCAAACACTCCCTCCACCCAGAAACACGACAGGAAGTTCAGACACAAACGGCTTCAGCTTGAAGCATAAGCATGTTTTTATGCTTACTGGTGATGAGATGTGAAAGGGTTAACCCTCACGTTGACCCTTTTTAAAGTTTGAAAATGTGGAAAAACACATTCCACATTTTCAGCATTTTGGGGAAATCTTTGAACATTTTTTTGGGGAAGAAAAAGATATGTAAAAAAAAATGTTTTCTTTAAGAACATTCACATAAAAATCAACCAAAATCCAGCGAATTTATGTGAATGTTCTTAAAGAAAATATCAGAAGTTTTACTGATATATATGGGATCGCTTTAGATATTTTTAGGATTTTTTTTGGAAGAGTTTTATTCATTTTTTTGAAAATATTCACAGGAATTTTCTTGACAAATTTGGGGGATTTTTAAAAATAAAACTTTCAAGGGAAACTTTGAAGGAATTATTGGAATTTTCTTCCAGAAGGTTTTGCAAATTTTCATAAATTTGGGGCATTTTTTGCAGAATTTTTGAATTTTTTTTCAGACAAGGAAACAATATTTTTTGATGCCCATAAATGAGGACATCAGGAGGGTTAAAAACATTCAGGAAAAAAAAAATAAACCAAAATTTTGCTGGATTTTGGTTGATTTTTATGTGAATGTTCCTAAAGAAAATATCAGAAGTTTTACTGATTTATATGTAATCATTTTAGATATTTTTAGGAATTTTTTTGGAAGATTTTGAAAATATTTACAGGAATTTTCTTGCCAAATTTGGGGGATTTTTAAAAATAAAACTTTCAAGGGAAACTTTTAAGGAATTATTGGAATTTTCTTCCAGAAATTTTTGCAAATTTTCATAAATTTGGGGCATTTTTTGCAGAATTTTTGAATTTTTTTCAGACAAGGAAACAATATGTTTTGGTGCCTGTAAATGAAGACAACAGGAGGGTTAAGAACATTTACAACAACAACAAAAAAAATCAACCAAAATCCAGCAAAATTCGCTGGATTTTGGTTGTTTTTTTTGTGAATGTTGTTAAGAAACGTTTTTAACATTTCTTTTTTTTCCCCCAAAAAAATGTTCAAAAATTTCCCACTAATGTTGAAAATGTGGACATCAGAAGTTTTACTGTGAAAGTATTTTATTTTCTCCAGACTTTCAAGCTTTAAAACGGGTCAGTTTGACCCACAGGATGACATGAGGGTTAAAGGTTTCCCTGATGACAGACGTTTGATGAACACCTGAGCTGTGGCAGGTTTGAGCTTCAGGTAGGACTGAGTGGAACTGCAGCTCTATCTACAGACATTCAGACACACAAACAGACTATTTCCTCTATAAAGCCGTAAAGAGAACACATCCACAGAGCCAAAGGAGCGTCAAGAACCACATGCAGATTTCCTGTGCATCGCTGCACAAAGCAATCGTTTAGAAAGGGCTGCCGGAGAGCAGTTAAGACGGAATTAATCCCCTGCAGCGGTCCTGCTGATCACCATCGATCTGAAACTGCATCACAGCAACCGAGGCTTTCCCCCGTTTACACCAGAGAATCCACATTTAGAGGCGTCTGCATCCCGAACCGAGGAGCTCATCAGCAAAGCCACGAAGAAAATGAAAATTATTGCTGCAGCTGAAGACGACATCACTGCCTTAAATCAGTCAAATCCATGAGATTCTGTGAACTGTTGCGTATTTGAGATGAAAACCTTGGAAGTAAACATGCAGCGGACGGTGACCTTAAACCAGGGGTGTCCAACATGAGGCCCGTGGGCCAAAAGTGGTCCTCCAGAGGGTCCAATCCGGCCCTTAAAGTGTAAAACTTCCAGAGAAGACATTAACTGCAGATTGTAAACTAGAAAAGCACTCAGAGTGCAGACCTCCGCCAAGGATAGAGAGGAAAACAGGAAATCCATGCAGTAAAGGATCATGAGCTGGAATCAAACCTGCGTCTCTGACAGTTGTGTTTATGAATCACCTTCTTAACCAGTTGAGCTATCTGGACACCTCGCTCCAATTTGTTGGACGACATACTAACCTATGATGTTTTTGTCCTATTTTGGACCACACACTAAAGCATACTAAAAAATTCAAAGTGATCCAGAATCCAGGATCCTTTCCGGATTGCCACCAAAATCAAATCAGCTCTTCCTCTTACCATAGTCTACATCCCCTCAAAATTTCATGTGAATCTGCCCAGGCGTTTTTCAGTTATATAGACAGACAGACACACAAACGCCGGGTGTCACATAACCTCCTTGGCGGAGGTAATTAGTAAAACCACAAATTTAAAATCATTTCTAGACCATGACAAGTTGTTTTGATCATAAAGTAAAATACTAGAATGTCCTTTGTTCTTTTATGTCTCATTTTTGTAATATTTTGTCTTGTTTTTGTTGGGTTTTTTTGTCTGATTTGTCATTTTGTGTCTCATTTCTGCAATATTTTGTCTTTTTTTGTCTAACGTTCGTCGCTTTTGTCATTTTGCGTATTTTGTTTTTGGAAGATTTTGTCTGGTTTGTGTTGTTGTTTTATGTTTTTCTGTCTGACTCGTCCTTTCGTTTCTGGTTTTTGTCATTTTGTGTCTCATTTCTGTAATAATTTGTCATGTTTTTGTCGTGCCGTTACTGGTTTTTGTCGTGTTGTTTCTGGTTTTTGTCATTTTGTGTCTCATATCTGCAATAATATGTCAAAAAAAAGTCATGTGTTTGTCATGTCATTGCTGGTTTTTGTCGCTTTGTGTTTCCTTTTTGTCTCGCTTGTGTTTTTTCTTATTTTTGTCATTTTGTGTGTCATTTCTGTAATAATTACCTCCGCCAGGAGGTTATGTAATCACCGGAGTTTGTTTGTCTGTCTGTCCGTCCGTGTGTGTGTGTGTGTGTGTGTGTGTGTGTGTGTGTGTGTGTGTGTGTGTGTGTGTGTGTGTGTGTGTGTGTGTGTCTGTCTGTCTGTCTGTCTCTTTGTCTGTTAACAGCATAACTCAAAAAGTCATGGACGGATTTTCACCAAATTTTTACAGGATGTCCAGAAGAGCACGAGTAAGAATCGATTAGATTGAGATATGGCTGCTGGGCAGCTGCCAGGCGGCTGCCGGCGGCCTGGAAGCTGCCTGGCCACCTGGCGGCCATCTCTCAATTGTCCTTCGACCTTCAAAAAATTCCTGGATCCAGATGGTGATTCGGATCACCTCCAAAATCTAATCGATTCTTACTCGTGCTCTTCCGGACATCCTGTAAAAATTTGGTGAAAATCCGTCCATGACTTTTTGAGTTATGCTGTTAACAGACAGACAGACAGACACACACGGACACGCAGACGGACAGACAGACAAACGGGATGGCGGAGGTATGCGCTCTCCGAGTGCTTTTCTAGTTTGTCATGTTTTTGTTGTGTTGTTTCTGGTTTTTGTGGTGTCATTGCTGGTTTTTGTCGTTTTGTGTTTCCTTTTTGTCTCGCTTGCGTTTTTTCTTATTTTTGTCATTTTGTGTTTTGCTTCATTTGTTGTTTTATGCATCGTTTGTGTCAGTTATCTTCAGAAATTTCAAGTTGTTCAGGATGTTTGATAAAAAGAGAACTCCTTAAATGTGAACATTTTCAGAATGTATTTTTTGCACTAGAACAAAGGAAGCATTAGGAGCTGTGGTTATTTATCGGTCATTCTGCTGTGGTTTTACTGGTCACTGGAGGTCAAACTGGGCTGAATGTGGAACCTGGACTAGGATGAGTTGAACTCCTCCGATTTAAACGGCGCTCTAACAGCCGTGGGGTCGGCACCGCTGGTCGTCTCACCTCTTTGGTCCTCTCCAGCTCGTTGTGCAGCGCCTGTTTGGAGATCTCCACCTCGATGATCTTCTGTCTCAGCAGCTCGTTCTCGTCCTCGGCTCGGCTGCGTTTGTCCTCCACGCTCTCCAGCTCGTTGTGCAAACGAACCGACACGTCTTTGGCCACCTGAGGTCACGGAAAGGTCGGATCGGGCAGAAAACACAGACAGATCCTTTAATATTTTATGATATCTGCCTTTAACACACAGTTTCTGCAGCTCTACGTGGAGCTGCTGCACATATCAGGGCTGGACCTGCAGATCAAAGCGACATCTATTAAAAATCACTAAACTAAGAATACACAGTGCTGTCCTCCACACCTGGATGGCTCCATTAAATCAGTTTAAAAGTGAAATCATTAAACAACAATCAGAAATTCAGTACGTCTGAGTTTTTTTCCCGCTTTTTAAAACTATAAACTGTCGTCATAAACTGGAAAGCTTTGATATTTTGACATTAATTTGCATCTATGTGTGAAGAACTTTGTAACACTTGACAGTTTTTTTTGGCTTTAATAACGATAAAATGATGAAAAATGTATTTTTTTATCATTTTCTTGAGTGCTCGCAGGGGAAAAATGTCACTTGTTTTTTGTGTTGATTTTATCATGTTTTTGTTCATTTTTTTGCCGTTTTGTCCTTTTTTTGTGTCGTTTGTCCATATTTTTGTCATTTTGTTTCTCACTTTTGTGGCTTTGTGTCTCATTTTCGGAATATTTTGTCTTGTTTTTGTCCTTTTTTAGTCATTTTGATCAGAAAGTAAAATACTAGATTGTTCTTTTGTCGGTTTGTGTCACATTTTTGCTATATTTTGTCTTGCTTTTATTGTTTTTTGTCTGACGTTTGTTGCTTGTCTCACATTTTTGTCATTTTGTGTTTCCTTTTTGTCTCGCTTGTGTCGTTTGTCCACTTTTTTTGTTGCTTTCTTTCTCATTTTTGTCATTTTGGTTTCCGTTTCCACACATTTTTCATTTGTATTTTTTCCCTACTTGCCTCCTTTCTGCTCTGTGTAATACATCGCCTGCAGTTCAGCCAAAAAGTTCCTGAATTTCAGTGAAGTGATTCTTGGTGGCAGCTGAGTTAGTAACGACTTTCTGTTCACACAGAAGAGCACAGAATTTTTTAGCTTTTTATTTTATTTATTTTTTTACATAATCTGGTGAGAGCAATTAGTTTTAAAGTGACACACGTAGGATGAAGTGATTTTAATCAAACATCAGGATTTTAAGTTCAGGTTTGGTTCAGTTTTGTGACAGAATGACACGTTTTAGAAAGTGAAAAATCTGAGGATTCTTTAAGTTTTTATCGCTTCTGATTCTGATAAGTTGTGTGATTGTTTTTTTTACAGATAACCTGCCTTTTTAAATCTGTGAGCTGGTTTGGGCTCAGAGGGACTACATCACTGACACATGCAGTATTTTGGCACGAAACAGTCTACACTGGAAAAAATGCTCCTCTCAAAACAAGGGAAAAAAATCATTTCAAAGAACTTTTACCTTGAAATAAGTGAGAAAAATCTGCCAATAGAACAAGTGAAAAATGGCTTGTTGAGATTTCTTGAAATAACATGTGATATTTAGAATATTGAGATCTTAAAATTAGCTGGGAAAACTTATTTTAAGCTTTATTTTACCAGGATTGTCAAGATTAGGTGTCTTAACCCTCCTGTTGTCCTCATTTACGGCACCAGAAAATATTGTCTCCTTGTCTGATTTTTTTTTTTTAAATCAGCAAAAAATTCCCCAAATTTATTTTTAAAAAAAAGAAAAATCTTAATTCAGAAAAATCCTTAAAGGTTTCCTTTAAAAGTTGTATTTTTTATTTTTAAAAATTCCCAAATTTGGCAAGAAATAAAAATTTAAAAAAAGAAAAGAAATCTATAAAAATTGTAAATATTTAATATAAACGAATGAAAATCTTCCAAAAAATATCCTAAAAATATCTAAAGTGATTCCATGTGTATCAGTAAAACTTCTAATATTTTCTTTAAGAACATTCACATAAAAATCTTGATTTTTATGTGAATGTTCTTAAAGAAACATCCTTTTTTGACATTTCTTTTTTTCCCCCCCATCAAAAAATGTTCAAAACTTTCCCCAAAAATATTGAAAATGGGCACGTTTTCACTGTGAATATTGTTACTGTTTCCACATTTTTAAACTTTAAAATGGGCCAATGACCCGTAGGACGACAGGAGGGTTAAAACAAGATAATTTCCAGATTGTTTGATTTAACAAGATATTTAAGATATACTGTCTTAAAACAAGTCCTTCCATCTGCTGAAATGTCTCTTGTTAAGTGAATTTAACTTAAATCAAGTGGGATAAGACGTTTAGACTAAAAATAAGACAGACAGACTTGGTAAGATTTGGAGTTTTTACAGTCTAAATACAGCATCACATTAAAGCAGAATACAGCGGCCTGTGGTGACTGATGGGGGAACATCTCCCACCTTCAGGTCCTGCTCCAGACTCCTCAGCAGCTCTCCGTCCACGTGGCCGGTCTGAGCGACCCGCAGGCTCTTCTGCTCGGCCTTCCTCAGCCGGTACTGGAGGATGCGGCAGTTCTTGTTGGAGCGGTCCAGTTCCCTGCGCAGCTCCTGGAGCTGGTAGACCTCCTCCTCCAGGTAACTGTCTCGCACCTCCTCCATCTCGGCCCGCAGCTCGTCCACTTCATCCTGACAGAAGAAAACACATCCCGGCTGTTAGTTCCACATTAGGAGACTGACATCAGAGGCGTTAAACCTGTGCTGCAACACGTAAAACACACAGCCTCAGATTCAAAATATCACAGAAAAATGGAAAAATCAAGCATGAATCTTGAAGAGGGAGGGCTGACTTTATGTTATAATCAATGTCACCACTTTTTAAGGAAGCATTTTGGAGTTTCTGAGTATAAAAGGTCAGAGATAATGACTTGGATTTCAGGTGTAACACTGTATGACCCAAATATAGAAGAAAATGGGCAAAAAAGCAACATACATTTATGTATATATGTGTGTGTGTAGACACATAAGAAATACAGAAAAATTTACCAAAGTATCAAAAAAAATCTAGAAGAAAATGAGCAAAAAAAGTAACATACATTTATGTATATATGTGTGTGTGTGCGTGTGTATATACATAAGAAATATAGAAAAATATAAAAAAATAGAAGAAAATGAGCAAAAAACACCCAAAAAAGAGCATATGTATAACAAATATAGCAACAAAGCTAATCCCAAATATAGATATTCGATCATAGAGCAGCTTCCTACTTTTTGAGCTGAGCTGAGTTTCATCAAAGTCAATTTAAGGCAGGAAGGGGCCATTTTTAAGGGAAACAAAGTCCAAATGTGAAACTCTGACACACAGAAATGAGTTTTTCTGGGTCAAATCAAAGGTGGAAGCAGGACTTTAAGGATAAAAGATAGAATTTAGCTTGAGATGGCAGATTAGGACATGAGAATTATCATCTGAACATCAGATATTAGATTTCAGACGTTCAGATTTCACTCATTCAGGCTAAAGAAAAAGGTGCAAAGTTTCTTAGAACAGACTCTGAAGCTCTTTCAGTCCCATATCAGTGATCTGTAAGTCTGGACTGCATCAATAAATCGTGATTCAGTGGAGCCGAGTTAAGGACAGAAGTCAGATAACAACATCAGAGAGTGGACACCAAAGGTCGTTTTGTAGATCGAAGTCTCAGTTTAACCAACAATCTGAACAGTTACTGATCATTCTATATGAAAGTACAGTTCTAGACATCCATCGTTTATCCATCACGCTCTATGACGTCTTTAAGTCTTATTGGACTTGTGTTTTCCCGTCCTGCTTCTTCCACATCTAGCTGCTGTGACATGAGGCATCAATAAAGTTTATTTCTGCTCATCTTTATTGACTATTTGCTGCTTGCTGCAGCTTTAAAATCTGTCTGTTGGTGTAAATTTGTTCACTCTTCATGCAAAAGAAACAACGAAGCATCACACATTAGTCAGAACTATAGATCTCTAAGTCAGACGTTAGATTTCATCCATTTAGGCTAAAGATACGGGTGTAAAGTTTCTTAGAACAGATTCTGAAGCCTTTTGAGTCAGATCAGAGATTTGTAAGTCTGAACTGTATCAATAAAGTTTGACTCTGTGGAATCGTGTTCTGGATGAAAGTCAGAAAACAAGATTAGAGAGTAGAAAGCAAAGGTCATTTAGTTGATCTTTATGTTGATGTGAGACTTGGAGTAAAAAATAGACAAATAAACCTTGGACGGATGGATGGATGGATGGATGGATGGATGGATGGATGGATGGATGGATGGATGGATGGATGGATGGATGGATGGATGGATGGATGGATGGATGGATGGATGGATGGATGGGATAGAACAATAGATAGATAGAACGATAGACAGACAGATAATCATGTTGTTGATCAAAGACCTGCAGTAAAAAATAGAAAAACAGACCTTTGATAGACAGACACTAAAGCCCTTTGAGTCAAATGAGATGGACGGACAGATAATCATTTTGTCAAAGTCTGCAGTAAAAAATATACAAAGAAACCTTTGATAAAACTATTAATGGAACCAAAACATGTCAAAAAGTCGCCTACATTTCAGGAGAAAGCATTCCAATTTTGCCAGAAACTCATTCTAGTGCTGAATCTTCATAGTTTAATAAACTTTAAAGCAAGTTTTAAAAGTTTGGTCTGCTAGAAAAAGAGCTCCATTCTGATATATCTTTGTAGATGAAGCTAATACTTTCATATGATTACAGAGGAGTTCCACTAATGCAGGTCCTCTTAATGCCGGTGATGTAACGTCCATCGTTGGCTCTAAGCATCTTATCTCCTGGATTGGAAGCGTTCATATTCCCCATCTCCTATCAGCATGTAGGGTCCCAGTCCTGAAAGAGGACACGGGTTTATCTGCAGGACTGAGGTTTGTTCAGAAACCGCGAGGTTATCTGTTCGTCTTCCATCCTGAGGAGTCGGTTTGCTCCACAGATTTCCCCCAGGACGATATTCCAAAGACTCCTGATGAAAAGACGATCGGACGAAGGGAAGAAGGGAGGAGCGGCTTCAATTAAGGAAAACTAAATCTATCCTCGTTTGGAAAAGCACAGAGCCCATTGTTATCTGAGGAAGGCAATAATGACCTCGCTCAGGGTCGAGGCGATCGATGGGGAAGCTAACGGTGGAGTCAGAGGAAGAACGGCATCCTGGGATACGTAGATGGAGGGTCATAACACGACTCATCATCTCTTTAAAGAGGGAAAATGTTCACTTAGCAGCTTTACAAGACTCCAACAATCAACTATTTATCTTTATTGATTTCTCAGTTGAGTCTGAGAATCAGCAGTTCTTAAACACTTCAGAGCAAGTTTTGTCCAGAACAATCAATACAATTAATTTATTATTAAACATTAAGAGCAGCAAATTATCCAATTTCAATAAACTTTTAACATTTTGCATAAAAACAACGATCCGTAGTTAACACAGTGGACACGTGTAAAAAACAGCAGAACTGAAACAATAAGACAATTAATCAATTATGCGCTGATAAAACATTCAAAAAGCAACAATTTAAATGTTAAAACAGACTTTAGTAGATTTTTCAAAGATAAACGCAGAATTTTTTACCTTCAAGATTAGCTGCTTTAATTTGCTTCACAAAACTGCATATTTGTCTGAAAAAAATCACTTCATTGATCAAAAATTATTAATCTAGTTAACAGATAAAATAGAGAGGGTTGTAATGCATATTTTCATTATCAATCCATCAAATAATCAGGAAAGAAAAATAGGTAAAACAACAAATAGAGTGTGACGAACACTGCATTTTGGGGCTGATGTTGATTTTAAGACATAAAAAGATGATACTGATTAAATACAAATGTTAGTGTAGTGCTGAAAAGTAAAAAATTGATTTTAATTTTCCAGAAAAGTACAGCACAAACCGGTTTGTAATTTACCAGGAAGACACCGCTCGACTCCACACCAGCTCTGCTACATGTGCTGCAGACTGCTAGAAACTGATGGAAATGTACCAAAAGCATCTTTTTTCACATTATGTTGCCTCGTCAGTGCAAATCAGACAACGTTTCCTGAAAAAAAATCTGAAAATATTTTTGTCCAGCCGGCTTTCAAAAACCCAAAGAGGCACAATTTATAGCATTATTAAAGATGAAAAACCAGCAGAAGTGAAACAGGAAGAAAATTAATCAGTTATTTGACTGATGGAACATTCAAACAGCAACTATTCTAACTTCAAAATTTGTAACTGAAGTGATCTTTTCAAGGAAAAAGCCTGTTTTAAGCAGTTTAACAAACAGGACTATTTGGGGACAAAACAAAGATTTTTTTAGACAAACAACTGCTTCTTTAACAAAAGGTATTCACCAGGGAAAGAGATAATGAAAATCAATAAAGCTGCAATGATTATTTTCATTATTGATTCATCAGATAATTGTTTAATTTAAAAAAAGAAGTCAGTGAAACATTCAGTAAATTCTGACTGATGCTGCATTTTTTAGCTTAATGCTACTTTAAGGAAGTAAAAAAAATCCAATATTGATATATGGGACTGATATTCTACATATATAGAGTTATATTAACCTTTGTGTGGGGAAAAAAATGCATATTTTCACAGTGAAACTTCCAATGTCCACATTTTTAACTTTTTGGGGAATTTTTTGAACATTTGTTGGTGGAAAAAAAAGAAATGTTAAAAAAATGTTTCTTCAAGAACATTCACAAAAAAAAAATCAACCAATATCCAGCGATTTTTTTGTGAATGTTCTTAAAGAAAATATCAGAAGTTTTACTGATATATTATATGTAATCTCTTTTGATATTTCTAGGATGTTTTGGAAGATTTTTACTCATTTAAAAAAATATTTACAAGAATTTTCTTGCCTAAAAAATCTTGGGGGATTTTTTTTAATAAAACTTTTAAGGGAAATTTTTGAAGGAATTATTGGAATTTTCCCCCTGAAAGTTTTGCAAATTTTCAGAAATTTGGGGAATTTTTTTGCAGACTTTTTGGATTTTTTCAGAGAAGGAAACAATATGTTTTGGTGCCTGTAAATGAGGACTACAGGAGGGTTAAAAATCTATTTGTTGGTGTAAACTCATTCTTGTCCCTGTTCATGAAAAAGCAGCAAATATCCACTATAACAATAATAAACATGTTTTTCCATGAGCCGAAGCGGTGGCGTTGTTGTGGGACTCCCAGAGTTTGTGGGACCCTGGAGGGGGAGGCAGGGGAGGCAGGGGGAGGCAGGGGGAGGCAGGGGGCCTCAGAGACCCAGCTGGCAGCCTGACAGCCGGGCAGGAGGGCGTCTGAACCGGCACACATGGGACATCTGACTGTTATCAACTCCTGCGGGATAAAGCCACTGCAGCCGGAGCCGCTAAAGCTGATTAACTCTCTTGTGTCTGCAGAGAGACAGACATGCGTGATCAAGTTTGAAATAATACTCTCATCAGTAACATGCAAATAAACCCGTGTGAGGAGAGGGGGGGAGAAAAAAAAACACACAAAAAAACTGCAAGATTGTTTGCCGCATTATCTATTCGCCTCCCCCTCCCCAACTTATGAGGATAGCCTAGTTAGAGCAGGGGGAGGGGATCCTGCACGAAGATTTCACACCGGAGCTCGTATTAAAAGTGCTGCTCGGAGCGAAAACACCGGATTTCTATCAGCTACGTGTTGGGATTGAGACCTAAAAGGTAAAATAATGCAGATTAACTGTCATCCTACTCTCCAGATGTGATTCTATCCGTCCCTTTCTGTCAAAACACAGAAAATCTAAGAACCTAAAAGACACATCAGGATGAAGCTCCCATCAATAAAGGTCACATCCTGCAGGGGAGGTTAGAAAAGATGACATGATGGATGGAGAGCAGACGGGTGGAGGATCATCTCTGCTTTTACATGAAGCTTCAATCAGAGCAGGTGGAACTTCTTTAACCCTCGTGTTGTTCTGCAGTTCAAAATGACCCATTTTAAAGTTTGGAAATGTGGATAAGAATATATATTTTCACAGTGAAATTTCTGATGTCCACATTTTCAACATTTTTAGGAAATTTTTGAACATTTTTTTTGGTGGAAAAAAATGTTAAAAATGTTTCTTTAAGAAAATTCACATGAAAATCAAACAAAATCCAGAGAAATTCGCTTAAAAAATATTAGAAGTTTTACTGATGAATACATAACCACTTTATATATTTCTAGGAATTTTTTTGAAGATTTTTAGGAATTTTTTGAAAAAGAATTACAAGAATTTTCTTGCCAGATATTTTTTAAGGAACTATTAGGATTTTCTTCCTGAATGTTTTTGCAAATTGTCAGAAATTTTTGCTGATTTTTTGGATTTTTTTCAGACAATAAAACAATATTTTCACAGTGAAACGTCTGATGTGCACATTTTCAGCATTTTGGGAAATTTTTGAAGATTTTTGATGGAAAAAAGAAATGTTTAAAAATGTTTGTTAAGAACATTGGTTGAACACAAATTTTGCTGGATTTTGGTTGATTTTTTCTAAAATATTAGAAGTTTTACTGATATATATATATATATATATATATATATATATATATATAATCACTTTAGATATTTTAGGATTTTTTGGAACCTTTTAACTCATTTTTTGAAAATATTTAAAAGAATTTTCCTGCCAAATTTGGGGATTTTTTTTAAGGAATTATTGAAACTTTCTTCTTGAAGGTTTTGCTAATTTTCAGAAATTTTGGGATTTTTTGGTGAATTTTGGGATTTTTTTCAGAGGAGAAAACAATACTTTTGGTGCCTGTAAATGAGGACAACAGGAGGGTTAAAAAGTCCAGTTTCAGTCTGAGCAGCTGCTGTCTGCTGTCTTTTAGATGTAAATGTGCACAGAGGATTAGATGAAGCTACCAGCTGGAGCAGCCCTCCTACCTTGAGGTAGTCGTTTTCGGATCTCAGATCTTCTATCTCCCGCAGCAGCTCCTCCTCCGGGGCGTCTTTGCTTCCTGGCAGTTTGGGTTGTGCTCCGGTAGAAGGTTTGTCCTGCTTGTGTTTGTCTCCGTGGGACCCCGGAGCTGGCTGAGCCTGAGACATGCTTCCCTTGGCGGAGGAGGAAGCCTCGGTTGTGCGCAGCGGCGTCGGTGCGGCGGCGGCAACGGGAGGATTATCCGCTCCCAGCTGATCCCGGTCACTGGAGCCGGTACCGGACTCGGCGTCGCTGCTGGCGGCCGGTGCCAGCCTCTGCTCGTCCGACAGCGGCTCGGACGGACAGTCTGACAGGTCTGAGCTGCTGTCGGTCTGGCTGACCCGGCCGAGAGGCGCCCCGGTCGGTACCCGGATCGGGGATCCGTGGCTGAGAGGCCCCGGGGAGGCCGGCTTCTTCTTGCCTTTGGCCAGGACCGGACTGATGCTGGAGGTTCTGGGCTCAGCTGCTGCATGCTGGGGCAGCTTGGAGGGCTTTTTGGCCGCAGCAGACTTGGGGTTGCTCCTAACAGGGGCCGGTTTCTCCTTGGCCCCGGCGCGCCTGGAGCTGCGGTTCGGATGCGCTAAAGGCACCGAGGCGGACTGCTGCTGCTGCTTGTTGAGTTTGGGGGATTTGGGGACGATGGCAGGTGGTTTGGAGCGGGTGTGCACGTCTTTGATGAAGGGTCTGGCCGGGGAGGGAGCTCGGTTCAGCCTCTTCTTCTCCAGCTGGTGGTTGTGCGGTTTGGTGTCGCCTCCAGAGCCATTGGAGCTCTCCATCATACACCGACACGCGAGAAGGAAACGATCAATCCATCCAGAAACAAACAGCCAGGCTCCTCTACCTTCCTCTTCCCTGCATCCTGCCTTCACTCCATCCTCAGCATTCACCAGGTTGTCATTGTGCTCCCCTCTGTAGCCCGTTCACAGGAAACGCTGCGTTAGAACGGATTACCGGGATGACGGACAGGTTGCATCTGCAGGATCAGGAGTCACATCCAGCCTCTCCTCCCTCCATCCCGTCGTCCTCCGGGGCTGCGCGTGTCGGACCCCCGTGCGTCTCTCCCTCCGTCCCACTCCTTCCTCTCTGACATGGAAGATCCGCAGCCGCTGCGGTGCGAGAGGCTCGACGCCCGTGATTTTCTGCGGGGCGCATGCGCTGCAGCCTCGCACGAGCCCGAGCAACACCCCCCGTTTTCTCCGGGACCAGGCGGGACCGGGTCTGGTGCGCATGTCCCGGTGGAGCGCGCGCACTATTGGCTCCCGAACACCTTCACAGCAGGAGCAGCAGACAGAGCTCCTCAGATCAGCTGTTTCTAATTTATGATCTGCTCCACGAAGTGAAACATCTCAGAAACATTTAGGAGCCCAGAGTTCAACCAATAAAGGCCCAAATACAGACATGAGCTGAAGGATGAAACAAGTTATAAAAACACAAATCTGCTTTTAACCCTTCCGTCGACAAACTGACCCGTTTTAAGGTTTGAAAATGTGAAGAAAAAAAACACATTTTCACGGTGAAACCTCTGATGTCCACATTTTCAACATTTTTGGAAAATGTTTTCATTTTTTGGTGGGGAAAATAAATGTTAAAATGTTCTTTAAGAAAATAATCGAGGTTTTACTGAGATAGAAATGTATGCATACACATACATGTCGAGAACAATGAGCAGAAAGATAGGCCTTAAAATAAATCCCAGGGTTCCTGTGGATTCATTTTGAATAATCACCATTAAATATCACTCATTTTCAGTCCATACTAATCATTGCACAGATAAACATCCTTCATATTTCTCACCAGGAGGCCAACATGTTGCTTAGCCTCTTCCATGTGAAGCTGTTTGGCTCATTTGCAAGAACAACTTCTCAAAGATAACAGGATTAATGCAAAGTACAGCCATCTTTAAGGATACACGCTTCGAATAAAAGCATTTTCTAAAGATGTAAAATGAATTTAAATAGTCGGCCGATACTGCATTTCTGGTGCTGATGTTGGTTTAAAAAGTAAAAACTGATGCATCAGTCGATGGTTAACTTGCAGACCATGTATTAGAGCTGAAATAGGAAAATACATCACTGAACATCAACTTTCCAGTGATCCACGTCACAAACTAGTTCATAATTTACCAGAAGACACCGCTGAGCTCCACACCACCGTCTGTGATTCCAGCTCTGCTACATGTGCTGCTGGGAAAACTAGGAAATGACACCATTTCTAAACGAGAAAGCGTATTTTTTCTGCTTCATGTTGTCCTTTCTGTGCACGTCGGACAACTTTCAGTAAAAACCTCTCAATGTTTTTGTCCAACCAGTGGTCAAAAACACAAAGATATACAAATTACAACATTAAGAAATGTGGGAAAAGCTGCAGCATCTTTCCATCTGAGGACCTGGAAGCGCCTCCTCAAATCCACTGCTTCCTAAATCTGTTCCACAAATAAAACATCACTGTTAGAGACACTGGAGAGGAAAAAAAAACAAACAAAGACCCACATCTGGTAATAAATATAGACATCTTTAATTGCATTTCATTAGTTCAAGAATGCCACAAGTTATAAATACCACAAATCTGCTTTTAAACATGCCAGAACTTCTCAAAGGTAACAGGTTTAATACAAAGGACAGTCTTCCATATTTAAGGATACACGTTGGAAATAATAGCGTTTTCTAAGAATGTCGATCTTATTTTTAAACACTGAGTAGTATAAGGCTTGGCTATTAGAACAAAGACCGCAGGGTTAGTGCTCAAATAAAAGAGACGAGGAGAAGGGAAGCAAATGGAGGGTTTCATTCCAAAAACAAGCGAGAAAAGTCAGATAATCTGAACCCAAAGGTCACTCTGCTGGCTGATCAACTTCATCATAAAACGAGTTCCATTTCACCGCCTTTAGTTCTGGAACGAAACGGTTCATTTGTCAGGATACATAATGTGCCATCTTAAGCCCACAAAAGCTTAACATTAAAGTAAAAAAAAAAAAAAAAAAGAACGGAGAAAGTGAGTTTGAGTAATTTCAGATCAGGTGCTTTGAGTTGACTCGAGCTTCTAGTTCAAGAACCGAACAAACGCTCACAGTGCTACGTCGCTAATATTGCATTAATGTCGAGACGGAAGAAATAACGGTGGCGTTGGGCGTACGTTACATGCATAGTGTCGCATTTCTGAAAATGTGCAAGTAATGGGATATCCAGAACAAAACTGCCAAATTAACCGTCCTGCTGTCCTCATTTACAGGCACCAAAAATATCGTTTCCTTGTCTGAAAAAAAATCCAAAAAATCTGCAAAAAAATCCCCCAAATTTATGAAAATTTGCAAAAAAAAAAAAAAATCCCGAAAAAGTTTTCATTAAAAAAATCCCTTAAATTTGGCAAGAAAATTCTTCTAAATATTTTCAAAAAATGAGTAAAATAAATCTTCCTAAAAAACATCTAAAGTGACTCCATATATATCCGTAAAACTTTTAATATTTTTTTAAAGAACATTCACAGAAAAAAATCAACCAAAATCCAGAGAAATTTGCTGGATTTTGGTTGTTTTATTTGAGAATATTCTTGACATTTTCAACATTTCTTTTTTCCACCAAAAAATGTTGAAAATGTGGACATCACAAGTTTCACTGTGAAAATCTATTTTTTTCCCCACATTTTCAAACTTTAAAACGGGCCAATTTTGACCCGCAGAACGACGTGAGGGTTTAGAAAATCCAAAGGCGCTCCAATGAAACAAAAGTGCACTTCTAGCATTAAATTTAAGATGCTTCTTTATTAATCGAATCGAGTGAAAGCTTCCTGAGTCGTTCGAAGACTACACAAACCTTCCTGCGCACACATTCTTCTTTAACCTGCATCTGAACTCAAGAGGAAGAAAACGAAATGTTAGTAACAAAAACAAACGCTCAAACCACGCGTGTCACATGGAGAACGCCCCGTACGAACACCAACCCCTCAAAATAAAAGACTACATTACCCATCTGTCCTTGCGTTTTCGTCAGACGTCGATCTTTATTAGTGCTCAACTACAAGTCGTGTGCTTTTCAGCTCAACTCTGGGAAGATGGATTGTAGTGCAAAAACAGTTTAAACACGTTTGAATCGCAGCCGCTTCAATACTTTAAGGCAAAAACAACAAAAAGCAACAGAAACCGATATGATCCCCACCTCACAGCCGCCGTGTCCAGTCGATATATTTACACCGTGTGCTTTTCTTTCCTTTTCACCTGCTAATAAGTACATGAAGCTACTGTACCTATGAGACCCAGAATCTGAACTAAGCTGGATGTTTTTACCCCGTTTGACGGCGAGCTACGAAATGCAGAGATAACAGTAGACTTGGTGAGAAAACAGGAAGAGAAATCCTCCCTCTTTAGGAAATGTGCAGCTGCTACCAGAGGGCTCTCTACCTGGAAGGCACCTGGCTAGCCTAGCCGTCCGTCGGAGCTATGAGGTAGTCTGGGTCGAGTGTAGACACGAAGGCGGTGGGAAGGAAGGGGGTGATTCAGCGGGGTAAGTGTTAGTGTTTAGGGGGATAATACTGTTTGTTTCAGAGAGTCAGTCCATGCAAGTAACAGCAGCTTTCCATCATCTCAATCTGCTGCTTTGTGCCGCCCCCTGGTGGCCACGTCGGTGCTCTGCGTGTGTGTGTTTTGTGTTTTGTGAGTGTGTGTGTTTTGTAGGATGGTGAACCGCTCTCAACAGCAGCGCATGCGAGGAGGGGGCAACTCCGGCGGCACTTCGGGTTCGGGCTGCAGCGACAGGACGCTGTTGGAGAGCTCCTTGTTGGGGACTTCCAGAGGCATCTGGAGGAAAAAAGAAGTCAGCAGCCAAGACAGAAGAAGGACGACAATAAGGAGCAACAGCATCACAGCTCGAGGATTATTTTCCTGTGATTGCAGCAGGCTGGTCAAACAGGGAAGGGAACTATAAAAATAGGAATTCTTAAAGGGAAAGAGGAAGAACAGGGGAAGGAATCAAATGTTCCCACAAAGAATGAGTGTCCCTCCATCTCAAATCATCTTAGATCTTCTACTCAACCATCTCTGATTTGGTTGAAGGTTTTTGAGCATAACTGGATATTTCAAATGGTATCTGTGCACTTCTACATTACAGCATGCTTTTAATGCATCAAAGTTTTAGGTTCTGTTCAGAAGAGAATATTTCAGGAAGTGTTAGAGACAGAAGTTTTTACTTTTATTTCTCATGTCATTGATTCAGAATCTGGAATATTGGATAAGTAGATCAGATAATCTAGTTCAAATATGAAACATGCAAAAAATGTTTCTCTAAATACGACGGTGTGATGAGAAATAACCAAACATTTCAGACAAAATCAAATGTTCCTACAAAGAATTAATGTTCCTCCATCTCAAATCATCTTAGACCTCAAAATTAATATTCGAACAGCGTGACTGAATATCCATAGTCGTTTTGTGTCTCGTTTTTGACATTTTGTGTCTAGTTTTTGTTGATCTCGTGTCTAGTTTCTGTTGCTTTGTGTCTTGTTTTTTGTCTCATTTCTGTCATTTTGTCTAGTTTCTGTAATTTTGTGTCTCCTTTTTGTCATTTTGTGTCTCATTTCTGTCATTTTGTGTCTCATTTCTGTCATTTTGTGTCTCATTTCTGTCGTTTTGCGTCTCATTTCTGTCGTTTTGCGTCTCATTTCTGTCGTTTTGTGACAGACCCCCTTGTATATGTAAAGTGTTAGTGTGAACACTAACTTAGCCCCTAATTAATGAAAATCGAATCACATCTACAACAGTCAGTATTCAGCAGACAGAAGCTGTGTTAAATGTAACTGGATTAATGGACAGAGCAGGTTACTGCATAAAACACTAAAGAATGCATCAGTTCAGTAACTTCATCTTCAGACTTCAGCACACCGACCTTGCTGAGGATGTCATCCACGAGCTTCAGGAAGATCTCATCCACGTTAAAGTTGTCCTTGGCACTAGCTTCGCAGAAACGCATTCCGCTTATTCGAGAGGAAAACTGGAAAACAAACCAAACGAGCTCAGCATCAGCAGAGAACCTGAAGTTAAACAATCTCAAACGTGAGGGAAAAGTTTCCACTCTAGACATGATCGCAGTTTGATTGTTTTGCTCTGTACTCTTTGTTTGACATTAGAGAAAATGAAGTTTTTCTTATTATTTATCTTCCTGCACTACTTTCTGCTAAACCCACCCTCTCTCCTTGTTGTCTGGTGATGATGCGATCAGTCTCACAGTCCAGCTTGTTCCCGACCAGCAGCAGCTCGGCTTCCTCTGAGGCGTACTGACAGGAAACAGAGCAGAGCGGACTCACTTCAGGAAACCACCGGCCTCATCAAACCGGGTTACTAACCTAAAACGAGACCGATCCACGGAGGACCCAAAGGAACACCGGGGCCCCCACAGGTCTCAAGTCCAGCCCCGGTGTTCTGCTGGCCTACAGGGGGCGCTACACCACATCAGCTGCACTGCTTTGCTATGTGTTTTCTAAGCCTGACATCAAAGAGAGGGTTTTTTTGTTTATTATACAGTTTTGAAGGAACTGAAAGAAATGTATTCCATGTGGTTGTAGTGTTGTGTTTATTCCTTCTCGTGGGTTTCAACAATTTATAGAGTTTTATTTGGCACTGGTACAATTTAATTTTTGGTAACTTGAAGGAGCTTCTGAACTGTTTACTTTCTGTCCGCTAAGATGAACTTTCAATGATTACTGAATACTAATGTGAGCATAAAAATGGAAAGAGAGAGCAACTGAATAAAATTCTAGACACTTGGGACGACATGTTTTGCCAAAAGAAAGCAAAATATTAAAAACAAAACAACACTGGTTTATGTTCCTGCTATCAGCGATAAGCTGAGAGGTAAAGGCAGAACTATGAAAACAGGGGAAGTAAACAATAATTTTTTTCCCATTACAACGGAGAAATGAGTAGAAAACACTTCCTGCTATGCTGGACTATCATTTACCTTGTCTATCATCTTCATCCATTTGGGCAGGTCATCAAAAGTCTCCTGTTTTGTGATATCGTACACCAGCACTATTCCCTTAGCTCCTCTGTAGTAGGCCGACGTGATGCTGTTGAACCTCTCCTGGCCAGCAGTGTCCCTGGAAGAAGAAATGCAACAAATATATTTAAAAAAAAACAGTCATGTGAGTGCAAAGTCACCAGAACTTTAAAGATTATTTCTCATTCGTTAAAGATGATTACGACTTCAGGCCTCTCCACACTGTGTGATTTTAACAATTTATAGGTTCCCAGCTCACTATGCTGTACAACATGAATCTAATAATCCTTGGGCACGATGTGAGGTCTGCTCTGTGAAGATTTCATGCGTCCATCCATAAAAAATAAACAACTGAAGCATAAACGGAGCCCTACAATCACAGGGAAACTAGCCAAACATGAACCCTACAATCACAGAGAAACTAGCCAAACATGAGCCCTACAATCACAGAGAAACTAGCCAAACATGAACCCTACAATCACAGGGAAACTAGACAAACATGAACCCTACAATCACAGAGAAACTAGCCAAACATGAGCCCTACAATCACAGGGAAACTAGCCAAACATGAGCCCTGCAATCACAGGAAAACTAGCCAAACATGAACCCTACAATCACAGGGAAACTAGCCAAACATGAACCCTGCAATCAAAGGGAAACTAGCCAAACATGAGCCCTACAATCACAGGGAAACTAGACAAACATGAACCCTACAATCACAGAGAAACTAGCCAAACATGAACCCTACAATCACAGGGAAACTAGACAAACATGAGCCCTACAATCACAGAGAAACTAGCCAAACATGAGCCCTACAATCACAGGGAAACGAGCCAAACATGAGCCCTGCAATCACAGGAAAACTAGCCAAACATGAGCCCTACAATCACAGGGAAACTAGCCAAACATGAACCCTGCAATCAAAGGGAAACTAGCCAAACATGAGCCCTACAATCACAGGGAAACTAGACAAACATGAACCCTACAATCACAGAGAAACTAGCCAAACATGAGCCCTACAATCACAGAGAAACTAGCCAAACATGAACCCTACAATCACAGGGAAACTAGACAAACATGAACCCTACAATCACAGGGAAACTAGCCAAACATGAGCCCTACAATCACAGGGAAACTAGCCAAACATGAACCCTACAATCACAGGGAAACTAGCCAAACATGAGCCCTACAATCACAGGGAAACTAGCCAAACATGAGCCCTACAATCACAGGGAAACTAGCCAAACATGAGCCCTACAATCACAGGGAAACTAGCCAAACATGAGCCCTACAATCACAGGGAAACTAGACAAACATGAACCCTACAATCACAGGGAAACTAGCCAAACATGAGCCCTACAATCACAGAGAAACTAGCCAAACATGAGCCCTACAATCACAGAGAAACTAGCCAAACATGAACCCTACAATCACAGGGAAACTAGACAAACATGAACCCTACAATCACAGGGAAACTAGCCAAACATGAGCCCTACAATCACAGGGAAACTAGCCAAACATGAACCCTACAATCAAAGGGAAACTAGCCAAACATGAGCCCTACAATCACAGGGAAACTAGCCAAACATGAGCCCTACAATCAAAGGGAAACTAGCCAAACATGAGCCCTACAATCAAAGGGAAACTAGCCAAACATGAGCCCTACAATCACAGGGAAACTAGCCAAACATGAGCCCTACAATCACAGGGAAACTAGCCAAACATGAGCCCTACAATCACAGGGAAACTAGCCAAACATGAGCCCTACAATCACAGGAAAACTAGCCAAACGTGAACGGAGCTGACAGGATTTTATGCCAGCTTGTCTTTGGTCGGCCTTGAACCTGTCTCTCAGTGAGACATCGGACCACCGATTCTGAGCCAAGACCAAAGAGATCACCACCATCCTATCTTGGGTCACACAGTGTGCAGAGACTTTAACACGTCAAATAGACGGTGAAAGAAGAATCAAATCGATGTCAATCTATTGTCTGATCACAGATTAATACTGATGATTCCAGAACATGAGTGATTTTAAAACACTGAATCACTCCTTGCACGCTAAATCTGTTATTCAGATTATCATCATCTGGTATTAAAGCTAAAAAAACACACACACTGTTTTCCAAAGCAGGATCAGCTGATTGAGATTCATGTCTGCAGAATGAACGCGTTTCATTTTGGAAATCGACATGATCTTTAGTATGAATGCAGGTTTTGACTGACTTGAAGCTATGCTGTGACTCAGCTGATCATCTGAGTGACAGCCGGTCTGTTACTGTACCTTCATCCTCCTCCCTGTGAGTCACAGTCAGGCTTAAAGTGTGGACAGAAGCAGCAGCAGAGGTTAGGTGAGGCGTGGCAGCACTGATGGAGCTCCATGTGAGCGCTTCAGCATGAGAAGACAACACACAGCCACCCTGATCCGACAGGCCGAGGGTTTGGAGAAGACGGGACGGGTGGAAGGGAGGATGTGGGGCGTGGATGGAGGGGTGGGTGGGTGTTAGAGAGCAGGACAGATGTGTCGGTGAGCAGGACAGATGTATCAGACAGCAGGACAGATGTGTGAGAGAGCAGGACAAATGTGTCAGACAGCAGGACAGATGTGTGAGAGAGCAGGACAAATGTGTCAGAGAGCAGGACAGATGTGTCAGAGAGCAGGACAGATGTGTCAGAGAGCAGGACAGATGTGTGAGAGAGCAGGACAAATGTGTCAGAGAGCAGGACAAATGTGTGAGAGAGCAGGACAAATGTGTCAGAGAGCAGGACAAATGTGTCAGAGAGCAGGACAAATGTGTCAGAGAGCAGGACAAATGTGTCAGAGAGCAGGACAGATGTGTGAGAGAGCAGGACAGATGTGTCAGAGAGCAGGACAGATGTGTCAGAGAGCAGGACAGATGTGTGAGAGAGCAGGACAAATGTGTCAGAGAGCAGGACAAATGTGTCAGAGAGCAGGACAGATGTGTGAGAGAGCAGGACAGATGTGTCAGAGAGCAGGACAGATGTGTCAGAGAGCAGGACAGATGTGTCAGAGAGCAGGACAGATGTGTCAGAGAGCAGGACAGATGTGTGAGAGAGCAGGACAGATGTGTGAGAGAGCAGGACAGATGTGTCAGAGAGCAGGACAAATGTGTCAGAGAGCAGGACAGATGTGTCAGAGAGCAGGACAGATGTGTCAGAGAGCAGGACAGATGTGTGAGAGAGCAGGACAAATGTGTCAGAGAGCAGGACAGATGTGTCAGAGAGCAGGACAGATGTGTCAGAGAGCAGGACAAATGTGTCAGAGAGCAGGACAGATGTGTCAGAGCAGGACAAATGTGTCAGAGAGCAGGACAGATGTGTCAGAGAGCAGGACAGATGTGTGAGAGAGCAGGACAAATGTGTCAGAGAGCAGGACAAATGTGTCAGAGAGCAGGACAGATGTGTGAGAGAGCAGGACAGATGTGTCAGAGAGCAGGACAGATGTGTCAGAGAGCAGGACAGATGTGTCAGAGAGCAGGACAGATGTGTCAGAGAGCAGGACAGATGTGTGAGAGAGCAGGACAGATGTGTGAGAGAGCAGGACAGATGTGTCAGAGAGCAGGACAAATGTGTCAGAGAGCAGGACAGATGTGTCAGAGAGCAGGACAGATGTGTCAGAGAGCAGGACAGATGTGTGAGAGAGCAGGACAAATGTGTCAGAGAGCAGGACAAATGTGTGAGAGAGCAGGACAAATGTGTCAGAGAGCAGGACAAATGTGTCAGAGAGCAGGACAAATGTGTCAGAGAGCAGGACAGATGTGTCAGAGAGCAGGACAGATGTGTGAGAGAGCAGGACAAATGTGTCAGAGAGCAGGACAAATGTGTCAGAGAGCAGGACAGATGTGTGAGAGAGCAGGACAGATGTGTCAGAGAGCAGGACAGATGTGTCAGAGAGCAGGACAGATGTGTCAGAGAGCAGGACAGATGTGTCAGAGAGCAGGACAGATGTGTGAGAGAGCAGGACAGATGTGTGAGAGAGCAGGACAGATGTGTCAGAGAGCAGGACAAATGTGTCAGAGAGCAGGACAGATGTGTCAGAGAGCAGGACAGATGTGTCAGAGAGCAGGACAGATGTGTGAGAGAGCAGGACAAATGTGTCAGAGAGCAGGACAGATGTGTCAGAGAGCAGGACAGATGTGTCAGAGAGCAGGACAAATGTGTCAGAGAGCAGGACAAATGTGTCAGAGAGCAGGACAAATGTGTCAGAGAGCAGGACAAATGTGTCAGAGAGCAGGACAAATGTGTCAGAGAGCAGGACAGATGTGTCAGAGAGCAGGACAGATGTGTCAGAGCAGGACAAATGTGTCAGAGAGCAGGACAGATGTGTCAGAGAGCAGGACAAATGTGTCAGAGAGCAGGACAAATGTGTCAGAGAGCAGGACAAATGTGTCAGAGAGCAGGACAGATGTGTCAGAGAGCAGGACAGATGTGTCAGAGAGCAGGACAGATGTGTCAGAGAGCAGGACAGATGTGTCAGAGAGCAGGACAGATGTGTCAGAGAGCAGGACAGATGTGTCAGAGAGCAGGACAGATGTGTCAGAGAGCAGGACAAATGTGTCAGAGAGCAGGACAAATGTGTCAGAGAGCAGGACAAATGTGTCAGAGAGCAGGACAGATGTGTCAGAGAGCAGGACAGATGTGTCAGAGAGCAGGACAGATGTGTGAGAGAGCAGGACAGATGTGTCAGAGAGCAGGACAAATGTGTCAGAGAGCAGGACAGATGTGTCAGAGAGCAGGACAAATGTGTCAGAGAGCAGGACAGATGTGTCAGAGAGCAGGACAGATGTGTCAGAGAGCAGGACAAATGTGTCAGAGAGCAGGACAGATGTGTCAGAGAGCAGGACAGATGTGTCAGAGAGCAGGACAGATGTGTCAGAGAGCAGGACAGATGTGTCAGAGAGCAGGACAGATGTGTCAGAGAGCAGGACAGATGTGTCAGAGAGCAGGACAGATGTGTCAGAGAGCAGGACAAATGTGTCAGAGAGCAGGACAGATGTGTCAGAGAGCAGGACAAATGTGTGAGAGAGCAGGACAAATGTGTCAGAGAGCAGGACAGATGTGTCAGAGAGCAGGACAAATGTGTGAGAGAGCAGGACAGATGTGTCAGAGAGCAGGACAAATGTGTGAGAGAGCAGGACAGATGTGTCAGAGAGCAGGACAAATGTGTGAGAGAGCAGGACAGATGTGTCAGAGAGCAGGACAGATGTGTCAGAGAGCAGGACAGATGTGTCAGAGAGCAGGACAGATGTGTCAGAGAGCAGGACAGATGTGTCAGAGAGCAGGACAGATGTGTCAGAGAGCAGGACAGATGTGTCAGAGAGCAGGACAGATGTGTCAGAGAGCAGGACAGATGTGTCAGAGAGCAGGACAGATGTGTCAGAGAGCAGGACAGATGTGTCAGAGAGCAGGACAAATGTGTGAGAGAGCAGGACAGATGTGTCAGAGAGCAGGACAAATGTGTGAGAGAGCAGGACAGATGTGTCAGAGAGCAGGACAAATGTGTCAGAGAGCAGGACAAATGTGTCAGAGAGCAGGACAGATGTGTCAGAGAGCAGGACAGATGTGTCAGAGAGCAGGACAGATGTGTCAGAGAGCAGGACAGATGTGTCAGAGAGCAGGACAAATGTGTCAGAGAGCAGGACAGATGTGTCAGAGAGCAGGACAGATGTGTCAGAGAGCAGGACAGATGTGTCAGAGAGCAGGACAAATGTGTGAGAGAGCAGGACAGATGTGTCAGAGAGCAGGACAAATGTGTGAGAGAGCAGGACAGATGTGTCAGAGAGCAGGACAGATGTGTGAGAGAGCAGGACAGATGTGTCAGAGAGCAGGACAGATGTGTCAGAGAGCAGGACAGATGTGTGAGAGAGCAGGACAGATGTGTCAGAGAGCAGGACAGATGTGTGAGAGAGCAGGACAGATGTGTCAGAGAGCAGGACAGATGTGTCAGAGAGCAGGACAGATGTGTCAGAGAGCAGGACAGATGTGTCAGAGAGCAGGACAGATGTGTCAGAGAGCAGGACAGATGTGTCAGAGAGCAGGACAGATGTGTCAGAGAGCAGGACAGATGTGTGAGAGAGCAGGACAGATGTGTCAGAGAGCAGGACAGATGTGTCAGAGAGCAGGACAAATGTGTCAGAGAGCAGGACAGATGTGTCAGAGAGCAGGACAGATGTGTCAGAGAGCAGGACAGATGTGTCAGAGAGCAGGACAAATGTGTCAGAGAGCAGGACAAATGTGTCAGAGAGCAGGACAGATGTGTCAGAGAGCAGGACAGATGTGTCAGAGAGCAGGACAGATGTGTGAGAGAGCAGGACAGATGTGTCAGAGAGCAGGACAGATGTGTCAGAGAGCAGGACAAATGTGTCAGAGAGCAGGACAAATGTGTCAGAGAGCAGGACAGATGTGTCAGAGAGCAGGACAGATGTGTGAGTGAAACAAGCCATGGAGTTCCCACATTTTAGCCCAGCGTCGCCACACATTCAGTCAGTATGGAATTTTTCCTAACTGTAATTTGTGGCATGCTAATCTGTTTTTAAATCAATGTGGACATACTTTGAGTTGACCTTTGTCATTTTGTGTCTACATTTTGCCATTATATGTCTGCCATTTCGTCATTTTGTGTCTTGCTTGTGTCATTTTGTGTCTCGTTTCTGTCATTTTAAATCAGTGGACACCTAATGTAATTAAGGACTGATTGAAGTCACAGGACAGTAAAGACATAACAGAGCAAAGTAGCATCCTGTTTGCCACTGATGGAATGTTGGAGTAATAATACCAGGTCTGAAAACACTTGCTTTTTAAACTGCATATTATCATAATAAAGTCAATAAAAGCCATTTCGTCTGATTTAGGGTTGAACAATCAGTCAATTTCAATCAGAAATCACACTCAAAGAATCACAAAAACATACATTTAACTATCATGTTGTCTTGCGGTCAAATTGACCCGTTCTATAAAAAATTACAGTAAAACTTCTGATGTCCACATTTTCAACATTTTTGGGAAATCTTTAAACATTTTTTGGTGGAAGAAAAGAAATGTTAAAAATGTTTCTTAAGAACATTTAAAAAAACAAACAATTTTTGATATTTTTTTGTGAACAGCAAATTTAATGGAGTAGATGCTAAATATGGGAGAGCATCGAGAGGTTCATGCTGCTGGTACAACGAGGACGTAAAACAAAGGTTTCTCATGTCAAACGTGCATTAAGGAGTGTCAGACGGCTGAGATGTTCCTAGAGAGCATGCTGTGGTTTAGTTAGAGCAGCCTGCAAAGTGTTCAGACAGACTGGAGGAACAGAAGAGCAGAGGAAATCCAGACTCATGGCCGGTGACTCACCAAATCTGCAGTCGGATCTTCTTTCCTCTCAACTCCACGGTCTTGATTTTGAAGTCGACTCCTATGAGGGAGATCACAACAAACACATGAAGGCAGGAAAACACCAGCGAATCTGTGACTGTCTGGCTTCATGTGGACATAATTTCAGTTAGCCCGTGTCAACATTTTGTGTCTCGTTTTTGTCCTTTTATTCCTCATTTTTGTCATTTTGTGTCATTCTTAATGTTCTACCTGTCAAAGCACTTTGTGAATGTTTTTCTTAAAGGTGCTATACAAATAAAGTTATAATTATTATTAATAACTGGGTGTCTGGTTTTACAACATGATGCTCATTAAGGTGTCACATGCAGTTAAATTACAGTTTCAACCTCCATAATGTGGCTCGACATGCTGAGTTTCTTGGGTTTAACTGCTACCACACACTGAGTCAGGCGGTTTTATCTGGATCATACATTTAAAATGCTCTATTAAGAAAAAGACATCATAAGATTAGAGAACAGAGCTTTCAGACTGATCTGAGTGACAGTCCAGCTAACCCCGTCATGGTTACCTCATAAAACACACACAATATCAGCGACGCAGCAGCTCACACAAACCTGTGTCATAGGAATGACTGAGCTCAAAATGGAGCTCTGCCACAGCAGCTGCTTGGCTATTTTGGGATGGACGCTATGACCGGCTGCTGAACAGGTCACACGACTGTTTACACAATTCTACAAACAAACACACGTCATGCATCTCAAATCTGCAAATCTGTCAGGTACACTTGTTTTTAATCAGCAGCTATGCCTGTGAGCATACTTGAATATGGGTTTCTCATTTTTGTCGCTTTGTGCATCATTTGTGTTGTTTTTTGTTTTGCTTGTGTTGTTTATTTTTTTGTCAGTTTGTTTCAGGCTTTTGTCATTTTGTGTCTCATTTTTGTCACTTTGCTTTATTCATTGTTTTGCATAGCGTTTTGCTTCACAGTTCTGTTATTTTTTGTTTCATTTGTCCATTTTTTGGTCACTTTGTAACTTTTTCTGAAATCTTTTTTGTTTCCTTTCATGTCATTTATCTCATTTCTTGTCATTGTGCATCTTATTTTTGTAATATTTTGTATTGTTTTGGTTGTTTTTGTCTTTTTAAAAGCAAAGTACTGTATCGTTCAGTTCCAGATAGCTGTGACTAAATGTCGTGTTCCTCTGTAGACACTCTGTGATCTGGAAGTTGTAATGTGGAAATGATGAACTGAGGCTGAATGTTGCTGAAATGTAATTTATTTTTCTTGACAAGTTTTAGATTGTTCATGATGTTTTGTAAAAAAGATAATTCCTTAAACGTGAACATGTACGTTTGTGCACTAAAACAAACGTAAAAAATTAGGAGTTGTGGTTATTTATATGTTACTATGCTGTGATTTTACTGGTCACTTTAGATCAAAATGGGCTGAAGGTGGAACCTGGACTGGAATGAGTTTGACACCCCTCCGTAGCAACATGATCAGCTAGCAAAGACGGTTTTTTATCTAGAACAACGTTAAAGTTAGCTGAAGTTAGCCACCACTCAAAGCTAAGAGTCTAACCTCTGTTCAGCCCCATTACACGGTAAAGACAGTTTGTTTATTACGTCCAGCCTGAGGCAGTTAAAGCAGCTTCACTCCATTAAGTAGTCGGAGCCCTGCTACATGCTGTAAGCTAGTTAAATATGAAAGTTGACAGAAATATAAACGCCTCCAGTCCTCACCTACGGTCGACTTGCAGGCTTCGCAGAAAGTGTCGTCGGTAAATCTCTCCATGAGGCTGGTTTTACCGACGCCGCGGGAGCCGATGATGATAATCTGCAGTTTAAAGTCAGCGGGTCTGGGAGGCATCTTCCTGCGGCGGGACTGAGACCCCAGAGCGGGGGACGAGTTCGCGGAGCCCCCGCCGCCACCACCGGCGGCCCTCCGCGGTATGTCATACCTCGGATCCATTTAGTAATTCCACATTTGTGATTTAAAAAAAGAACAAACAAAGACACCTGAATGGATATGCGACGGAAACGCGAAGCTGTTTCTAACTTTCCTTTGTGTGTGAAGAAGTTCGGTAAAGTTTCTTAGCCGACAGTTTGTTGTTGTTCAGCCATTAGACGCCGGGGAGCTGTGACGTCGTTTCCGCATCCGGTGCTTGTTTATTATTTCACATTTAACCCTCGTGTCGTCCTTTAAAGTTTGAAAATATGAAAAAATATATATATATATATTTTCACTATGAACTTCTGACGTCCACATTTTCAACATTTTTGAACATTTTTTGGTGGGAAAAAAGAAATGTTAAAAATGTTTCTTAAGAACATTCAACCAAAATCCAGTGAATTTTGTGGATTTTGGTTGATTTTTTTTGGAATGTTCTTAAAGAAAATATTAGAAGTTTTACTGATATATATATCTAATCACTTTAGATATTTTTAGGATTTTTGGGGGAAAATTTCTACTTGTTTTTTTTTTTAACTCAGAAATTTTCTTGCCAACATTAGGGGATTTTTTTTTAAATAAAACTTTTAAGGGAAATTTTTAACTATTTAATGGAATTTTCTTCCTGAATGTTTTGGAAATTTTTCAGAAATTTGGACATTTTTTTGCTGAATTTTTAGATTTTTTGCAGACAAGGAAACAATATTTTTGGTGCCCGTAAATGAAGACAACATCAGAGTTAAATGCAATTTGTCATCTTCAATTCTTTAATTCTCTCTTTTTCTATTATTTTTAACGTTTAACTTTCAGTCATGGATTGATTGATTGTCTATGTTTGCATGTTTTGACTGTGAAAGCACCTTGTGAATTGTTCTCAATTGTGCCATATAAATAAAGTCATTATTGCTCAGTCAGGCAGGTATCACACTTATGTTGTTCAGTCAATCTATAACTGAGGGACTTTTGAAGCCCATGGGATATATCTTGCATACATTTTTATTAAAAGTCAAAACAAAAAAACTGAATGTTTTTTCATGTTCATTATGATCATGTCTTTACTAATTCCATAATTATCTGTTATGGAAACAATCACTTATTGATAAAAAATGACTGGCTATCACTAAAATGTCCAGTGTTTCCCCTCCTATATGACTGACGAGGCGGCCCGCCTCTCTGGTATAGGCCACCGCCTCATTACAATTTGGCCGACATTGCCGCCTCACTGGTCCACGCCAAAAAAAAAAAGTAATGCTAAATATTAGAAAGCATTGACACATAAGTCCGGTATATTCGCCGCTGAAATCAACAAGTCAGAATGGCAGCCTTTTCTCGCTGAAGACAGCAAGGCACATCCCTGTTAGTCGGTAACACTCAGTTCTCGTATGACATCCCGCGAGTTTGTGTTTCAAATGTCGGTCGTTCCAGTTGGTGAACGTTCCTAGCGTCAACAAGCATGGCGGACAAGAAGTGGCAGCGCTCCATCGTTTCGTTTTTCGGGGCTAAAAGCAGGTGTGTATCACAGACATATGTCAAATTAAGCATCAAAACTATCGCATGTCATCAAAATAAAGTGAGCAACGCAGTGTAGGCATCGATCTCGCTTCCTTTACTGAGTTTGCTTACTGTTTTGTTGTCCACGGTGATACGAATTGACAGTGACTGCAAAAATGGCTCCCGTTAAAACATTTAGGCACGACAAAACCCGTTCTCACAAACGAGACAAATGATTTCAACGGAATATAAAGTTCCTAGTTTCTTTTGATAAAATGATTTATAGAGTGCCCGAAATTATATCATTCAATGGCAAAACAAATTCTGTGTTCAAATTCTAGTTCTGTGTTCAAAAAGGTAACCGTTTTGAAAACAGAACTAACTCCTTCAGAAAACCAGTTGTTAACCCAGAGTTGAAGTTTTCTTTCACATTTTTAAGTAAAATGAAGGTCATGACATAACCTCACAGCCATTTCAACCCAGGGGAAACACTGATATCAACTATGATACAAAAAGTCCATCCAGAATGACCAGAAAATTATCCAAAATGATGAGAAAAGACAAGCTGGAGTGAAACTTGTTGACAATGACAAGAAAATTATCCAAAATCACTCAAAAGATGTCCAAAAACTACTTGAAAATTATCCAGGATGATTCGAAAGTTGTCAGGAATTACTTAGAAATTGTCCAAAATGGCTTGAAAGTGACTCATAATTACAGAAAATTAGTGCAGAATGACATGAAATTTGTCCTAAATGACAGAAAATTCTCCCAAAGACACAGAAATGACCGAAAATGAGGAGAAACGAGCCAAGCTTACATAAAACTTGCTGAAAATGACAAGAAATTTGTCCAAAATGACTCAAAACTTATCCAAAATGACTCAAAAGTGTCCAGATTGACTTGAAAATAATCCCAGAGAAAAAAAATATCCAAAATGACGAGAAAAGATAGAAGCTGACATAAAACTTGTTGAAATTGATCAGAAATTTGTCCAAAATGATTTAAAAAACAATAAAATTGTAGTTACGGTGTAATTACCTTCTTGGATTTATATTATATTGACATTCAAACACAAATATTTTGTGATTTTTTTCTTAAAGGTGGTGACTTAACCCGCTATACTCTTTTGAATAGCTTGTGATATTTTCTAATCTTTTCTTTTGCGTTTTGCCTTTCTCGTACTGTACGTTTTGCCCTCCGCGGCTGCCGTAGCCTGCGACAGGGGATGACGTACCAGCCGAGGAGGAGTTCCTGCTAATCCAAACA
This sequence comes from Acanthochromis polyacanthus, assembly GCF_021347895.1. Lineage (NCBI taxonomy): Eukaryota > Metazoa > Chordata > Actinopteri > Pomacentridae > Acanthochromis > Acanthochromis polyacanthus. Next base: position 39,443,209 of record NC_067121.1, on the reverse strand, counting down.
TCGACGAAGCGACTCTCAGAGCTATTTATCGATAACGAATCCGTGATATCTGACCGATTAATTGCCGGCATGGCAGCTCAGAAGATCAACGAAGCCCATGAGCACATAGCTAAGGCGGAAAAATGGTGAGTTACGGCCAAAAATCCGCTTCATTTCCCGGTCAGAAAACAGCAGTTTGTGTTCCTAGCTAGCTGTAAGGCCACCGAGGCTGCTGCTGCTGGAAGGTTATGCAGCATTAACTAACACCATTCTGCTTTTATCACAGCATTTTAGATTATTTTAACGCCTAATATTTACCCACTACTTCCTCTAAATCTGTTATTGACAATAAGCTGCTCATGTCATCCGTTTCTGTAGCCTGAAGACAAGTCTGACTAAGTGGAAGCCTGATTATGACAGTGCTGCATCAGAATACGCCAAAGCAGGTAAAATAAATCAATAATACTCCTTCAAACTTCACCGGTACCATGATAGAATAGCAGTCATATTTTACTGCTAATTAATCTTCCTGTCTGTGTTTTTTTTTTTTTTTTAGCTGTTTGCTTCAAGAATGCCAAGCAGTATGAGCAAGCAAAGGATGCCTACCTGAAGGAAGCTGAGTACCACACAGAAAACAAAACGTATCCTCTGTGTTTGTCCATCTGCAGTGATTAGTAATAACAAGAATAAGCTCTATTTATAATAACAGTGGCATTATTTGTATAGCACTTTTAGGAAGAACGTTGACAGTGCTTTGACAGGTAGAACATAGAAATAAATGACAAAAACGAGACACAAAATGACAAAAATGTGACACAAAACAACAAAACTGAGACTACAAATGACAAAAGCGAGACAGAAAATGACAAAATGACAAAAACGAGACACAAAATGATAATAACAATGAGACACAAAACAACAAAACTGAGACAACAAATGACAAAAATGAGACAAAATGATAAAAATGAAACACAAAATGGCAAAAATGAGACATGAAATGACAAAACCTTGACAGAAAATGACAAATATGAGACAAAATAAAGTGTCCTAAATGAACAATAATCCATCATGTTTCTGTACCAGCTTCAAAAACTGGAGTCATAAAGTGCTTTACTGAAATACGCAACAGTAAAACACGAAGAGAAGACCTCCAGACCTCACCTTAGGCTGACAGACTAAACAAATATGTGATTATTGAAGAAGATAACTGGTAGTGGATCACCTCTTCTGTCCCCGCTGTATGACTTCACATTACTGCTGTAATTTCCTTAACTCGTCCTTCAGGCTTTTTCATGCCGCAAAGTAAGTGTCCTGTTTATTAACTATGAATACTGAATCAGCTGCGTTAAACGTTAAACCCACGAGTTTTATTCTAACTGCCCTCCTCTTCCTCAGGGCCATCGAACAGGCGGGTATGATGATGAAGGTGAGTGCAGCCGCTGTAGATTCACGCCGTCTGCACACGTCTGCAGCACATCGGTAACTCTGCTGCGTTTGCTCTGCGACAGGAACAAAAGAAAATGCCGGAGGCCATCCAGTACATCGAGAAAGCCTGCATGATGTACATGGAGAACGGGACTCCTGACACCGCTGCCATGGCTCTGGATCGGGCTGGAAAGTAAAAACACAAACCTGTTTTTACACTTTATCGCATTTTATTATCAGACGAAGCGTTTGGCACGTTTCTGATGCGACACATGTTCCTCCTCAGACTGATCGAGCCGATAAACCTGGAGAAAGCCGTGGATTTGTATCAGAAGGCGGCTGGAGTGTTTGAGGTAAGGATGCCGACGAAAGATGAAGGATTTAGGCTGGTGGTTGTCAAACTTTTTCTGTTTTTATATTATAACGTGAATATGCAGGGCTGTGTTATTGTATTTAATTCCTTTTTGTTGTTTTTCACAGTAAATATCAGGAGAATCAAACTCATCTTAGTTCAGGGGAAATGTTCAGCCCAATTTGACCTCCAGTGACCAGTAAAATAACAGCATAATAACCTAGAAATAACCACAACTCCACATCTTCCCCTTTGTTTTAGTTTAAAAAAGTACATTCTGAAAATGATCACATTTAAGGAATTATCTTTTGACAAAACATTATAAGCATCCCAGAATTTCTCAAGAAAAATAAGTTCAGTTTCATCAACATTCAGCTTCAGTTTATCATTTCCACATTATAGTGTCTACAAAAGAACACAACATTTAGTCACAGATATCTGGAACCGAACGATCTAGCATTTTACTTCATGATCACACGGCAACAGTCAGACAAAAAAAAAAGAAGACAAAAAACAAGGCAAAATATTACAAAAATGAGACAAAACGCCAAAAAAAGTCGACAAGCAACACAAATAAACACACAGCGACACAAACGATGCTCAAAACAACGACTAAAGCAAAACAAAGAATGACAAAAAGGAAACACAAAATGGCAAAAGTCAGACAAATAAAAACTAAATATTACAAAAATGAGACGCAAAATGACAAAAATGAGACAAATGTCATGAAGAAAACAAAAAAGACACCAAAAATTTGATAAAGTGACAAAAGATGGACACAAACGAGACAAAAAATGAGACAAATGAGAAACAAAACGACAAAAATAAGACAAAAAACACAAGCAAGACAAAAAGGAAACACAAAATGACAAAAACATGAGACAAATGTCATGAAGAAAACAAAAAAGACACCAAAAATTTGATAAAGTGACAAAAGATCGACACAAACGCGACAAAAAATGAGACAAATGAGAAACAAAACGACAAAAATAAGACGAAAAACACAAGCAAGACAAAAAGGAAACACAAAATGACAAAAACATGAGACAAATGTCATGAAGAAAACAAAAAACACATAAAAAAATTGATAGTTACCAAGTGACAAAAAGATGGACACAAACGAGACAAAAAAGAAACAAAATGACACAAATGAGAAACAAAACGACACAAATGAGAAACAAAACAAAAACATGAAGCAAATGTCAAAAGTCAAAGAAAAGAAGACGAGAAAACAACAAAAACATGAAGAGACAAAACAACAACAGAACAAAGAACAATCTAGTATTTTACTTTCTGATCCAAACAGCTTGTTGTGGTCTAGAAATGATTTTAGATTTCTAGTTTTTCTAATTTACAATCTGCAGTTCATGTCTTCTCTGGATTGGACCCACACTTTGACAAACACAGACTGAGGCTTTTATTTTTACACATTTCGTTGAACTAATCCGTTTTATTTTGAACGTGCAGAATGAGGACCGCCTGCGTCAGGCTGTGGAGCTGCTGGGAAAAGCCTCCAGACTCCTGGTCAGGTTAAAAAGGTGACAGAAGTATGAACTGATGGGACGCTGGCACCAATCTTTAGCCTTTTATAGCTGCTGGTTTCCAATGAAACACATTCTCAGGCTGCAGTTTTGAGGTTGTTTTTCAGATGAAGTTCTGTCCTGATGATCCTGTTAACCTGTGTATACCTGTGTTTTCCAGGCTGGATGAAGCAGCCGTCGCCCTGCAGAAAGAGAAGAACATGTACAAAGAGATCGAGAACTTCCCCATGTGCTTCAAGGTGGGGCGACTTATTTCAGCTTTTTACTTCATTTAATTCTTTATGCGCCTTCGTTTGTTCCCACAGTCGGTTCAAAGTGAGTTTCTAGTGCAGACGGTGATCTGAACACAGCTTCTCCAGTTTATTCCTCACAGAACCAAAGACTAAAAAAGCAGTCGTGGTTTCAGATTAAACTCTACTGGACTTAATCTAGGAGGCTTTGTGTGTTTTAGTAAAGGTTGGACAATCAATCATTAAATTAGTTAATAATAGCAAAAAGACCCAAGAGCAACAGTCTGATTTATTATTATTATTATTGTCACCAGCAAGAGGACTTTGGGTCTAAATCCTGAATGAAATGAAACAAAGCAAACGGAAATCTTGCTCTATATTAATAAAAGTGGCTCAAAAATGAGTTAAAGTTGCTCTAAGATGATTTGAAGTTGCTCCGTTTTAGCAAAAGTTTCTCTAAACGAGTTAAGTTACTCTGTATTAATTATATTCATGTTGAAATGAAACAAAGCAAACAGAAGTCATTTTGTGATGGCAGCTTAACTATAATTTTTGTCTTTTTCTCCACTGAAACAAACATAAAACAAAAAAAAATAGGATGTTTGCTGTCAGTCCAAGTCCAGAATATTTCCTCTAAATCTAGAGAATCGCCTCAATGCCAAATTCAGTTTTATTTGTGTAGCGCCAACTCCTGGTCAAATTGTGTCAAGACGCTTCACAGAACGCGTTTTGCTGAATAATAATGTGAATAGTAGCTCAGATTTCTCAGTCAGGCGGTTGTTGTTGAACTCAAGCTGACTTCAGAGCAGAAGAAAACAAACCTTTTTTTTTTTTTTTACTGCACAGATTCTTGACTTGCTGTGTTTCTTTCCTCAGAAAACCACTGCTCAGGTGCTGATCCACCTCCACAGAGGCGACTACGTAGCGGCTGATAAATGTGTCAGAGAAAGCTACAGGTAGGACTCACAGATGCTTCATTTTGATCTTAAATTACGAGGAGAGAAAAAGTGTCCTTAAGGGAAAAAAACTCCTCAAAATAAAAAACTCTTCCCTCTCTGGTGACTTCCTGCTGCCTCTGACTTTGCTTCACCTTTCAAGTCGACTACTGGAACTCTCTCCTCTTTGGTCCTGAACTCAGCTGCTGTCTTCATCTCCAAACCCCCTCATTTCATCACATCACCCCCGTCCAGAACAGAAATCAGGAATAGACTTCAAAATCCTCCTGTGTACATTCAAGGCCATCCACAGCCTCTCTCCTCTCTCTCTGTCTGATCTCCTTCACATCACCTCCTCTCTCAGATCCTCCTCCTCCATCCTCTAACCCTCAGCACAGGGCTGGGCGATAAATGGAATTAATTCGATTAATTCGCCTTTTTAAAACCTGACGATTTGAAAACTTGCCAAATCGTAAAATCGAGGCGAGCTTAAATATATAACAGTACAGATTCTTCTTCTGCCTTTCACGACTTGTGCACTGGCGTTTGCTTCCGCCTCTCATCTCCTTCCACCAAAACACTCACACCCCCGTCATGGCGGACAGAACAGCAGACGAAGAGTTGGTCGCGAGAAAAGGGCCTCATGTTCCATCGATTATATGGAAGTGGTTCGGCTTTGACAAGACTGACACAGAGCAAACTACAGTCATGTGCAAGGTTTGCAAAAGTACTGTGAAAACGAAGAGTAGCAGCACAACTAACCTCTTTCAGCACCTCGGACAGAGGCATCCTAAAGAATGGGAGGAGTGCGGCATGGCGAGCACTAGCCATAGCAAACAGACCGCAAAGAAACAACAAAAGTCCATTAAAATCGTCCAAGATGACGAAAAAAATCAAGATTTTATTTTGTTGGCCATATCGCCCAGCCCTACCTCAGCACCATGAGGAGCTTTCAGCGCTCTGCTCCTAAACTCTGGAACTCACTCCCACCAGACATCTGAAATATTGACTCTCTGTCTCTTTTCAAATCCAAACTCAAAACTCCTCTGTTCAACATTATTGATTCGCTCTAACTGCCTCTTACCTCATGTATGTTTTTTTTTTTAAATTATTTTGTATCTTTTTTTATCTGTTCTGCTGTATTTGTTTTTTTGTAAAGTGACCTTGGGTGTGTAGAAAGGCGCTTACAGATAAAATGTATTATTATTATTATTGTTATTATTACCTTCACGGTGGAACTTTTTATCTCCGACAGTCTGCCCGGCTACAGCGGGAGTGAGGATTGCGTCGCCATGGAGACGCTACTGCAGGGCTACGACGAGCAGGACGAGGACCAGGTGTACCGCGTGTGCAACTCACCTTTACTGAAGTACATGGACAACGACGTAAGTACCGCTGACCCGGGATCAGCTGTCTGACTTTCAGCCTGGTAACGTTTGATCTGTTAGCGTCTTTATTTTTGTGAAGACAATCAGTTTTTGGGCGTTTTTCGCTGATTTGAATTCTCTTGAACGAGCTGTGGCCGATTTTTCCTGCTGAACAACAATGCATTCTGTTTTTGCTGAGCTTCACATTCTTTATCGTGTATTCCCGTAAAAAAAAGAATAAATTAAACATTAAATAATATTTAAAGGTCTTGTAAAAAAGCCTGAGTTAAAGCTGGAGTGTGGATCGTATAAATAGAAGCATTTAATCTTTGCCAAATGAGTTCACACAATCCTGATTAAGCCTATTAAGTCTGTTAGTTTCCCGGTGTTCCAGGGTTTTAAATCTGCTGTCCGTGGGAACGTTCCCGGCACTGATGCATTTTATCTCAACTAGCAGTGATTGTTTTGCTGCTGCAGAGCTGAGATGTAGTGAGATCCAGTAAATGGGAGTTACTGCAGAGCCTGGAGTGTAAAGAAAGAAACTCTGCATCCAGAGTCTCACTATGTTAGTTCAAGTTAGTCAAAAATGAGTTAAAATTGCTCTAAATGAGTTAAAGGTGCTCTATGTTTGTTAAAATTGTTCAAAAATTAGTTAAAGTTGCTGAAAAATTACTTAAAATTGCTCAAAAATGAGTTAAAATTGTTCAAAAATGAGTTAAAATTGCTGTATGTTAACGTTGCTCTAAATAAGTTACAGTCGCTCTATAATCGTTACAGTTGCTGTATGTTAGCTAAAGTTGCTGTATGTTAGCTAAAGTTGCTGTATGTTAGCTAAAGTTGCTCTGTAATAGTTAAAGTTGCTCCATATTATATGTATAGCCTGTATAAAACATCATTAACTTTGTTTTTAGTGTGAACTTAACTGTAATTCTGTGCTAAAAGGCACTTTTTTCACTCTAAACATGCCTTTTTTAGTAGTCTAACTCTCCGTTTCTGCTCTTGTTTAAACAGCGTTTTGTATTTCGTGTAAATTCCTCATTTATGTCTGATTTGCTCCTCCCAGTACGCCAAACTGGCCATCTCCCTGAGGGTACCTGGAGGAGGAGGCAAGAAGAAGAAGGCCGCCGCCGCTCCACAGGGCGGCGCTAGCGGGGCGCCGGCCGCCGCCGAGGAGGAGGACGACTACGAGGGCGGCTTGTGTTAGCCTTCAGGGTTCCTTCAGAGCGCCGACTCTCCATCTGCTGCCACCGCTACACCCTCTGGAGCGACGACCGGCCGCTGTTTGAGCAAAAAACCACAAAAAATAGCAACAAAAAGTTAAAAAGCATCTTAAATATCCCACCAGCTGCAGTCGGTGCTGCAGGAGAGTCGGCCTGAGTGTAAACAGCCTTTTACTTTGTGTTCTGAGGTGGATCCTCGGCCTGTCGTATCAACACGTTTGATCATTTCTCGTCTCTGTGAAGCTGTACATTTTGCTGTTATCGTCTGTGGCTAGAGAATCTATAAGTATATAAATCAGAATGGGTGTATAGGTGTTTATTTGTACAGAGGTAATTTATTCAGTATTCATGTCACCAGAGCAATATGCAATCAGATGTTTAATGCATGTTTGGAAATAAAATATTAATGCTTAAGAATGATTCCTCAGCTTATTTAGACTCGTCCTGGAGAGCTAAAAACAACACGATCACAGACTGTTTTGTTTGTTAACCTGAAAATAAAGCAGAATCGTGCGCTGTCTTTATTTCCTCTGATTAAACACCCTAAAGGGACCATGCAGTGACAGTTTACTCCCTGACTTCCTTGTCGATGCTGCGTTTTGTGTTTTTTTTTGTGTGAGGAAAGCATCAACTAAATGCCAACTAAAGCTCTAGTGTCACTGAAGGTAATGATGGGATTGTTTACATTTTATTTTTTATTCGTGCTGTTGCCCACTTCCTGTATGTTCCTCCAAAGCAGAGCTCCAAACTTTGCATCAATAAACATTTCCGTTGTGTGGCAGTTTATGGTCCGTGTGCGTTTTCTTAAACCAGTTAGCAGACACATTTTCCATAAGTGAGCCTCAGATGTGGGCACCAGAGTGGCGTCTGACAGACATGTAATGATGATGAGGCTGATGCTCTCTCACTGTTAGAGATGTTTAGTGCTCCTATATTCATGATGCCTCCAGGTCTGAGTGAGCTTCTGTGCATTAGAGGAATCCAAACTGGACTCCAGTGTGTAGAAATACTGCTGCTGCATACTCACATACAGAAAAGGCTCTGGAACCAGGATCCTGGAGAGGAGCTGGACTCTCCTTTTCCAGAGTTGCCCAGGGTGAGAGGTGGGTGCGGGGATACTCACAGCCCCCCCCCCCCCCCAGCTGAGCGCTGCTTTGTTGGAGTTCTACCTGGAGAACCAGAGGGTTGACAGAGCATTTGGCCTTATTGGAGTCTCTGGGTGGTTCCTGGAAGGGGGACCACCTGGGGACTCCATAGTTCTCCTGGAGGACTTCAACGCTTACGTGGACAACGATGGAGAAACCTGGAGGAGATGACTAGGAGGAACGGGCTGATCTGAACCTGACTGATGTTCTGTTGTTGGACTTCTGTACTAGTCTTAGATTGGTCATAGCAAACACCATGATGGTAGCCTAGCCGCGCTAGACAACCCACGGCAACGAATTTAATTCTCTGCCAGGGTGGGTCTAGTTACCCTCCATAAGGCTCGAGGCTGGATTCTCCTAAAACTGGCCGGACCAATCACCATGAAGTGTAGAGTCAGAAGGCGGGTGTAACTAAGTGACGACAGAGGCGCGACGATTCTGACAGAAACAACCGGAAACAATAAACAGTTATCTTTCGACTCGGCTTTGGCCACAGCCCTTAAAGATTTGAAGCTAAAATTCAACTTGAAAGATAAACAGAGAACGGCACTGAAGTGTTTCATTGAGAAGAAAGACGTATTTGGACTTATGCCGACGGGATATGGCAAATCCTTAATATACCAGTTGGCTCCGCTGGTTGGGAAGCTAATGGGACTTAGCCACAATCCGCCGGCGCTCTAGGAACTCCGTCAGCCTATTCATTGCACTGATTGGTTGTATACCTACCCAATTGCTGCAGAGGGATTTGAAAGACAACCTTTTAGCCCGCCTCCCTCCCTGTCGAGCGGCCCGAGACCCTTGTGTCTTCAGAAACATGGGTTTAGCGCGGCTAGGCTACCATGATGTGCTCATAAGTGTACCTGGTACCAGAGCACCTTAGGCCAAAGGTAGATGATCGACTTCATAATCGTATCATCAAACCTGTGCTGGTATGTTTTGGACACTCAGATAAAGAGAGGAGCAGAGCTGTTGGATCCGATGGAAGACTGTCAGACAGACCTGGTAAACCCAAACATGTGGTGACGGTGAACTGGGAACATCTGGAGGAGGACCCTGTCTGTGGGGTTTTCAACCCTCACCTCCAGAAGAGTTTCTCCTGCATCCTGGGGGAGGGTGGGGACCTGGAGTGTGAGTGGTCCATGTTCAAAGCCTCCATTGTAGAAGCAGCTGTTAGGAGTCGTGGTCTGAAGGTCACTGGTGTCTGTCATGGTGGGAACCCAAAACACCACCAGCGGTGAGGGGAAGCCATCAAAAGGAAGCAGCTGACAGGTACCGGTCGGACAAAAAGAGGACAAACTGGGACAATTTTCTAATCATTTAGGACAAATTTCATGTCATTCTGGACTAATTTTTTGTAATTATGGATCATTTTCATGTCATTCTGAACAATTTTTGAGTCATTTTGGACAACTTTGAGTTAATTTTGGACAATTTTTGAGTAATTTTGGACAATTTTGAGTCATTTTCAACACGTTTTATGTCAGTTTGGATCGTGTCTCGTCATTTTGGATCATTTTTGTGTCTTCAAAAAGGATTCTATTAAATGGGGAAATAAACATCTCAGTTCCAACATCGTAAAATTTTCTGGCTACTTTCTGATGCATCAGGCTTTACAGGGTTAAAATGTGCTAAATGACATCAAACTAAAAGAAGCAGCGGTGCTTCTGGAGGACATCAGGGTTTCAGGTTCAGCACTTTTCCATCATCACCTGTTCAAACTCTGACTCACAAACACAGAAAGTCCACACTCCTTTCCTCCACATGTTTTATTAGCAGATCTCTGGACCTCTATCATACCACATGGCCTTAGCATACAGGTTCACATTTCCTCCTAACTCCTATGTACACGTACTGAAAGTTAGTCATGGCAATAATGAAGTTTGTCTCTCATGCTACAGTGTCCTCTAATGCATAGTTTGGACCAAAGGGCTCCAAGTCTCAGCCCTTCGTGTGAGGAATCTTTTTGTTTTTCTTCCTTGATGCACGGCTGGAGGCGCCACGGTGTCGGTGAGGATGAAAAACAGCCACCGCCACCTTAATGCACGTTACCCTGATTCAGAAACAGCCCTCTGCTGACCTCGTCTCCAAAAGCCGACCGGTGGGCGATGAAGGACATCGAAGGATTGGCAAAAATTCTGCAAAGAAATGAAGTCCACGGCGACACGTTCCTCTCCTCAGTGCAGAATTTTCAAGTCATTCTGGACAAATTTCAAGTCGTTTTGGATCATTTTTGTGTCTTTTGGGTGATTTTTGAGTCATTTAGGACAAATTTCATGTCAATTTCAACAGTTTTATATCAGCTTGGATCATTTCTCATCATTTTGGACAATTTTTGTGTCTTTTGGGTAATTTTTAAATCATTTAGGACAGATTTCATGTCATTCTGGACTAATTTTTTGTAATTATGGATCATTTTCATGTCATTCTGAACAATGTTTGGACAATTTTGAGTCATTTTGGACAAGCTTCGAATCATTTTGGGCAAGTTTTGAGTCATTTTCAACAAGTTTTATGTCGGCTTGGATCATTTCTCATCATTTTGGGTAATTTTGAAATCATTTAGGACAAATTTCATGTCATTCTGGACTAATTTTCCATAATTATAGATCATTTTCAAGTCCTTTTAGACAATTTTCGAGTCATTTTTTGTCAATTTCAACAGTTTTATATCAGGTTGGATCATTTCTCATCATTTTGGACAATTTTTGTGTTTTTGGGATGATTTTCTTGTCTTTTAGGACAAATTTCATGTCATTTTGGACAACTTTTTTGTCCGCTTGGATCATTTCTCAAAATTTTGGATCATTTTTGTGTCTTTTGGGTAATTTTGAAATCATTTAGGACAAATTTCATGTCATTCTGGACAAATTTCTGTAATTATAGATAATTTTCAAGTCATTTTGAACAACTGAAGTCATTTAGAACATTTTTTTGTCCGTTTAAACAAATTTTATGCCAGCTTGGATAATTTTCAGTCATTTTGGACCATTTTTGTGTCAATTTTCGAGTCATTTCGGACAAATTTCATGTAATTCTGGACAAATTTTCCATAATTATGGATCATTTTCAAGTCATTATGAACGAGTTTCAAGTCGTTTTCAACAAGCCTTATGTCAGTTTGGATCGTTTCTGGTCATTTTGGATCATTTTTGTGTGTTTTGGGATAATTTTTGTGTCGTTTAGGACAAATTTCATGTCATGTGATCCAGGAACAGCCCTCTGCTGACCTCGTCTCCACAAGCCGACCGGTGGGCGATGAAGAACGTCTGAGGATTGGCAAAAATCTCTGCAGAGAAATAAAGTCCACGGCGACACGTTTCCCTCCTCGGTGCGTCCTCTAACTGTGTCCCTGTAAACAAACAGCTTCCACATAATATTTCATGCCATTTAAATAGTTCTCCCTTTCTCCTACGACCTCCTTTAAATCCAACAAAGCCTACATGTTGTAACATACACGATGGATATCTGTGAAAACAGCTCTTCCTGAGAAAAGATATGTAAGAGTTCTTCTCATACAAACAAAATAAGGCAAGTAAAGATTGTCTGATGACGTTTTTTTTCCCACTTATTATCTGACAATTAAAAAAAAAACAGAAAGTTGCCTTGAAGTTTGCGTTTTCTTGGTTGTAAATGACCGTTTTATTTGCTCCACGTCCTCTAAAACCTGCAGGAACAGGAGCTCAGTATTGCACAGTCCCACGATCCGAACGTTCCAGTTGGACAGAGTATGAGATTGTGCTCGTGTGGTCGTTTCTGTGCACGTATTCGTCGGTAGGAAGCCCTTAAAGAGTAAAGTTGCAGCCAGTTAGTGTTTCTCTCCACCTGCCATGCGACTGTGAAAACGTAAAGAGGCAGGTGTTTAAAAATCTCCTTTTATAGCAGTGATTATAGCTGAGAGAAGACGTCCTAAAGGCCTCCAGCTGTTCATTAACCCCACGATAAATACAGCACCTACAAATCTGTGCTCTACTTTAAATAACGTGACTGTTGTTGCTTGTTTGTAACCCAGAAATGTGTTTTTTTTGTCACATTTCGGCCCTCTGAGCTCAGCTGAAGAGGAGGAATGTGGTCCTCGTGGGCCTGAAACAGCTGCTCCCACCTGCAGAGCGACTAAACGCAGAACTCCTTCCTCCGCTCATCACTGGGTCTTCTCCCGGGTCCACTTGATCATGGTCTCCGGTGAGCGGTAGAGGAAGATGAGCTTGGAGTACATGTCCTCCTCCAGGTCCAGCTCGCCCGTCTCTCGCACCAGGAAGATGTCGGTGCACAGCTTAAGGATCCGGTCCACGTTGGGCAGCTCCTCGAACATGATGGTGTGGGAAATGCCGCTGAAGAACTCACGAACGAACTTCCCGATGACCAGAACCACGGAGGCGTACAGACCCATGATGCTGGACGGACAGAAGGAGGAGAGGTCACTTCCAGATGCTTTAAAGCCTTCAAAACCCACTGCTGCAGAAATACAACAGCTGTTTGATGGGTTTTGCTATTATTTTTATATGTTTGTGTTAGTATACATATAGAAAATAAAAAAATAAAAAACTACAAAAAAATGATAGAGAGAGAGACAGATGTCATTTTTGTTTATTTTATTATTTTTTTTGCTTTTCTTTCTTCTATATTTAGGATTATATATTATTATTATTATCATTATTTAGTTCTACTTTATTTTTTGCTATTTTTTCCTATATTTAGGTTTGTGCATATATATATATATATATATTTTGTTTATTTTTTATTTTTTGCTAATTTTCTTTTATATTTGGGTATATATAATAATATTATTATTATTATTTGTATTTTTAATTTAATTTTTTGCAATTTTTTTTCTATATTTGGGTTTGTAAATATGTGTATATACACACATATATGTGTAATTCTTTGGTTATTTTATTCATTTTCTTGCACATTTTCCTCTATATTTGGGTTTATACATTATGATCATTATTTAGATTTTTTGTTTTATTTGTCTACATTTGGTCTTACAGGGTTAAAGCCTCTTTTCTGTGGCTGGACGGTCGACTGTGATGTGGGGAAAAGGGAAATATCACATTTCTTGCGTTGCTTTTTCTAAGCAGTTTCATTCTGCATTCCTCTCTAAATCTAATTTTATCTATTCAATTTATTCATTTGTTCCAGAAACAGCCCTCTGCTGACCTCGTCTCCACAAGTCCACCGGTGGGCGATGAAGAGCGTTGGAGGATTAGTAATATTCTCTGCAAAGAAATAAAGTCCACGGTGACACGTTTCTCTCCTCAATGCAGCGTTTTCAGGTCATTCTGAACAAGTTTGGAGTCATTTAGAAGTTTTACGTCAGCTTGGATCATTTCTCGCCATTCTGGATCATTTTTGTGTTTTTAGGATCATTTTTGAGTCGTTTAGGACAAATTTCATGTCATTCTGGACTAATTTTCTGTAATTATGGATCATTTCTCGTCATTCTGGATCATATTCGAGTCAGTCTTGACAGAAGTACAGAATTGCTCGACTTTTTGCATCATAATTGAAATGTTAGTGACATCCAGTCATTTTATTAATAAGTGATTGTTTCCATAATTTGAATTTGTAAATAAATGTTAATAATGAACATAAAAAAGTTTAGTTAGTTAGTTAGTTTTTTACTTTTAATAAAAATGTATGCAGATATCTGCCATGGACTTCAGAAGCCCCTCAGTTATATTCTGACCCACCCGTTTAGCCTGTGAGGGTAAAAACTTCATCAACTTCTGCAGCTTCAAACCATTTTCTAAAAATGCTGAAAGAGCCTGAAGATAATAAAACTGATGAGTGATCACAAAATTTAAAAACCGTAATGTTAAAAAGCGTTCAAAGACCTATTAAAACTCCATTTGGCTGTTTTCCAGCCGAGGTCGCCTTGCCTGTTTTAAATATGAAACTGGTTCATATGAAGATGTGATTTTTTTTAAACAAACACCTCAGTGTTTTTATGAACGTACCCGTATCCAGCCAGGAAGCCCAGACTGGGCGGGCTGACTTGGTCGCTGAACACGTAGATGTCCACGCCAACGTCGGTCCGATAGTCTCCTTCTAAGGGGCCGGGCTTTGCCTGGTTTACAGTCCACCATTCCTGGACCTGTTCTGATGTATTCTGAGCTCGCTGCAAGGTCAGCGTTATGCTTCCCCAGTCGTCCTCTGCAAAGATGAAGAGTGAGAATGGTGGAATTTATGACACAGTCAGCAGGCGGAAAAACTCAACAGAAAGTATTAAAATACAATACAAACACATACACCAACAAAGTTTCTGGTTAAGAATGTTTATTGGGTTGGAGGGGAGTCGTTTCCCCAAATAAATCTGTTCAAATAGCTCAGGATCTCGTTTACGAGTGATGGGAAAATGGAGCTAGAGATGGACAGGAGGATCGGTGCAGCATCAGCAGTAATGAGGACGTTGGACTGAACCGTCGTGGTGAAGAGGGAGCTGAGCCTCAAGGAGAAGATCTCAGTTTACCATCCATCTACGTTCCAACCCTCACCTATGGTCATGAGCTCTGGGTAGAGACCCAAAGAATGAGATTGTGGATACAAGCGTCTGAAATGAGCTTCCTCTGTAGGGTGTCTGTGCTCAGCCTTAGAGATAGGAGCAGAAGATCAGACATCCAGAGGGAGCTCAGAGTAGAGCTGCTGATCCTTCACCTCTAAAGGAACCAGTGGAGGTGGTTTGGACATCTGATTCAGATCCTCCAGGGAGACTTCCTTTGGAGGTTTTCTGAGCACGTCTTCCTGGGAGGAGACCCTGGGGTAGACCCAGAACCCTCTGGAGGGATTAGATATCTCATCTGGCCTGGGAACACCTCAGGATCTTTCATGAAAAGCTGGAAAATGTTACTGGTAGGAGGAATGTCTGGAATGACCTGCTTCATCTGGTGCCTCCATGACCCGACCCCAGATAAGAGGAAGAAAATGGATGGATGGATGGATGGATGGTAGATGGATGGATGATTAGATGATGGATGGATGGATGGATGGATGGTAGATGGATGGATGATTAGATGATGGATGGATGGATGGATGGATGGTAGATGGATGATAAGATGATGGATGGATGGATGGATGGTAGATGGATGGATGATTAGATGATGGATGGATGATGGATGGATGGATGGATGGATGGTAGATGGATGATTAGATGATGGATGGATGGCAGATGGATGGATGGATGGATGATGGATGGATGGTTAGATGATGGATGGATGAATGGATGATGGATGGATGGATGGATGATTAGATGATGGATGGATGGATGGATGGATGGATGGATGGATGATTACATGGATGGATGGATGATTAGATGACGGATGGATGAATGGATGATTAGATGATGGATGGATGATGGATGGATGGTAGATGGATGATTAGATGATGGATGGATGGACAGATGGATGGATGGATGGATGATGGATGGATGTTAGATGATGGATGGATGGATGGACGATGGATGGATGGATGATTAGATGATGGATGGATGGTTAGATGATGGATGGATTGATGGATGATGGATGGATGATTAGATGGATGGATGGATGATTAGATGATGGATGGATGGATGGACAGATGATTAGATGGATGGATGGATGATTAGATGATGGATGGATGGATGGATGGATGATGGATGGATGATTAGATGGATGGATGGATGGATGATGGATGATTAGATGATGGATGGATGGATGATGGATGATTAGATGATGGATGGATGGATGGATGATTAGATGATGGATGGATGGATGATGGATGATTAGATGGATGGATGGATGGATGATTAGATGATGGATGGATGGATGATTAGATGACGGATGGATGGATGATGGATGATTAGATGGATGGATGGATGGATGGATGATGGATGATTAGATGGATGGATGGATGGATGGATAGATGGATGATTAGATGATGGATGGATGGATGATTAGATGACGGATGGACGATGGATGGATGGATGATTAGATGATGGATGGATGGATGGATGATGGATGGATGGACGGATGGATGTTTATTTAATTTCTTTCCTTTACATTATGATACTGTTTCTGATGTGACTGCTGGTATGTTGGTGAACATCTAGCGATCAGAAGTTTATCTAACTGGTTCTGATTCGTTCATATCTTTGTCTTCGTTGCTGCGGAGCTCCTGGCAAACATTAAACTCTTTCCTCTTTCTCAGGTCATAACGGCCTTCCTGATGCTGTAGGAGGAAGACGTTCCAGGACTCTGTGCTCTGGTCAGGATTAGATATCGTCTATTCTGATGTGACCAAGCAGACCAGTAGTCTCCATAATGGTCTGTAATCTAAATCTGACCTTCTTCCAACTACAATAAATACCCAAAGATCAGAGAGAATCCTCAGAACTGATGCTGGTGTTGCTTTCATGTACTGCTGCTCTGTCGGTGTCACTTCTCACAAAATGTCGGATATGTTGATTTTTTTTCCACATTTTTGCAAAATTAGTCATGTGAGAGTCTTTGTTTTTATCTTCTTGTCTTACTGCACAGACGGTGGAATTCTCTCTACTTCTAGTCACGGTCGTACAGTTTAAACGGAGGTGCATGACTTGAAATTACAGTAAAAAATGAGACCACGGTGGGTGAAAATGTAAAAAGAGGAGCAAAAAACATCCAGAAACTGAGTAGGATTCAGAGAAGATACAGCTCAGGTTATGGAGATGTGGACTGTTCACTTTTCCTTCATGGTCATTAAATAACACAAAACAAAGTTCACCTTTCTGAAGCTCTGTTACCGGCTTCGCGTCTGAGTCGCTTTGGGCTCGAATATACCGAGGCATGATCTTTGTCAGGGTCCTGCAGGGAAACAGAAGCTTTTAGTGAACAATCTGTTATGCAGCTTCTCAAAATGTTCAATCACTACATGGAAAATTAGTGCATTTTTCATTCTGTCATGCTATAGCTGCAATCATTCTCACTGCAATGTCTTGTTTCAGGCGTTAAATTTCCACTTTATCAAAGGAACAGGTTGTAAATTCAACACAAGAACATTTTTCTGTGATACGTCTCCAGATGGGTATGAGATGAGGGAAAAGCACTGTGAGCCAAGTTTAAAAATACATCTCTGAAGTTATAAATATGCTACTAAATCTCCCCTGGTACTACACCGACAGTCCAAACTGATTTACTGCTGCATTTTATTTGATAACAGATGTTTAGCACTGCAAATACTCAGACGCTCATTTTAGTTTTTACGGATAAACCACAGATATTTTGTTATTTATTGAAGCTTCTTAATCAGCCATAATATGCAAAACAACACCTCAAATACTAATCTAAACTTAAAAGCCAACAGTTTTTAAATATCTCGTCGTTCTCATCAGACAAACTCACACTGTGGAGTTTGCCGGCTGCCCGTTGAGGATCTTGATGAGCTCCTTCTTTGTTTTATCGCTCAGTTTTTGTATTAGTTTTCCTGACGCTGTTTCAGCTTTGGCTCCTCGACTGAGCTCTCTGAAAAGAAAAACAGTGAAATGATTGTTTCCGGGTTAAAAAAATCCCCCAAAACATCCACATTAATAGAGTCGGAAACTGAAAAAAACAGCACGAGTCAACTTTTTGACCGTCTTATTTGTAAAAATAAAGTTAAAAAACAAAACAGCAACAACAAAAAAATGGTAAAATTAATAGCCTTAACCCTGTCAGACCCAAATATAGAAAAAATGTGCTCATTTTTTTCTATATCATAGTATACAGAAAAAAAAGAGTTCATACGTATACATATATACATATACATATATATATATATATAGTAGGGCTGGACCCGAATATTCGAATATTCGTTCACTACGGTGGTATTCAGATATTAATTTAGGTATCCGAATATTCTTCAGTTTGTCTTCACTGAAGACAAAAAGAAGGTAAAATTTGGACCTGGGAGACCAGACGAACGGATCCGAATATTGGAGCCGTCTCTGCCAAAGCCCCCCCCCTGCAATGAATATTTGGATATTTGCCTTTAATAGGGCCCAAATATTCGGAGGCCAGAAATCACTATTCGGGCCAGCCCTAGTATATACAGTTGTGCTCATAAGTTTACATACCCTGGTCAAATTTGTGAAATATTGTCCTTTATTTTTTAGCAAATATGTTTGTTAATGGAAACATTTTCTTTCATTTAGGGCTGGTGTTCAGACAAAGCTATTTATTGTCATGCAATTGTATTTGCTCTAATCATTCATGTTTTCATTAAAGAGTGGAGCACATTTTACAAATTCTGCCAGGGTATGTAAACTTATGAGCACAACTGTATATATATATATATATATATATATATATATATATACACATGATTTTAGAAATAACATTCAGGTTGTGTTTCTGCAACAGTAGATTTTACAGGGTTAATATTGGTGTTTTTTCTTCCAAATAACGGCTGGTATTTGTAAAATATCCGCATTTTCTGCTGATTTAAATACAGTAAAAGCTGGTATATTTCTACAGTCAAACGTTGTAAAGAACCAACAATTATTCGTAAAAATACTGACTTTTCTGGTCATTTTTTAAAAATAAAAAAACATGCAAAATATCATTTTTTTCCCTCTGTGATTTTACAGATTTTATCTGTAATTCCACAAAAATGATTTAGCACTTCAATCCTGAACATACGTATATCAATCAAGTTAAAACTAGTATTTTTCTGAGTTCAAATGTTGTAAGAGTTAATTACTGTTTGTAAAAATACTGATATTTAAAGTAGATGTTTTGAAAATAAACATGTAAATTAATATTTTTTCTGTGATTTTACAAGTAATTTCCTGTAATTTCATAAAGCTGGTAAAAATCAATCCTTACGTTTTTTTCTTTCAAATAATAGCAAAAAAACCTGTAAAATTATCAGTTTTTTGTCGATTTAAATACAGTAACAGCCAGTAATACAGATTTTTAAGGTCGACATTGTTCACAGATATGGGCTCTTTTTTAAGGTTAACATGTCACTTAATAAATCATCTGTAATTTAACAGGGAAATGTGTAAAAGAACAGTTTATTATTTCTCACTTTGTAATTCTTAATATACAAATAACAGCAAATATCCATAAAATAAGAATGTTTTAGTTGATTTAAAACAGTCAGGGTGTTTTTTTTCTCCATGTTGACATTATTTACACTTTGAGCCTGTGTTTTTATACGTAACATGAGAATGAATGCTTTCTACGTGTGATTTTACTACTTATCTGTAACTTACCATGGATTTTTTTTACAGTGTGCTTCTAACCATGGTTGTGTTGTTTCCATGGAGGTGCAGGACTCTTTAACATAAAACAGTTTGGACTGAACATGATGAATCAGAAAACATCTCACCGTTGTGCAGACCAGGACACGGTGATGGGAAACTCCTCTGTGGAATTCAGCATTTCTATGAGGTTGAGTCTGCTGGGAGGACTGATGGTCCACAGAGAGTTGGAGTTGCCTTTTAGCTTAGCGATGATCAGATCCTCTGCAGTGTAGCCTTCCAGCCACTCCAAGGCTACCTGACCACAGCACAGAACCAGCAGAATGTCAGCCTCACCGAACCACTTTACCTTTCATTTAAACGTGTCGACATTAAAATCAGCCCGTGGAGAATCAGTGGCGCGGTCGCCTCAGACGCTGC
Source organism: Acanthochromis polyacanthus (assembly GCF_021347895.1). Classification (NCBI taxonomy): domain Eukaryota; kingdom Metazoa; phylum Chordata; class Actinopteri; family Pomacentridae; genus Acanthochromis; species Acanthochromis polyacanthus. The sequence continues at coordinate 39,423,401 of NC_067121.1, read as the reverse complement.
AGTCAGTCAGTTTGCTGTCCACTTCCACTAAAGATAAAATATCTAGGGCTGGACCCGAATATCCCGAATATCTGAATATTCGTTCGCTACGGTGGTATCCGGATATTAATTTTCGTATCCGAATATTTGCGCTCCCCCGGTCGGACGTTACCGGGCGGAAAGAATATTCGGCGTTACTGTCTTCCCTCCGCCTTCGGCCCACATCGGCTCATCTCGTCCTGTGATCACATAAACATATCCACATATGTCTGTGTGATCACCCCCTCCTCCCCCAGACGAAAATATTCGGAGCTCATCTCTTCCCTTCGCCTTCGGTCCACTTCGGCTCATCTCGGCTCCTCCATTCGTGTTTTTTACCACCACCTGAATGTCCGGGTTGCTGCCGACTCTGACGTCACGCTTCACTTCGTTGCATAAACACAAGACAAGATGCTGAAGATGTCCGCTGTTTGGGAATTCTTCAGTTTAACTGAAGACAAAACGAAGGCAAAATTTGGACGAACGGATCCGAATATTCGGGCCCTCTACGCCACAAGCCCCCCCGCCCCCCGTCGGACGCTGGACCGAATATTCGGATATTCGTCTTTAATAGGGCCCGAATATTTGGAGGCCAGAAACCTCTATTCGGGCCAGCCCTAAAAATATCCCAACCATTACTGCAAAAAATGTGACATCCATGGTCCCCAGAGGATGAACATGGATGATCTTGGCTTTTCTTACACCTTAGGGATGACAGTAAGGACGACATTTGTGGTTTGAAGTGAAATATCTCAACCGTTGTAGAGAAATGTGACATTCATGGTCTCCAGATGATGAATACAAATGATTTTGGTGATTTCTTGGCCTTTGCCTGCCACAGTAAGTACAACATTTGTGATTTGATGTGAAATATCTCAACAACTGTTAGACGGATTTAAATTGAACTTTGGTACACACACTGATGAATGAATTTTAACACCAACACAAATTTCATCCTCTGGGGAATACGACAAGTAAACAATAATCATGTGTGTTGTGTATTTACAGCCTGGACACTCAGCATCCGGTACTCAGAGAAATAACAAGCTTCATTTTATAGGAGCTACAGCCTAGTCTAAACAAACACTTATTCTTGTACTTACATCGTCCTTAAACAGTCTGACAAAATTGTTGAAGTCGACCTCTTCCACATCCTTTAGCGCGGTCTGTTGAGCACTCATGGTGAAGATGGGCTGTGGAAAGATGAAGATGATTAAAGCTGATGTTTGTTAATTAGGCACCTGTTTCTATAGAACTGGATTTCTGAAGAATTATTTTGCACAACCTTAACCTGAACTTATGGCAGCAGCATCATTTAACACATTGTTATTCCCTCTTACAGCTTTTCAAGCACAATAACATGATGTCACACTGATCTCTGCTCCCTGTGATATTTTGATTCTCGTGTCGTCCTGCGGGTCAAAACCGAACTGGTTCAAAGTTTGAAAATGTGGAAAAAAAATCAATATTTTTTTTTAATTTATTTTTTATTATTATTATTACAACAGTGAACATAAAACATACAAACAGGTCAGTTTTACAATATAGAGGTTAGTGTTAAACAAAGTAGAGAACAAACATTAATAATGAGTAATAACGATTATATATGCAACAAAGACGAAAAAGGGAGAGAAGAAAGGTAAAAATAAATGGAAATGAAATCAATATTTTTACAGTGAAACTTACGACGTCCACATTTTCAACATTTTTGGGAAATTTTTGAACATTTCTTGGTGGAAAAAAAAGAAATATTAAAAATGTTTCTTTAGAGCATTCACAGAAAAATCAACCAAAATCCAGCGAAATTGGCAGATTTTTTTGTGAATGACCACATCAAACTGGTCTGATGTTGAACTGAAATGACGCTCCTGATCTGCAGCTTGTGGGTCTTGGAGAATCATTTCTGTTTGGTGTTTATTCCTCAGTGTAACATTTGGCCGTTTTGATTCCCTGCAGATGATTGGATAGGAGAAGCCCACCTGAAAGCCTGCCAGGGTGATCTTCAGCGAGACGTCCAGCGGCGGGTTGACGACTCCGGCCACAGACTTTACGAGGGACATGAAGAGCAGCGGGAACCAGACGATGCAGATCAGCAGCACCACGATCATCCCTCCCATCCCGTACTTCACCACCTTCTTCTTCTTCTGGCCTCGTGGCTGGGGGTACCTCTGCAGGAGTGGATGGAGAAATGCACAAACTAGGTGTTTTACACATGGATTATTCTGGTAAATACATCAAAATTAGGCACTTCTGTGGCCAAAAATGGTGAAAACGAAACGGAAACTTGTGGAATGGACGGTGTCTGCAGACAGACTGGGAGATCAATACAAGATCTCTACTAGTGAAGCATAAAATAAAGATATTCTCAGTGCCCTTTTGGGAATATTGGGCACAGCAGACTCACATCTTTACTTAATCTACGATACATTTCAGAAAATGAGATCAGAATTTATCCTTCAAAAGATTGAAAAAGCAGCGAAACATAAATTTCAGTTTAAATTCCAACGTGACAGAAACTGGCTCTGAAATGGTTTTTTTTTTTTCTGAAGCATGATAAACACCTTCTCAGACTCCCTCCAGCATTTGAGGATGAAGATGTGAGCGTAGATGTCCTCCACACAGATCCAGCTGGACAGGGACAGCGAGGTGTCCGTCCAAACCCAGTCCATCACGGCTCGCAGCTCCGTCAGGAACGGAACCAGGCGGAACCTGAGGAGCAGAAACCCGCTTAGTTCACCCGGCACATCGTGGGACTAAAATAGATTCATTACCTTTACTGACAATTTCCTGATTCTGATTTGAAAGAGCGGTTAGTTTAATGAGATTTAGGCTTTAATCAACACCTTTGGTTCTTTAACCCTCCTGTTGTCGTCATTTACGGGTACCAAAAATATTGTTTCCTTGTCTGAAAAAAATCCAAAAATTCAGCAAAAAAATTCCCAAATTTCTGATAATTTGCAAAGCTTTCAGGAAGAAAATTCCAATAATTCCTTAAAAGTTTCCCTTAAAAGTTTTATTTGAAAAAAAATCCCCCAAATTTTGGAAGAAAATTCTTAATTTTTTTTTTTAAACGAGTAAAAATCTTCCAAAAGAATTTTGCTGGATTTTGGTTGATTTTTATGTGAATGTTCTTAAAGAAAATATACATTTTACTGATATACATGTAATCATTTTAGATATTTTTAGGATTTCTTAGGAAGATTTTTACTCATTTTTTGAAAATATTTACAAGAAAATTTTTGCCAGATTTGGGCGATTTTTAATTTTTCTTAAAATTAATCTTTTCAGGGAAACTTTTAAGGAATTCTTGGAATTTTCTTCCTGAAGGTTTTGCAAATTTTCAAATATTTGAGGATTTCTTTTTGCTGAATTTTTGGATTTTGTTCAAACAAGGAAACAATATTTTTTTGGTGTGCATAAATGAGGACAAAAGGAGGGTTAACATCTAGAAATAGTGAGTTTCCAAAAGCCCACAGTGAAATAAAGACACCTTAAAGAATAACTCTCTCGAGTACAGTTTCTGAAGAGCTCCGGGTTTCATCTTCTGTTTGTTCTGACCAGAACCTCGGACCTGTTTGTCCAGCTGGAAGAAATGAAACTCACCCCTGGAACAGGAAGAGGTTGACATAGTTGTAGCTCTTCGTGAGGAAGTTCCCCAGGACACGGGTGGGATAACCACAGCGGATCTGATAGGCCGACAGCCCGAAGTAGATGCACTTTACGAAATACCACATCTGAGCCACGGTGTTCTCAGCGAAACGCCTACGAAAGGAGGGACAGAAAGACGGCTGACAAACTGAACAAGGAATACAGCAGATGTTTAAACAATGAAAGGACTTCTAAAGTTTTCAGAAATGTTTTGGAAAGTGATGGGACATGATTCAAAAAATGAATATAATTAATCACATACAGAGACTTTTTCAGATGGACAGTATTCGTTTAGGCACATTTCTCAGCAGCGAGAGGAAAGAAAAAAGGAATCCAAGCGTTGCTCAGAAGGTTTACACACCGCTCATGGTGCACGTGAATGAAGTGTGTCAACAGCTGGACACGTGTTGTGTGTTTTTGTGACCACTAGGTGTACATTTAAGATTTTTCCATGGAGCAAAAACAGGAGCAGAAAAGAAACTCCAGCTGAATACATCTAACTCGAGGTCAGATGAAGTTCTTACTTTGCTGTGACGTGCGGCAGGATGAAGAACATCCAGAAGTGGATGCCAAACACCAAGACGACCTGGAAGATGACTTTGCCCATCACAGACTTTCTGAGGTAGAGGGCCCGGTCCACCACCATGGTACCAAACTGGATCAGGACCATGACCAGGAAGGGTCCCGGCACCTGATCCTCCGACAGAGACGACGTGATGTCCGCCGCCGAGTGTTTCTGCAGGAAAGGTTTCAGATAAAAGTTCATTCTAAGTCATGAAGTAAATGTGAAAGTTCTTCAACATCTAAGAAAAGCAAACTCACACCAAACGCCCAGAACCCAAACACGATGATGATGAAGTCGACTGTGTCAGCGAGGAACATCAGCACATAGACGTCTGTGACGGCGCTGTATTCTGGATGGATCAGGTTATAGAAGAACTGCTTGATGGGAATGTAGAAATCCATGAACCTACAGAGAGCAGAACTCATGTTATTAATGAGCAGATGAAAAACAGACGAAGAACAAAAGAAGAACAGATGAAATACAGACGAAGAACAGACGAAGAACAGATGAAATACAGACGAAGAACAGACGAAGAACAGATGAAATACAGACGAAGAACAGACGAAGAACAGATGAAATACAGACAAAGAACAGATGAAGAACAGATGAACAAAAGAAGAACAGATGAAATACAGACGAAGAACAGATGAAATACAGACGAAGAACAGACGAAGAACAGATGAAATACAGACGAAGAACAGACGAAGAACAGATGAAATACAGACGAAGAACAGACGAAGAACAGATGAAATACAGACAAAGAACAGATGAAGAACAGATGAACAAAAGAAGAACAGATGAAATACAGACGAAGAACAGACGAAGAACAGATGAAATACAGACGAAGAACAGACGAAGAACAGATGAAATACAGACGAAGAACAGACGAAGAACAGATGAAATACAGACAAAGAACAGATGAAGAACAGATGAACAAAAGAAGAACAGATGAAATACAGACGAAGAACAGATGAAATACAGACGAAGAACAGATGAAATACAGACGAAGAACTGATGAAATACAGACAAAGAACAGACGAAGAACAGATGAAATACAGACGAAGAACAGACGAAGAACAGACGAAGAACAAAAGAAGAACAGATGAAATACAGACGAAGAACAGACGAAGAACAGACGGAATACAAAGAACAGACGAAGAACAGATGAAATACAGACGAAGAACAGACGAAGAACAGATGAAATACAGACAAAGAACAGATGAAGAACAGATGAACAAAAGAAGAACAGATGAAATACAGACGAAGAACAGACGAAGAACAGATGAAGAACAGATAAAATACAGAAAAGAACAGACGAAGAACAGACGAAGAACAGATGAACAAAAGAAGAACAGATGAAATACAGACAAAGAACAGACGAAGAACAGATGAAATACAGACGAAGAACAGACGAAGAACAGATGAAATACAGACAAAGAACAGACGAAGAACAGATGAAATACAGACGAAGAACTGATGAAATACAGACGAAGAACAGACGAAGAACAGATGAAATACAGACGAAGAACAGATGAAGAACAAAAGAAGGCGGTCTAAAGAGGTCTTGGTTTGGACTAGATCAAGAAAAGATGTTCTGTCTGACAATCTGTGTTTCAATCTGATGTCAAGCTTTGATTTTAAACCTCTGAAACCCCCTAAACCAGCACACAGGGATAAATGGATGGATGGATGGATGGATGGATGGATGGATGGATGGATGGACGAACAATAGATAGATAGATAGATAGACAGATAGATAGACAGATAGATAGATAGATAGATAGATAGATAGATAGATAGATAGATAGATAGATAGATAGATAGATAGATAGATAGATAGATTTCAAGAAATTCAAGAAACTGTAAAACTGTTAAAAAAAAAAAAAGGAAAAAAGGAATGGCTGGATTTTCAGCAAAGTTCTAGTACTAAATATTTACAGTAATGTGCCATTCTGTAGGGAAACTTACCCAAATCTAAGATTAAAATCATCATATTTAATTAAAAATGTGCCCAAAACAGAGTTTACAGAGGAAAAATTGTGGGCTAGACAGAGCAGAGAGCAAGTATGGAAACACATTAAGAATAGAAGTAGTAAAACATCTCTATTATGATGACACACATTCTAACTGTAAACTGAATAACGTTCCAGAAAACATAGGAAATGCTGCCAGTGAGGAAACCACTGGACATATTTTGAGAAAAAGTTCGTATTTCAGTTACTATTCTTGACATAGTATCTCAGAAACCACTCGTTCCGTCATGATTAAATTTAGAGCAATTACGTGTTTTGATTGTCTGTTGCAGCACTTACAAAAAGGACACTGAAGGCCTGCCGGGAATCCTGTAATTAACGGTCTAAATTTAGGCCTCTGAGAGGTTTTATCTGATGTGATTTTCCACAGAGCATCTTCCATCGTTCATCCAGAATACTTGCTGAGCATCACTTCTCATCAGAGCCGTCATAATGTCAGACTTTCTAGTCAAAGTGTGGTGTAGTTTATCAAACCAAACATGCAGCTTCTACGTTTTATCGTACCGCTTTATGACGAAGGCCTTAGCTTTGAAGACCTGCTCCCTCAGCTTCTCTATGATCATCTCTTTGCGGGTCTTCTGATGGACGCTGGCCTCGCTGCCGTCCTTGCGGCTGCTGTTGTGGGAAGCGGTACTTCCTGTGGAAACAATTTACATTTTGAGCTGTAAATGAAGCGTGAAGAGTCGCTGACGAAGCCTGAGAGTCGCAAACACAAAACCAGTCCAAGGGTTAAGTCTAGAGAGCACAAGGAACCACGTTTGTGATAGAAGTTCTACTGTTTACTGTTAGAATCCATATTGTTGGAATAATGATGGCTGTGCTCGCGACCAAATATTGCATCCCTCAAAGGGAGTGGTTGAAGGAGGATGACTACTTTCATCAGTTAGTCTTTTTTGGTTTCCTACGATGCCAATTTCGATTTATGATGACTTTTTATTTTGACAAATTAATTTCTTCACATAAAGAAGTGGCAAAAGATGGTAATATGTGTGTGAGAGATGTAAGAAGAGTATATGGTCACTGTATGATGGATTTTGTCTGTTTTTTGTCTAAATTTTGTCGTTTTGATCATAAAGTTAAATACTATATCATCAGTTCCGGATACCTGAGATGGACGATTTGTGCCTTTTTGTCGATCGACTGTGATCTTTAGGTTGTAATGTGGAAATGCTAAATTGAGGCTACACAAGCTCAACTAACCAGTGTAAAACTCCCCAGGCTGAAGAAGAAGAAGAAGAAGGATAAGAATATGAAGAAAAAGACAGAAGATATAAGAAGACAAAGATGAAGAAAAGGAAGAAGAAGAAGTAGAAGAAAACGAAGTAGAATCAGAATAAGAAAAAGAAGATGAAGAAGATGAAGAAGACAAAGAAGACAAAGGAGAAGAAGACAAGGAAGAAGAAGATGAAGGAGATGAAGAAAACAAAGATAAAGAAGAAGATGAAGAAGACAAATTAAATAAAGAAGATGAAGAAAACGAAGAAGATGAAGAAGACAAAGTAGAAGACAAAGAAGAAGATGAAGCAGTAGAAAAAACAAAGATGAAGAAGAAGTAGAAGAAGAAGAAAAGAAAATGAAGACTAAATAGAAGAAGACAAAGAAGAGGAAGGAGAAGAAGACGAAGATGAAGAAGAAGACAGAAGATGAAGTAGAACAGGACAAAGAGGAGGAAAATGAAGAAGTAGAAGATGAAGAAGCAAAGAAGAAGAACACTGTCAAAGGTAACATTAGGATTCAGGACAAAAACATCAGACAGTCTGCAGAACGACTAGCCTTGCATAGTAAAATGATAGCGAGGGTACTTTCCAACCTCAAAGATCTTGAGATCATCACAAAAGAGGAGTGGAATAAAATCCCAGCAGAGACGTGCAGGAAGCTCGTTGAGAACCATTTGATTGATGCGGTGGCAAATAAAAGCATCACCACCGACGATCAATAATTCTGGACGTGGTATTTTTAATAGAAAAGGCAAAACAACCATCAAATAGCCATTTAATTGCAGGAAATAGCCAGAGCCTTTACCTCTCTTGGACCTTGCCGATGAGTGGAGGGATCGATGAGACAGCGAGCCTCCGCTGGAGCTTTTACGTCTCTGGTAGGTCTGCTGTGTTGGGAAATGAACCTGGACGTGTCCTGAATCTATGGAGGTCCCAAAGTTTAAGGACCTCAGAGTGTGAGTGGAGCTTCTCCTCTCACTGATCAACGATGAGGCAGGTTCAGACTCCTTCTCACTCTCCTCCTTCTCCTTCTCTTTTCCTTCATCCTCAGACTCACTCTGGCGGGAAACCTCCTTCTTCTCTTTGGGGTCGTCTTCATCCCACAGCCCGTGGCACTGGAAATACGAAGAAGAGGTGATGAGATGCAACGGGAGTGCCTCTGAATGAAAGACCTAGAATCCAAATCTATGCTATGAGTGCGGCAGAATGTTTGTCCCACAATAGGTTCAACCCTCGTGTCGTCCTGCAGGTCAAATTGACCCATTTTAAGTTTGAAAATGTGGGAGAAAAAAATATATTTTCTTCTGATGTCCACATTTTCAATATTTTAGGGAAATTTTTGAACATTTTTTTGGCAGGAAAAAAGAAATGTTAAAAATGTTTCTTTAAGAACATTCGAGAAAAAAATCAAACAAAATCCAGCGAATTTCGCAACTATGAAGCCGTCAGTCACTCAGCTGTGACCAACAACCACAAAAATTCACTCTGGGTTCTGGAGGCATTTAAAAACAGGAAAATATGGATTGTTTTATGATTAATAAAATAAAATAAATGTTTGTATTTATATAGCGCTTTTATCCAAAGTGCTTCACATGATACATCACATTCACCCATACATGGTGGAAGCTGCCATGCAAGGCGCTAACCACGACCCACCAGGAGCAATTAGGGGTTCAGTGTCTTGCTCAGGGGCACCTTGACATGAGCTCGACAGGCCGAGGATTGAACCGGCAACCTTCCAGTTACAAGACGGCCACTCTACCCACTGAACCATGCCACCCAGTGTGTCATACTGCACAGAGGAGAATTTTATTTTTTCTCTTCTAGTCACGGGTGTGCTGACCATTGATGACTTTATACTGCAGTGAAAAAAGAGCCCAGAGCAAGAAAAAAAAAACCACTTCAGAGGTTAAAAGGGTTCAGACATAAATGGTGCTTTAGAGAACTTTCAGCTGGATGATAACTTCTGAACAACAACGGATGTTTATACTGATTGTTGGTTGAGCTCTTTATAAAGAGAAGCGCTGAATACTGCATCCTGAAGCTTTTACTGATATTTACATTAAGGCAGACACCAGATACCTTCAGGATGGACCTGTGGAAGAAGAGAGCCAGTAACTGGACCAGGTCATAGTGGACGTAACCGTCTTTCTTCTCCACGCCGATGATGTTGGGAGGGTAATACGGCTGATTCTTGAATTGGTTGCTCTGATTAAAGGGGAAGAAGCCAAACTGGAAGAGGTACTTGATGACAATGGTGACCTGCAAGGAGAACAGCATCAGTAGTAGTGAGGATTTCTGAGCTGCAGACCAAGAAAAACCTACAGGGTCAATCTACAACTGAGAGACTTTTAAAGTCCCTGGGATATATCTGGCATTTAATTTTATTAAAAATTAAAAAAAAATAATCACTTATGAATAAAAAATGACTGGATATCACTAAAATGTAAACTAAATAACTGTCTGAATTTAACACCAATCACCTTCTAATGAGCTAAACAATAATAAAATGAGTTTATTCAGAAATAGTTTGGATTTTGTTCTTTTATTAAGTTGAGATAATCAGGACAGACATTTCTTTTTTGGCAATATAACAAATTTCATATGGAAAACAACAAATTAAATCTCTTTCCACTAAGTTCCCCGTTACAAAAAACTCCTCTCCAGGAAGTGTGTTAATTCCAGATCACATGACCTGCTCCACATGATGTCATTTCCTCCTGAAGAAAAGACTGGCCAGACTCCAAGGCTTTCTGACTTATTTAGTATAAAGTAGTCAACAGGTTTACTACAAGATCTTTAGAAAGAACTTTACATTTCAATTTTACTCAGCTGTATATATAATATTTAATAGAATCTTTCTCTAAAATGCCATGTGGTGTTTGGTTATGGGCGGCCATGTTGATTTTAGGCCTGAAAACAGCAAAAATGTGAACTACGATACAAAAAGTCCCATCATTGTATATTGACCCTACAAACCAGAACAGGAACGCAGTCAGGCTCCATGCTCGAGCTCTATTCTGAAACCAGATGTCCACCATTCCAAAAACGCTGTCAAAAACTATCGATTAAATGAATACAGCTTGCAGATTTCCTCTGAATGATACCTCTGTGTGCGACTGTACCTCTGTGTAGACGATGGCAGTCATCCAGTAGCGCTTGCTGGGCCGAGGCACCGACAGCATGGCCCAGAGGAAGATGGAGATGGGGAGGACCAGAGTGACGCAGGAGGCTGACACCATGTGGTTGATGATGATGACCAGGTAGCACACGAACTCCGAGCGCGCCACCAGCATGTTGTAGAGGGCGTAGCAGAGCTGCAGGATCAGAGGCTGGCCACGGTAGAACTTATCCGACTGCTCCAGCTCCTCGTCATAAAACATCCTGGACAGGCAAAAGGAAGCATCGATGAAGTACTAAACAGATACAGGAGGTCCTCGGTTTACAATGTCCGCGATTTACATCGTTTTGTCATTACATCAGGACTTATTATGGTCGGTCCTCGGTGTACATACAGCATTTCGTTGTTACGTCAGAACTTATTACGGTTGGTCTTCGATTTAACGAACATCGTTTTGTCTTAACGTCAGAATTTACCACGGTCGGTCTTCGATTTAACGCACATCGTTCTGTCTTTAAGTCAGAACTTACTACGGCCGGTCTTCGATTTAACGTACATAGTTTTGTCTTTACATCAGAACTTACTACTGTCAGTCTTTGATTTAAGGTACGCTGCTTCGTTGCTACGTCAAAACTGATTACAGTCGGTCCTCAGTGTAACATACGGCATTTTGTCGTTACGTCGGAATTTATTACGGTTGATCCTCAGGTGTAACGTACAGCATTTTGTTGTTATGTCATCACCTATTATGGCCAGTCCTCGGTTTAACGCACGTTGCTTCATTGCTCCGTCCGAACTGATTACAATTGGTCCTCGATTTAACGTACGGCATTTCGTTGTTACGACGGAACTTATTACAGTCGGTTCTCGCTTTAATGTAAGTCATTTTGTCGTTACGTCGGAACTTAGTACAGTCGGTCCTCGGTTTAAAGTACGGCGTTTTGTCGGAACTGGTTCAGTGGAACTAGTTGGCGAGCAGAGTGGATAAATACCATATGTACAGTCGTCACACAGTGCTATAAGACAGCTTTGTTTACATGTTCACCTGTATTTTCCTCGCTAGTTGTGTTTCAGTGTGAGCTAATGACTTGTTTTCGGTACTATAGTTGTAAAAATGTCTAAACTGATTGATATTGTGATGCACATAACGGCTTTGTTTTTGTCACGCCCACAGCCTCGGGCTCTAGATAGTGGCAGCGCTCTCCCCTCCCCCTTCCTCTGTTCCAGCCAGGTGTGTACAGGTTCAGCTGGAAGCGGCAGGTGTACCTCATCATACAATCAGCCTGATCAACGTGAGCAGGTGGGAGATGATACAATCACCACTCTCCAACCATAAAATCAGTCTACAGTCACTACTCAATGCTACACCGTGAACAACCACCGGTTATTCTGAGTCTCTCCTGGTTCCTGTTGATCCTGGCTAACTCTTGTTTGCTCTTCCCAGTCTGGTCTCTGCCTGCTCGTGCCTCACCTTGGACCCCCCACCACAGCCGTTGGCCTCCGTAACCCTACAGATTCCTGGACTTTTCCACCTCGTGCATCAGACAGCTTGCCAACCTTGGGAAACTGCCTGCCTCAACCACACTGCCTGCAAACGCCAACTTCCCTCCCCGACTCCGGACCCCCAACAACAGCCACACTTCCCTTCATCTCCCCCTGTCAGCTAAGTTCTTTTTACTTCCTGGTTAAATTTACCAGTTGCTTTACAGGTAATGTAGTTCATGATTTCCTGTCTTGTTTTTCTAATCTATTCTCTGATAGAATAGTTCTTGTAACTCCTGGTTTATCTCAGCAGTTGATACTTGGCTCTGTTTAGCTCGTGTTCTCTGTAATAGCTTGTTAGTCTCTCCTTCCTGGGTCTTACCTATTGTAGGTTAGCTTATGTGTTTTTCTGACATTGTGTAATTACCCACCAGTCCGCTAGTAGGCCTTAGTGTCCGTTCAACTTCCATAGGTATCACTTCCACTTGTACTTCATTGTTTAAATTACTAGTCTTTGCTCTCTGTCATTCACTTATTGTAAATAAACCTTTATATTTTTACATTCTTGTGTCGTTTCTCATTTTTATAGTGAACTTGCAGCAAAGCATCTGAGACCAGCAGCTTTTGATTTCTTAGGGGCTGAAGGTTAAACTCACTTACTTGTTGAGCAGCAGATCGCTGGCAGTCAGCTCGGTGGTCATCGAAGGCAGCATGATGTCAGACCTGCTGTCTGAGCGGCTGTCTGAGGTCATCAGCATTCGTCTCCTCCTGTCCTCCATGTCGCTGTCGTCGTCGCTAACCTCCAGACGGTCAAAGCTGACTGCTTTGCTGTAGCTGGGAGGTATGTCGGCGTCAGATGTTTTGGAAGCATCTGTGTCAGGAGTGTAGAGGAGCCCAGCCTGGGATTCTGTCTGCATGAAGTCCTGCTGTCCTCCATCTTCACTCTCAGTGATGAAGTCCTTCTCCTGACCAGAGGGACCAGACTCCGTCTCTTCCGGCCTTAAGGAGGGGCCCTCATCTGGACCAAAGGACTCCCAGGGAGCCTCCTCTCTTTCCTGGTCCTCTGGTACCTCAACTCTCTGTAGCTCCTCCACACCTTCCACACCTTCCTCACCTTCCTCACCTTCTACACCTTCCACACCTTCCACACCTTCCACACCGTCTTCACCTTGATCACCGTCTTCACAGTCTTCCTCCTGCTGCTCTTCTTGTTCCTCCACAGGTTCTCCATCACTCCAGTGTTCACCTTCAGCCTCCTCGCTCTCATCCAGCTGCTGGGACTCCCAGGGAACCTGCTGCCGCTCTTCACCCTGGTCCTGCTCGTCCTCCACTTCTTCTATGGTGTCTGTAGTTCCCTGTCTGGAGTAGAGCATGACGCACTGGGTTGTCTCGCTGCAGAGGGTGAAAAACACATTAATAAAACTATCAAACTACTACTATTAATGTACTGTATGTTTACTGTATTTTCATATTTTTCTGTATTTTTAGTATTTTTTACTATATTTTACTGTATTTTTTCTACATGTTTCTGTCTTATTGCTATATTTTTACTGCATTTTCACTATACTTTTACTGTATTTTTACTATTTTTTCACTATATTTTTACTACATTTTTATTATATTTTTACTGTATTTTTTATAATTTTTTTACGATATTTTTTACTACATTTTTATTATATTTTCACTGTATTTTTTAAATAAATTTTTACTATATTTTCACTACATTTTTATTCTATTTTTGCAGTATTTTTACTACATTTTTATTCTATTTTTGCTGTATTTTTACTATACTTTATTACACTACCATTCAAAAGTTTGGGGTCACTTAGAAATTTAGGTCATCTTCAGGTTTCTGACAGGAAGCAACAAACTAAAGTCATGCGGTGATGCAGCTGAAGTTCAAACCAGCGCTGAGGAGATGCAGTGATGTGAGTCATGTGAGTGAGACAGGTGTGCAGATGTTCGATGCAGGAGGACTTGTGCAGCACCTGGAGATGAAGCTGCTGCCACTGTCCATGGACGAGTTGGACATGTCCAGGCCGTACATCTTACGCAGCTTGGGCCTGGCGCGCTCGCTGGTTTTGGGAATGAACTCTGCGTCCAGGTCGTCCAGGGTGGACTGGCGAGAAAACAGCGTGGTGGCCTCGGTGAAGGCGCTGAGAGGAGGTGAGAGATGGGAGGATGAGGGGTGAGAAGGGTGAGATGGATCTATGTTATTTTACAGAGACAGGTGGTATAAAAGCATCTAATCCAACCACAGCGTTAGATCGATGAAGTGAAGAGTTTGGATGAAGTGAAAAATGTAAAACTACATTCTACATTTTCCCCAATAGAACCGAATGAGATCAGGACAGCTTTGAACATCTAAGAAAGGCAAAATCTGTGTATATTTTAACTTTAAACCTGCCGATGGGTTTGAAAGACACATTGTCTTTTTAAACAATCACCAAAATAGCAGAGGAAACTGCGAAAAGAGGAAGAATAAATCAAATTTTCTTGAATTTATCATGTATGACTTTTCCAAAGTAGTTCTGGTGGTGGTTTGTGGTGGTGGTTTGTGGTGGTGGTTGGTGTTGGTGGTTGGTGTTGGTGGTTGTTGGTTGGTGTTGGTAACTGGTGGTTGGTGGTTAGTGTTGGTAACTGGTGGTTGGTGGTTGGTGTTGTTGGTTGGTGGTTGGTGTTGGTGGCTGGTGTTGTTGGTTGGGGTTGTTGGTTGGGGTTGTGGTTGGTGTTGGTGGTTGGTGTTGGTGGTTGGTGTTGGTGGTTGGTGTTGGTGGTTGGTGGTTGGTGTTGTTGGTTGGGGTTGTGGTTGGTGTTGGTGGTTGGTGTTGTTGGTTGGTGTTGTGGTTGGTGTTGGTGGTTGGTGTTGGTGTTGGTGGTTGAACTGAAGAAGCCTCTTGGATGAGAGGTGAAACGTCTTCAAGGAACTTTCGTAAAGTGGATTGATTTAAACTACTTTGGATAACCATGACCTCAATGAATGAGAACCTACACAGACATGTATGACTTTTGATTTTGGGGAATTAACCAGATTTAGGCTTAAAATCCCGATATTTCATTAATATCACCAGACTCAACTACGACCAACAGTCGTGACAAAAACTCAAAGAATTTGTGAGTTTTTTGTGTGCTCAGAATCCAGCGCTCGTCATATCCAGAGGCCTAAATACACTCTCAGTCGCAGCGCCACCTGGTGGACATGCGTGGATTCGCTGACCAGCACGGACGTGAGCACCCGGTCCAACTGTATTTTATGATCCCTACCTAAAATATCCTTCAGCTTTTAAGTCGGCATGTCCTGAGGAGCAAAGTTATCTCCATCCCAAGTGTACCTGGATATGCTGTCTCTAGAGGCCGTGGAGTCCTGACTTTCCATCTGGTATCTTCTCCGCCTCCTTTGCACCCTGCTGGAGCCCGAGGCCGACCCGTCCTCGCTGAGCTGATCCATGCTGGCCTGTCTGGACATGTTGAGCCTCATGGCCTTCTGGTAGTAGACGTGGATGCTCTCTCTGGACGGCACGTTGCCCTGGAAGGAGGAGATCAGTTCATAGATTACTGGGGATGTCCGATATTTTCTTTTTTTGCCGATAACCGATATGCCAATATTGTCCAAATCTCAATTTCTGATTTGGATATCAACCGATTATATCTTCTAGTCATGGTTGTGTTGTTTCCATGGAGGTGCAGGATTTTATGTTGTGGTGAAAAATGATCCCAAAATGAGTAAAAATGTGACATGAACAAAAAAAACCAACATAAACACCTTGGAGTCCACAGCATTAAACACGTTTTAGTACGTACGCTGCCTATAACTTGTGCTATTTTGAGATTGTTTTTAACATTAGCATCTCCAGGTCAAGTGCTGAAGTGTTTACAACCTGAAAAATTCAAACAAAATCACATAAAACAACATAAAAACCTACAAAATACAGTAAAAGTTATGAGTCAGGAAATCACTGGACTGATTTTGAGGAGTAGTAATGACACGGTTTGATATGAAATAATGCTAATAAGTGTGCTAAGGACATTGAATGAGCCAGTAAATAGATTCATTTTAACTTAAAGACGAGGTCATGGAGGTTTCCGTACCTTCTTGACCTCTCTGGTCAGCATGCAGCGCTCTATCCTCAGCACCGTGGAGATGTCGATGTACTCCCTGCACATGTCGTTCATCCACTTAGTGAAGCTGTCCACCGTTGTCTGGAAAAGCACCCAGGTGAACTTTATGATGTTGAACACTCGCTTGATGATGTTGTCTGAGGGAGGGGAAAAAACGCGGAAGAGGATAGTTTAACCATTCTGTTGTTCTCATTTACAAGCACCAAAAAATATTGTTTCCTTGTCTGAAAAAAATTCAAAAAATCTGCAAAAAATTCCTCAAATTTCTAGAAATTTGTAAAACTTTCAGAAAAAAATTCCAATACTTCCTTAAAAGTTTCCCTTAAAAGTTTAATTTTTTTTAAAAAAAATCCCCCAAATGTGACAAGAAAATTCTTGTAAATATTTTCAAAAAATGATTAAAAATCTTTCAAAAATTCTAAAAATATCTAAAGTGATTACATAAATATCAGTAAAACATTCACATAAAAATCAGCCAAAATCCAGCGCTTAAGAAACATTTTTAATGTTTTTTTTTCCACCAAAAAATGTTCAAAGATTTCCCAAAAATGTTGCAAATGAGGTGAAGTGGTTCCAGATTGAATGCTTCCAGTGTGGTGCTTAGAATAAGTCAGTCTTTAATTCCTAAACATAATAAAACAACGTTCTTGCAGAGAAGCCAACCTGGACCACCGGCCTTCTTGTTCTCTTCCGTCTTTTCCTGCCCATCAGAAAGCTCTCCGACCTCGATGGTCACATGACCTGCTGAAGTCCAGGAAAGAATCTTGTTGGTGTTTAAAACAGCAGAAAGCTCTTTTTTATTTCCTCTTCATCACCAGGACCTGCTTACCATCCTTCTTGCTCTTCCGTTTTCTAACCCCCCTGGTGTATTTCTTCCAGAACTTGCGTCTGTCTTTGGCCCGAGCCCTCAGAGCAGCTTTAGGGTCGGTGATCCAGGCGTGGTAGAGGAACTGCAGAACAGACCACGGCAGATTAGTTTCAGGAAAAGGATGTGAGGCAGAAACGTGAATAATGCAGTAAAAGGGCAACAACAAGCAAAAAAAAAGAAATAAAAAATCTAAACTTAGGCTGGTTAAAAAAACTTAAATACAAATGATCTAAACCAGCGGAGTCAAACTCATCATAGTCCAGGTTCCACATTCAGCCCAGTTTGACCTCCAGAGACCAGTAAAATCACAGCAAAATAACCACTAAACAAACACAACTCCTAATGGTTCCTTTGATTTAGAGCAAAAATATTCACAAGACAAAATAATACAAAAATGAGACACGAAATGACACAAAATGAAACAAATAGGAGACAAAAAGTTAGACAAACGACAAAAACGAGACAAAAAAATCCACAAATGACACAAACAAGAAACAAAATGACAAAACAGTCGACTAACAACACAAGTGAGACAACAAAACACAAAACGACACAAATGACGCACAAAACAATGACTAACACAAAACAATGACTAACACAAAACACAAAATGAGAAAAATAAGACAAAAAAACACAAGCAAGACAAAAAGGAAACAAAACGACTAAACAATAATCTAGTATTTTACTTCATGATCTAAACAACTTGCCATGGTCTAGAAATGATTTTAAATTTATAGTTTTACTCGTTTACAATCTGCAGTTAATGTCTTCTCTGTAATTTTTACACTTTGAGGGCCGGATTGGACCCTCTGGAGGACCACTTTTGGCCCACAGGCCTCATGTTGGACCCTCTGGAGGACCGCTTTTGGCCCACAGGCCTCATGTTGGATCCTCTGGAGGACTGCTTTTGGTCCACGGGCCTCATGTTGGACCCTCTGGAGGACCGCTTTTGGACCATGGGTCTCATGTTGGACACCCCTGATCAAAACTTAAGACTATTTTCTAAGGCTGACCTTAACTTCTCAATAGGGATGTCCGACATTGGCTTTTTTGCCGATAACCGATATGTCGATATTGTCCAACTCTAAATTTCCGATTCCGATATCTACCGATATCTGTGGGCTGTTTAACTAGTTTTAGATAACGTCACATATCTCCTGTGGTGGGATTAACACATCATGCCTCATTTTATTGTGATGCTCCATTGGATGCATTCTCAGATGGAAACACTGTCTGAGCAAAGTAAGAAAACTACTTCAACTGAAGTTATAGAAAAAATGACACATTTATGCCTTTTTTTTTACTTTTAATTGTCTCAAACAATAATTCACACTCTCCCTCCCTCTATGAGTCGGTAAATGCCGGTAAATCCAGGTGTTATTTTATCGGTTTTCATGATGAGCAAAAAAAAAGCCGATAACGATATTGACCAATATTACATTTTTATGCTAATCAGGCTGATAATATCAATATTATCAGACATCCCTAGTCATAGTTGATGCAGCAGCTCAAGTGAAAATAAATGCTTTTTCAATTTCACATTAGAGCTCCTTGAGTTTTGTTTTGTTGCACTAATTGCAAATAATAGTTTATTTTTGTGGTGAAGTTGACACATCAAAATCCAGTCAATGCTGTTTTTACGTTTAGAAATGAGGTTATGTTCATGTTTAAGTAATCTAATGATCAGCCTCTATAAGTAACAGTAACGACATTTGCATTAAAATGAGTCATATTAATGTATTAAAACATGCGTCACCATCAGCAGAACCTGAAACCAATAACAGCCATCAAACAGCAGATAATGGAGCAGCAGAGCACACAGAAACACAAACACTTCATGCCCATCAGCCAGAACAAAGCGTTTCCCTTCCAGGTCATATTTGATGATTTCTGTCCGATCGGTGTTCCTGCTGCTGTGTAAACACACAAACTATCTGTTGACAGCACTAAACATGAGCTGGAAGGGTGCTGTGCTGTTATTTGAGCCGGCAGACGTTCACACAGCATCAGACGGTGGTCAGTACCTTTCCTGCCTTCACTACGTACTGCAGCACAGTTTTAGGCAGCTTAATGATAGATCTGGGCAAAGCCAGAACAGCGGAGACGAACTTCCCGATCGCTCGCTGAAGAGGAGGACAGCGTGGGAGAGTTAGTGGGATCAGCTTTCACACTGTTAGACACAGAAGAGGCTGAATGTGTGAAGAAACAGCAGAGAGGAGAGGATTTCAGAACAGATTATGAGTGTTAGTGTTCAAAACCAGGAGTCACAGCGGAAAAAATACAAACAAAAGCCCAGATTCTGTTATTTCATCTCAAAAAATAAGAATAAATGTATTTCATCTAAAAAAATAAGAATAAACGCATTTCATCTCAAAAAATAAGAATAAACATATTTCATTTCAAAAAATAAGAATAAACGTATTTCATTTCAAAAAATAAGAATAAACTAATTTAATCTCAAAAAATAAGAATAAACATATTTCATCTCAAAAAATAAGAATAAACATATTTCATCTCAAAAAATAAGAATAAACGCGACTGTATAGGTAAAATTACACGACGATGAACTGCAGTGTTTCGTTTTTACCCATCTGTAGGTGTGTGGGAGGTGAGTGGGAGGGTTTCTGCAGCATCACATGAGAGAAACAGATCACAACATAATGAAATAAAGTCCTTCTGCGCTCCAGTGAAGTGCTATGAAGTGTCATGTCTACGCAAGGCTGCGAAAACTCTATCAACATTTACTTACTTGTCAAAAGTGGTACACGCTAAGAAAATGTCACTCAGTGTTCTGTGTTGTAAAAAAAAAAGCAACGCATCCCTTTTAAATTTTAATTTGCACGTTTGTTCCATCTGTCACGCAAAACAGAGAATTAGAAACAGAAAGCAAAGTGCCACATCTTCAAAAACCAATAATTCGACCCTGTGAAGTAATATTTTTGCAACAGATACATCCAGAAGGAGAAAGGAGCCACCTGAAACGCTGACTTTTTGGGCGGCTCCTCGTCTTTTTTCTCCTCCTCTTCCTCTTCTTCCTCGCTGTCGGTTTCAAACAAGTAATAGTCTCCACTTCTAACCACTGAGGGGCAGAAGGCAAAGTGTTGTTACAGTCAGACAGAGGTTAAAGTCACTTTTTTAACCCTCGTGTTGTCTTTGGGTCAACAATGACCCAGCCGCTATGTTTAATAGTGTAGAAAAACCGACAAAGTGTAGAAAAACCCCTAAATGACTTTTTCAGCTTGAAATTCGAGGACTTTTCCATGCTGCATACTGCACAGTGTCACTGTATGGAATGTAAGGAATGCAAAATAACTACAAAACAAAAAAACACACACACAAAATCACAGAAAAAAGATAGAAAACAACTTCAAAAGACGCAAAATCACCACAAAACAAGGAAAATCATGACAAAAGCATGCAAGAACCACCACAAAAGATGAAAATCCACCACAAAAAGATGCAAAAGCCACCAAAAAATATGTAAAACGATCATAAAAAAATGCAAAATGGCCACAAAAGATGGAAAATCGCCACAAACAGATGCAAAAACCACCACAAATGGCTTCCATTCCATACGATTCCACTGTACAGCGTACGCTACACGGTTATTTCCCTTCAAAAATGCATTTGAAGCTGCTTTCTGTACATTTCTGGTACTTTCTTGACACATAGAAGTACTACTACTTGCTGAACAAATAATGTTTACACCTGTGCAGCACTTTCAGCAGCAATAATAGTGACAATAAACCTCTACTTTAGTAAAGACAACAGTTTGAATGTGTGTGATGTAATAAAAAGAAGTGGCATCACTGATTAAATCCAGTCTCTCTGCCCTCTGAAGACAGAAAAACCAGACATTCACAAAGTGTGTGACACAGGACTGGTAGGTTCTTTATGTAAAATGAGACTTTTTTGTTGAAAATTCAATGAAGCTGCTCTGTTTTAGAGGCTCAGTGGAGGCGGATCATTTCTGAGGAGAGATCAGGATGTTCAGACAACACGAGGGTTAATACAGTCATGGATAAAACCATTGGCACCACTGGAGTTTTTCCAGAAAATACACCGTTTCTCCCAGAAATTGTTAAAATTTCAACTGTTTTGGTATACACGTGTTTATTTCATAGAAGAAAAAAGACAAAACTAACATAATTTTACACAAAACTCAACAAATGGGCTGGACTAATTGTCGGAACCCTTTTCAAACTGTGGGTAAATGATTTTATTTCAAACATGTGATGCTCGTTTAAACTCACCTGTTGCAGTAACAGGTGCCGTAATCTAGAAATCACACCTGAAGCCAGTTAGAATGTCTAAAAGTTGACTCAACCTTTGTGTTGTGTGTCTGTGAGTCACACTAAAATAATGGAGAGGAGAAAGAAGAGCAGAGGAGTGTCTGAGGATTTGAGCAGCAGAACTGTGGGAAAATATGAACAATCTCAACGTTACAGGACCGTCTCCAGAGATCCGGAAGCTCCTTTGTCCACTGTGTGTAAAATAATCAAGAAGTTTATAACTCATGGAGCTGTGGCTGATCTCCATGGATGGAAGAGAAAAACTGATGAAAGAAAGAAACACAGGACAGCTGGAATGGTGGATAAACATCCTCAGTCAACATCTACACGAATCCAGGCTGTTCTGCAGACTCGGTTGGTTGGATAGATGGATGGATGGATGGTTGGTTGGTTGGTTGGTTGGTTGGTTAGATGGATGGATGGTTGGTTGGTTGGTTAGATGGTTGGTTGGTTGGTTAGATGGATGGTTGGTTGGTTGGTTGGTTTGATGTTGGACGGATGGTTGGATGGTTGGTTGGTTGGATGGTTGGTTAGATGGATGGATGGTTGGTTGGTTGGTTAGATGGTTGGTTGGTTGGTTAGATGGATGGTTGGTTGGTTTGATATTGGACGGATGGTTGGATGGTTGGTTGGTTGGATGGTTGGTTGGTTGGTTGGTTGGTTGGTTGGTTGGTTGGTTGGTTGGTTGGTTGGTTGGTTAGATAGATGGTTGGTTGGTTGGTTGGTTAGATGGATGGTTGGTTAGATGGTTGGTTGGTTGGTTGGTTGGTTGGTTAGATGGATGGTTGGTTCGATGTTGGATGGATGGTTGGATGGTTGGTTAGATGGATGGTTGGTTGGTTGGTTGGATGGTTGGTTGGTTGGTTGGTTAGATGGATGGTTGGTTGGTTGGTTGGTTGGTTGGTTAGATGGATGGTTGGTTGGTCATTCGGTCGGTCAGCTGGGTGTTTGGCTAAAGAAGCAAAAGTGTCAGCTCAGACCAAACGTGATCGTCTGAATGAGAAGAAGCTCTGTGGCAGGAGACCGAGGAGAACCCCACTGCTGACAAACAGACATAAAAAACCAGACTGAAGTTTGTAAAAATGTACCTGAGTAATCCTCAGTCCTTCTGGGAGAACGTTTGAGATGAAGGTAGAGCTTTCTGGAAAAACACGTCATTCTGCTGTTTACAGAAAACAGAATGAGGTCTACAAGGAAAAGAACTCAGAACCTGCAGTCAGACATGGTGGAGGTTCACAGATGTTCTGAGGTTGTTTTTCTGACGGTGTGAAGGAATCATTAAATCTGGAGACGATCAAAATATTTTGGGCCTGGGTCTGCATCAGAGATCATGGATGTTCCAGCAGGACAATGACCTGAAACATTCCTCAGATAGCACCAAGAAATGGTTGGAGACGAAGTTCTGGAGAGTTCTGAAGTGTCCAGCAGTGAGTCTGGATCTAAATCCCACTGAACACCGATGGAGAGATCTCAGAATTACTGCTGCAAGAAGGAACCCTTCAAACCTGAGAGACCTGGAGCAGTTTGCAGAAGAAGAGTCCAAAGCGCCATCTGAGAGGAGGAAGAAGCTTGTTGATGGTTGCAGAAAGCGACTGGTTTCACTTTTTTCTTCCAAAGAGGATGAAACCAAATGCTGAGTTGTTTGAGTTTTGTGTAAAATTCTGTCAGTTTTGTCTTTTTTCTTCTGCTTTTATGTGTTTTTTCCAACATTCATCAAGGAAATAAACACGTGTATACCAAAAAACATCTGTAATTGCAATAATCTCTGGGAGAAACGGTGTATTTTCTGGAAAAACTTCCAGGAGTGCCCATACTTTTGTCCATGACTGTGTACATCAGAGAAGGTTTGGTTGCTGAAAGGAAAACGTTAAATTCTATTCCTCTAAGTTGACCTACAGCTAGTCATGAAACAACATCAGAACCGTGAGAGGGTGAAACACACAAATGCAGAATGTCAGTAAAAGAGTGTCTGCTTTCAGTCTGCACAGTGGCCTCTAAGCTGACGGACTCCAGGTAGAAGGACGGGATAGACGAGGCTGACTTATGTCCTTGAACAGAACCGCGGTGGGCAGGAGATGAGGGAGGATGCTGGGAAGATGGAGGCGAAACACCAAATGACAAGAAGGTAAAACAATTTGAAAATGTCGTGTGGGGGTGGAGATGAGACATGAGTTCAAACCAAACAGGCGGAGAAGCTTTTTGTTCATCGCAGAGGGTTTGATCGCCGGGCCAATCGCTGTTCTACCTGTTTGGGGATCATGTCTGCAGGCAAAGAATGAAGAAAGCCGTCGTCCTTTATGGGAACAAAGCCGAGCCGACTTCATGTCTTTGCTTAAAGTGTTTCTACAACACAGAGATTCTCTACTGGGGGCTCTGCAGGTCAGACCAGAGACGAGTTCATGTTTGAAACAACATCCAGCCGTTAGTCGTTTTCTTCTCATCGTGTCTATTTAAGGCAGGGGTGTCCAACATGAGGGCCGTGGTCCAAAAGTGGTCCTCCAGAGGGTCCAATCCGGCCCTCAAAGTGTAAAAATTACAGAGAAGACATTAACTGCAGGTTGTAAATTAGTAAAACTATAAATTTAAAATCATTTCTAGACCATGACAAGTTGTTTTGATCATAAAGTAAAATACTAGATTGCTCACTGGTCGTTTTGCCTCATTTTGTTTTGGAATATTTTGTCTTGTTTTGTTTGTCTGACTTCTGTTTGTATCATGTTTTTGTCGTTTTGTAACTTTTCTGTCTAATTTTTTGTCTTTTTTGTTGTTTCATGTCGTTTCTGTCATTTTTGTCTCTGTCTCATTTTTTGTCCTTTTGCTTCTTACTTTTGTTGTTTGTCTGTCATTGTAATATTTTGTCTTGCTTTTGTTGTTTTTGGTGTTTTTCTGTCTGACTTTTGTCATTTGTCTCGTGTTTTTGTTGTTTTGTTTCTCTTTTTTGTAATATTTTGTCTTGTTTTGTTGCTTTTTGTCGTTTTCTGTCTAAGTTTTGATGTTTTGTCTTGTCTTTGTCATTTTGTATCTCATTCTTGTAATATGTCGTAATGTTTTTGTTGCTTTTTTGTCTTTTTCTGTCTGACTTTTGTCGTTTTGTCTCTCATTTTCGTCATTTTGTGTCTCATTTCGGTACTATTTTGTCATGTTTTTGTCGTTCTGTGTTTCCTTTTGTCTGACTTGTGTTTTTTGTTATTTTTGTCATTTTGTGTTATTTGTTGCTTTGTGTATCGATTGTGTTGAATTTCTTTAGAAATTTCGGGTTGTTTGTAATGTTTGGTAAAAAGATAATTCCTTAAATGTGAACATGTTCAGAATGTATTTTTTGCACTAAAACAAAGGAACCATTAGGAGTTGTGGTTATTTTTAGGTTACTATGCTGTGATTTAACTGGTCTACTTCAGGTCAAACTGGGATGAATGTGGAACCTGGACCAAGATGATTTAAGGTGACCCTTCAATCATCTCAAACCTTTATTCCTCTCCAGACATGCAGGGTGAAGCTGCAGGTGATGATGACCCTTAAATAGAGACGGAAAACGATTAAAGTCTGGAGGCGAGCCAAAGCTGGCGGTGCCTTCAGAGCCCAGCAGCAGTATGGGAATCTTAAGCGTTCTGGTCAAGGACACAAGGGCCAATCAGAGTGTAGGAAGAGAAAAGAGGGGGTTTGGATTGGTCAACCTACTGGAAGCATGGTCAACCCACGGCCTCCACCACTGCTTTTTTTTGGTCTTGGCTTTGGTGCGCTGTGCTCCTAAAATTTCACAAATACATCAAGGCAACATTTCATAAGAAAATCACTTCTTTTACTGCAGGTTTTTAAGGCATATTTTCCACTAAGTCTCAAACACTGAACGGAAAAGACATCATCACACAACACGGCTGCATTCTGTCATCAACCCTCTGAACCCCAAAACATGCCAGCAGGTGAGAAAGGCATGTTGTCTTTAAAGAAACAAACAAAAACAAACCTGATAAACAAACAGTTACATTATGCCACATTTATGAGCCAGAAACTCTCAGAAAAAATCACAACATTTCATTTAAATCGCTTTATTCCGTGTTTCTTAACCCTGAAAAACTCACTGCTGCATAGATAGATAGAATTTTTGGTCATTGTTTTGTATATTTGGGTAAATTATATACACCCTCTTTCTCATTCAAATGAATGAGAAACCGTCCTAAAACTTTTGACAGGGGGTGTACATTTACCATTGCCAGATTCAAATTATTTCTGTGACCGTTGTGTTTCTTTCATTAACCGATGGGGTACCAACAATTCAGTTTATTTTGGTCATTTTTTTTTCTATATTTGGGTCATACAGGGTTAAAGCAAAAAAAAAAAAAAAAAACATCAAAAATCCTGCATTCTTAGGAAAAACTGAGAAGTCATTAGTAGCTCAGCTGTGACCAAGTCAATAAAATGCTGGGACTTTCTGGATGAGCTGCAGGTTGTTTTTACACAGAAAAGACTGAAAAGAACCTGAAAGAATCCTCAAACATTTCAGTCCGTGAGCTGCTCGTCTGTGACGTTCAGTTATGTCAGGAAATGCGGCCAAATCTGAGCTCATGAAAATTTAATCCAACTCTCTTTATTCTCTCACTCTTTTATATTATTTTATGATCTCATTAAAAAATTGCCAATAATAAACAATTTGCTTTAAAATTTAGGGACTTCTCGGTTGAACTGCAGGTTGTGTTCAAGCAGAACAGATAAAAACATGCAAACAAATTAAAAATGCAAATAGTAAATTATCTCTGGCATGTAGAGCCTCAGTGATGGTAAAACCTGTGGGCAACTTAGAAAAATGTTCTCCGTGTTGATTACAAGTTTTTGCAAAGTAAATGATTAAACATCGACTTTTTTCTCTCCTTTTTTGTAATTTATGGCATCAGATCTTTGCTACGCTGCACAAATCTGGACGTTTCTGAGTCCAGCTGCGACCAACAATCCCTTGATAATATTCTTTTGCTAAACTCGGCTGAACTGCAGGCAGTGTTTAAACAGACAGAAGACGTGTAGAGGAAACAAATAAAAAAAAAATCCATAATATCTATAAAATAGTGAGTCTCCTATTTTCTCACAGTATTGAAAACACGTGGGAAAAATATTGATTATGCAGAGTCCAGGTTTGTTCAATATTTGTCAAATAATAATTGAAAAAGTTTAACTTTTTTCTATGATTCTATTGTTGATTTAATGTCATTTTAGCTGACTGCACAAAAGACGTTTCAGATATTTCTATGAACACAGCGGTGCAGTTTAAAATGAGCCCACAGTGAGTAAAAATGTGACGGGAGCAAAAAACATTCAGAAACGTCTTGGGGTTCAGAGGGTTCACTGGATGAATTTCACTCACACCAACCTTCCTTCAGCACTACGAGCAATTCTACTACTAGAACCTCACCGTAACTTCACTGTAATTTAACTTAATTTAACTTCACTGTAATTTAACTTGACTCAGTTTAACTTAACTACATTGTAACTGTTCTTAACTTGACTTAACTTCACTGTAACTTAACTGTAATGTAACTTAACTTCAGTGTAACTTAACAGTAACTTCACTTGACTCAGTTTAACTTAACTACACTGTAACTGAGCCTGACTTAACTTCACTGTAACTTAACTGTAATTTAACTTGACTTCACTGTAATTTTCTTTAACTGGAACTAAACTTCTACTACTGTCACACCAGCTGTTTCTAACACAGCGTGAGGCCCCGGCAGGCTTCTTCATACCATCATCATCGTCCTCGTCATCCGGCTGCACGAGCGCTTGTCCTTCTCCAGACCCCTGCGCCAGGTTCATCATCCTCTCTTTGCCCCTTTTAAACTTCTGCTGCCTGACCTTAATGCGCTCCATCCTGATTGGACCAGAGAGACGGTGAGACGCCGACACACAAAAACATCCCAACAGTCCGACTGCAAGCATCTCCGGGCTTCATGTGGAAATCAAAGCATGACGAGGGACGATGGAGTGCTCATCAGAGAGCAGATGAGTAACTCCTGAGGTAGCCATAAGTGGTGAAGACACACTGTCTTTACGTCGTATCGTATCCTAAGAGCTGCCAGGAAACAATAAAGACCGAGCCAGGAGATGCTTGTAGTCCACAACACGCTTTCCTGAGTCATGTTTACTTCCTAAATTAGACCTAACGAGACTCATCAAAGACATTTAAAACCCTGAAACAGACAGAAGCATTCTGTTTGAGCTTACCTTGTACACTTTTCCAATTGTCGGCAAATCTAATTAGACAAAGAATCGACTCTACTAACGAGAAGTGCTGCTGTATTCCTCTGTGCTACGGAGCTCAATTATTGTCTAAAACCTGTTATAAACACACCAGTGAGTCACACCGCTGCACTGGAAGACACTTTCCTTCGTTACTAGAAGACATACGCTGATATTTATTTGATTCAGAGCCACATGCATCATCCTGCTGCTGTGGATTCTCACTAAATGTGTTTTAACGCTCGTGTCGTCCTGCAGGCCAAAACTGACCCGTTTAAAGTCTGAAAATGTGGAAAAATAAATACATTTTCACAGTGAAATTTCTGATGTCCACATTTTCAACATTTTTGGGAAATTTTTGGACATTTTTTAATTGGAAAAAAAGAAATGTTGAAAATGTTTCTGAAGAACATTCACATAAAAATCAACCAAAATCCAGCGAATTTCACTGGATTTTGGTTGATTTTTATGTGAATGTTCTTAAGAAAATATCAGAAGTTTTACTGATATATATGGAATCACTTTAGATGTTTTTAGAATTTTTTGGGAAATTTTTTACTCATTTTTTGAAAATATTTACAAGCGTTTTCTTGCCAAATTTGGGTGATTTTTTAAAATAAAACTTTTCAGGGAAACTTTCAAGGAAATATTGGAATTTTCTTCCTGAAGGTTTGGCAAATTTTCAGAAATTTGGGGAATTTTTTTGCAAAATTTTTGGATTTTTTTCAGACAAGGAAACATTTTTTGGTGCCTGTAAATGAGGACAACAGGAGGGTTAATGCATCACCAAATTTAAAAAAACAACCCCCAACAGATGCACTAATTATTCCTGGTTGAGTTTGTTGTTAAAAATGGAATGATACTGTGTGACTTTTTTTTAGGTATGGGAGCTGGGAAGAACCGCAAAAATAAAAAATAAAATGAAACAACACCTTTAAGTTTAGGAGGAAAGATAAACAGCCGATCACAAAAGAAACCCTGTGAGTTCTATCCAGTAGCAGACACGTTTAACACTCAGTGGGAGTTTATTAATCCTAAACGTGACGTCGCTTCTTTCACAGGCCTCTTTTCTGGAGTAAATAAATACTTAACTGGAGTCCAGAGTAAGACATCGGGAGGATTACTTTGAGTTATGTGAACTGAAACATGACGTATTTGAAGCTTTAGGGTCAGGTCGTGTGCAGTGTTTTCCACACACAGTGAGATGAAGGTTAAACGTTTAGAGTCTCACTGTCTCTTCAGCTGCTCCACAGACTTTCGTTCCTCCTCCAGTCGGGCTCTGACCGCCTTCACTATGGTGGCCTGAAACAGCTCTGCTCCTCTGAAACACAAAAACGCACACAACAAACAGGAAGTTCAAAGTGAGTCTGGAAAATACAGCAGGTTAAATCCATCCATTCTCTATGCACCGCTTTATCCTCACTAGGGTCATGGGGGGTGCTGGAGTCTATCCCAGCTGACTCAGGTGAAGGCAGGAGACACCCTGGACAGGTCACCAGTCTGTCACAGGGCTACATATACAGACACACAATCACACTCACATTCACACCTACGGGCAATTTAGAGTAACCAATTAACCTCAGCATGTTTTTGGACTGTGGGAGGAAGCCGGAGTACCCGGAGAAAACCCACGCATGCTCAGGGAGAACATGCAAACTCCATGCAGGAAGATCCCAGGCCGGGATTTGAACCGGGGATCTTCTTGCTGCAAAGCGAATGTGCTAACCACTACTCCACTGTGCAGCCCAGTTAAATGCTGTTATTGCATATTTAATGATCAAAACAAGCATCACTGTAACTCACCTCTCAACTGCTCTAAATGTTCATGTTTCTGTCCCACTTTTTGGAGCTTTGGAAACATTTATGCTCTCCAATACTGTATTTTTTTATTTAAATATAAACAACTAAACTTAATTTCCCTGTAATCTAACTTCACTTAACTGTAATTTAACTTGCCTTTTCTTAACTCAGCTGTAAATTAATTTGACTTCTCTGTAGTGAACTAAATTTAACTTAAGTCTACTGGAGCTGAACTTAATTTCACTGTAACTTAGCTTAACTGAAAGTAATCAAAGATATTTTTGCATTAGTGCAACGACACGCTGGGTTCAATGTGTCCTGCTTCATGTGCCGTACAGGAGCTGATTGGGTGGAAATGCTGCAGAATTCTCGCACAGATTTCTATTTTATATTGAAGGGTACGAAAAGAGCGTTCCCTTCATCAGCCGATCCTTCATCCCTCCATCAGA
The DNA here is from genome assembly GCF_021347895.1 of Acanthochromis polyacanthus. NCBI lineage: Eukaryota > Metazoa > Chordata > Actinopteri > Pomacentridae > Acanthochromis > Acanthochromis polyacanthus. Next base: position 39,393,564 of record NC_067121.1, on the reverse strand, counting down.
CTGTACGATGCTGCATCAGAACTTCCCTGGTCTACTTTGTTTACTGCTGCACTTTGGTTTCTTTTTTCTAATTAAATACACATTACACTGACTTGCGTGCAATAATTTCGACTGCCCTAACATCCCTGTCTTTTGAGCTGCTGATCTGCACAGAGCTTATCTCATCTTATTCAGGATTCTCCACATGGCGACCTTTTGTTTGGAGCACCTGGAGGCGAGGATCTGCGACGCTCTGATGTCCGCCACCACGTGGAGGAAGTAGTAGCTCATGAAGACTCGTCTCTGCAGCAGCAGGAAGGCGAAGCAGATGCTGTCCCAAATGATGCCGGCCTCGTCCTCGGGCAGGTTACACTGCTTTATAGGAGCTGGAACATACATAGAACACGGAAACGCCACGCTTATTAACCCATGTGTCGTCCTGCGGGTCAAAGTTTGAAAATGTGGACAAAAAAAATAGATTTTCACAGTGAAACTTCTGATGTCCACATTTTCAACAATTTTGGGAAATCTTTGAACATTTTTTTGGCGGGAAAAATGATCCTTTACTGGTTTCTCTTCATTGGCTTCCTGTGACATCTAGAATAGACTTTAAAATCCTTCTTCTGACAAATAAAGCTCTCCATCATATCTTTACCCTCGTGCCGTCCTGTGGGTCAAAACTAATCCGGTTTAAAGTTTGAAATTGTGGAAAAAAATCAAGATATTCACAGTGAAACTTCTGATGTCCACATTTTCAACGTTTTTGGGAAATCTTTGAACATTTTTTTGGTGGAAAAATGAAACGTTAAAAATGTTTCTTAAGAACATTCACAAAAAAAATTCAGCAAATTTCACTGGATTTTGGTTGATTTTTTAAAAGAAAATATCAGAAGTTTTACTGATATATATGGAATCACTTTAGATATTTTTAGGATTTTTTGGAAGATTTTTTACTAATTTTTAGCAAATATTTACAACAATTTTTTGGCCAAAATAAGGAGATTTTTTTTAAATAAAACTTTTAAGGAATTCTTGGAATTTTCTTCCTGAAGGTTTTGCAAATTTTCAGAAATTTGGGAATTTTTTTTGCTGAATTTTGGATTTTTTTCAGACAAGGAAAGAATATTTTTTGGTGCCTGTAAATGAAGACAACAGGAGGTTTAAATATACATTCATTCCAAAACATTAAATCGTGTCTTTACGCCACAATAAATTACTGCCAGTCGGTGGATGTAAAAAGTTTTTACTGAAACCTGACAGTGTTTACTTCCAAAGTTAGATGATAATAAGGAGATTTATGTGTATTTAGTTGCTCTGACTGTGCATGAACCTAATTTTCTAATCTGTGTCCATCAGTTTCTGCACTGAATTAAAAAAAACACATCAAAATGGTTTAATTTCCACCTCTGAGGAGATACATCAGTGCTAAAATTTTGATGTTGGGTCCACTCACGTATGTCCTCCTGAGTGGTTTCTTGTTTGTAGTCCTTGATGGTGCAGGCCAGACTGAACAACTGGATCAACCAGCACGAGCTCTTCATCAGAGGCTCAATGTAGCCACAAGCCAGGAGCTACGAACGAGAAGAAGCACTTCATTTTACCGTGTGATTATCAAATACACGAAAAACTCAACAGAAATTCGTCTCAGTAGTCTGTAAAACATCAGCTTCTGTGTCGTGTGCAGCATTTCAGCAGCACTTCTCAGGTCTAATAATTCCTTTTATGGTGTAATAATTCAGCATCATACGAAAAAAATTACCTCGCAATCATTGTTTTGATTAAATGTGCAAAATTCATTTTAATTTTCTTTTAACATACAGATGCAATATTCTTCTCATTTCTTATGTCTTTTTTGAGCAATATTTGGCACAAGCATTTCCTTTGGGATGAATTAAATGTCATTTTATCCTGATTAAGGATTTAAAACGTATTCTGGATATAAGCGGGCCAAACAAAGACGGCACTCAGAGCGCCGTCCTCCTCCAAGGCTGCTCAGTCGTCGGATCATTTCAGACGGATGAAATCTTTAAAAAATTCAAGGCAGAAATCACGACAACATAGAATGTGTCCATTTAATACAGATGTACCCTGAAACACAATGAGCTTGCTCTGAGCACAGGCGTGTGTTCTGCATGTGTACGTTATGTACGGATACCGGATCATGTGACCTAAATATGTAGCAGGCGGCGGGAATTGATGGGACTCAGAAACACCCCCACAATTTAATCAGCTGTTCCTTGGATCATTTCTGATGGATAAGTCCTGATAAGTCCTCAGAGGTGGATTTGTGGTAGGATCACAATCAGCTGATGTAGTGTTCTCTTGTTGTCATGGTTACAGTGACGCCGTGCTGCTATCTGGCAATGATACAGAAATCTTTAACAAATCTCCACATTTGGCCAAAATTATTAGAAATTTGTCCAGAATTTGCTCAAAAAATCCTCTTTTCCTTTAGCCTGGCCGTGCGAGGGCCAGGTCTGAAGACACAAGGGTCTAGGGCCGCTGGACAGGGAGGGAGGCGGGCTAAAAGGTTGTCTATCAAATCACTCTGCAGCAGTTGGGTAGGTATACAACCAATCAGCGCGACGAATAGGCTCCTAGAGCGCCGGAAATCAGAGGATGCGGGAGTTCGGTGAAGCCTTATTTATACAGTCAATGGGTGAAGCTCAAGTATATTACAGACATGTTAACAGAAAGATTATTCAGAGTCGGTGCTAATGGAGCTCAACGACTGTTGTCGTTTTTGTTGTCGACCCTGGCAGAGAATTAAATTTGTTGCCGTGGGTTGTCTAGCGCGGCTAGGCTAGTTGTTTCCGGTTGTTTCCGTCAGAATCGTCGCGCCTCTGTCGTCACTTAGTTACGCCCGCCTTCTGACTCTACACTTCATGGTGATTGGTCCGGCCAGTTTTAGGAGAATCCAGCCTCGAGCCTTATGGAGGGTAACTAGACCCACCCTGGCAGAGAATTAAATTTGTTGCCGTGGGTTGTCTAGCGTGGCTAGGCTAGTTGTTTCCGGTTGTTTCCGTCAGAATCGTCGCGCCTCTGTCGTCACTTAGTTACGCCCGCCTTCTGACTCTACACTTCATGGTGATTGGTCCGGCCAGTTTTAGGAGAATCCAGCCTCGAGCCTTATGGAGGGTAACTAGACCCACCCTGGCAGAGAATTAAATTCGTTGCCGTGGGTTGTCTAGCGCGGCTAGGCTACTTTTCCTGTTCAGTTGGTCCAAAATGAGTTAAACATCTAGGATGGCTTAGAAGGGTTAAAAAATGACTAAAAACAATAAAAACACGTCCAAAATGACTCAAATCTCACCTCATAAAATAAGTGTTCACTAAATTTTGTTAACATTTGGCAAAAAAAGACCAGAAATCTATGCAAAATGACTAGAAATTACTCAAACTAGTCCAGAACTTGCTAAAAAAAATCCTCCTTAACTGTTCAAGATTAGTTAATGGTCTGGGATAAAATGACTAAAAACAGGTTCAAAATGACTCTAAGATGTCTTAAAACTATTATAATGTTCTTTAAAAAGTAGGAATTATTCACAGCTACAGGTTTATAAACACTGGTGGTCCTCAGCGGTGGATTTGTAGTAGGATCACAATCAGCTGATGTAGTGTTCTCTTGTTGTCATGGTTACAGTGATGCTATCTGGTAATGATATAGAAATCTTTAGCTAATCCATGGATCCAGACTATAAGCCGCATCACTGCCAGAATCTAATCACTTGGTCCTTGTGTCATTTCTGACCTTCCCTGAAAATTTTATCCAAATCCGTTCGTCTGTTTAAGAGGAATGTTGCAGACAGACGGACGGACGGACGGACAGACAGACGGACAGACAGACAGACGCTGATCGTCACATAATCAGACTTCCACAGACGACTCACAGACAGAATGTTCTTCATGGTGATGACGAAGATGTTGTAGGCGATCAGGAAGTCCCAGTAGTGGAGGATCTTCTTGATGGGCTTCAGCAGCAGGTCGCCTCCAAACAGCAGGAAGTAGAAGCAGGCCACCAGGTAGCCCATGCAGAAGATGCTGATCCGCGTGGTCCCAGTGATGAAGATGATGGTGAGGACGAACCAGAACAGGTAGCTGAACATGATCACCTTCAGCATGTCCAGGTAGGACCTGAACACCGGGACGGCAGAGTTACAGAGACACCGAAGCACAGAAGAAAGTGAAGGTTTAAAAAGTGAAAACAGGGATTTAGGTTTTAATTAAAGACGAGAGGAAGATTTTGTCATGTAACTAATGAAATAACAATAATGAGTAAAAATAAAATGTTGTGTTCTCTGACAGCAGTTTGTTTTCTGGTCCCTGATTTGTTTTTTTTTAAATTAAAGGAATCTCTCAGCACGCAAATCCACCAAAACAGTGACAGTAAATAAAAATAAAAGGTGGAGTTCTTTTAAAATGGATTTTCTGGTCGGTGTTTTGATTTTACTCAAGAACAAACCTTCATCCTCAAGTCAGTGCAGAGAGACAAATATAGAAAACAACAAAGGCGTAGGCTAAATTTCAAACAAAAAAAATGAGAAACAACGCAAGCAAGACAAAAAAACAAACACAAAACGACAAAAACAATGCTCAAAACAACGAATAAAGCGAAACACAAACTGACAAAAATTAGACAAAAAATACAAATGGAACAAAAAAGGAAACATAAAACGACAAAAAAAGATACAAACAACAAAAACAAGACACAAAGCAACCAAAAAATGGACCAATAACACAAAAGTGAGAGAAAAAAAGACACAAAACAACAAAACAACAAAAACGAGACAAAACAACGAAGTGAAACACAAAATGACAAAAAGGAGACAAAAAACACAAGCAAGACAAAAAACACACAAAACCACAAAACTAAGAAAGAAAACAACAAAAACATGAGACACAATATTACAAAAAAGACACACAAAGCGAGAAAAAGACAATGAACAATCCAGTGTTTTGTTTTATGATTAAAATGATAAAATTCGGACAAAAAAGGCAAAAATCCGTAACATTGTTTTTCCTCTTTTTTTGTCATTTGTCTGAAGTTTGTCTTTTGTGTTTCCTTTTTGTCTCGCTTGTGTTTATCGTCTCTTTTTTGATGATCATTTTGTTTTTCTCCTCGTTTGTTCATTTTTTTGTTGCTTTGTAACTTTTCTGTCTAATTTGTTGTCTTTTTGTCTTGTTTTGTGCTGTTTGTGCTGTTTTCTCATTTTCTGTCACTTTGTGTCTTGCTTGTGACGTGTGTTTTTTGTCTCACTTGTGTTGTTTGTCTGTTTTTAGTCACTTTGGTTCTTACTTCTGTCATTTTTTGTCGTTTGTCCACTTCTTTTGTCGCTGTATAACTTTTTGTCTCTTCTTTTGTTTTATTTTGTGTCTCGTTTTTGTCACATCTTGTCTTGTTTTTGCCTTTTTTGTCTGACTTTTGTCATTTTGTGTTTCCTTTTTGTCTCGATTGTGTTATTTTTTGATGCTCATTTTGTTTCTCTCTCCTCATTTGTTAATTTTTTTGTTGCTTTGTACATTTTTTGTCTAATTTGTTGTGTTTTGTGCCGTTTGTCTCATTTTCTGTCACTTTGTGTCTCGCTTGTGACGTTTTGTTTTATTTTTTATCTCACTTGTGTTATTTATTTTTTGATGATCATTTTGTTTCTCTTTTCTGTCATTTTTTGTCTCGTTTTGTGTCTCATTTTTGTCATATCTTGTCTTGTTTTTGCTCTTTTTTTGCCTTTTTTGTCTGACTTTTGTCATTTTGTGTTTCCTTTTTGTCTCGCTTGTGTTATTTTTTGATGAACATTTTGTTTCTCTCCTCATTTGTTCATTTTTTTTGTTGCTTTGTACATTTTTTGTCTAATTTGTTGTCTTTTTGTCTTGTTTTGTGCCGTTTGTCTAATTTTCTGTCACTTTGTGTCTCGCTTGTGTCGTTTTGTATTTTTTTTATCTCATTTGTGTTGTTTGTCTGTTTTTAGTCATTTTGTTTCTTACTTCTGTCATTTTTTTGTCATGTTTTGTCGTTTGTCCACTCCTTTTGTCGCTGAAAATCTTTTTTGTCTCTTCTTTTGTTTTATTTTGCGTCTCGTTTTTGTCACATCTTGTCTTGTTTTTGCCTTTTTTGTCTTTTTCTGTCTGACTTTTGTTGTTTTGTGTTTCCTTTATGTCTCGCTTGAGTTGTTTATTTTTTGATGATCATTTTGTTTCTCTTTTCTATAATTTTTTGTGTCTTTTTGTCTCTCATTTTTGTCATATCTTGTCTTGTTTTTGCTGTTTTGTTGTCTTTATTTTGTCAGAATTTTGCCATTTTCAATTTATTTTTCTTAAGAAACTTCAGGTTGTTCATGATGTTTTGCAAAAAGATAACTGCTTAAATGTTTTTAGTCCTGTGAAGCTCATCCGGCTGCAGGTGAGGACGCATGTTTACCTCGTAACGAACGTCCAAACAACACTTCAGCCTACTCTCTAATCCGCCCATCAGTCACACTTAGTGCCGTCTGATCGATGGATGCGACTCGGAGCTGCAACCTGATCCCGTCACTCAGCGCAGATGCACGTCCTGCATGCCTCCAACACGCTAAGAGCATGTGTATGGACCCCGTGTTGGAGTGGAAACATGCTAATGCGAGCGTTCAGGCAGCAGCTCTGATGAAGAGCGAGCGTCCTCCTTCATCAGGGGGGAGAAAATACCTTTTCCATACTTGAAAGCTATTTATTGAGTTAGAGCACAGGGCCTGAGCGTCTGGCGTGACGGACAGAGTGTTTTTGTGGATTATGGATTTCTCCCCCTCCCCGTATCCGTAATTGGATCCTGGAGGGAAGCGATGGAACAGACGGCCTCTGCAGATCCCTCTCTCTCCTTGTTGATGGACACAGAGTGCGTTAATAAAAGACTCGTCCACTTTACGCATCAAAACAGTGGAATGTGAAGAGCACAGAATCGATGACGGGTTGGGACGCTCTCCACGCCGTTTTCTAGATCTAAACCAGAGGAGTCAAGCTCATCTTAGTCCAGGTTCCACATTCAGCCCAGTTTGATCTGAAGCAGACCAGTAAAATATCAGCAGAATGATCTATAAATAACCACAACTCCTAATGGTTCCTCTGTTTTAGTGCAAAAATGTTCATTTATGGAATTTTCTTTTTCAAAACATCCGGAACAACCTGAAATTTCTGGAGAAAAATAAATTAAAAACGACACAATTCAGACGAAATAAAGCAAAACACAGCAAAAACAAGACAAGATATTACAAAAAGCGACACAAAACAACAAAAAACGAGACATAAAATGACATAAAATGACAGAAAATGCGACGAACGCCACGAAAAAACAAAAAAAGAGACAAAAAATTATACAGCGACAGAAACTCGACAAAAAAATTCCACAAATGACAAAAATAAGATAAAAAATGACAGAAGTGAGAAACAAAATGTGTAACAAACATGGACAAATGACACAAGCAAGACAAAAACAACGCAAAAACAATGAATAAAGCGAAACACAAAAATGACAAAACAAAATAAAAATGACAAGCGAGACAACAAGGAAACACAAAACAACAAAATCGACAAACAAAATGACAAAAACAACAAACAAAACAATAAAAACACAAACAAAACGACAAAAACATGAGGCGAATGACAAAAGTCAGACAAAAAACAAAAAAACAAAAACAAGACAAAATATTACAAAAACGACACAAAACAACAAAAAACGAGACACAAAATGACAGAAAATGAGAGAAACGCCACGACACAAAACAAAAAAGAGACAAAAAAATTATAAGGCGACAAAAACTTGACAAAAAATTCCATAAATAACAAAAATAAGATAAAAAATGACAGAAGTGAGAAACAAAATATCTAACAAACATGGACAAAAAAACAAACAGAAAAACAATTAGACAAAAAAGTTATCAAGCAACAAAAAAATGGACAAACGACACAAACGAGACAGGAAATGAAGTGAGAAACAAAAAGACAAAAAAATAGACAAACGAAATGACCGAGACCAAAAAAAAACATGAAACGACAAAAACAATGCACAAAACAATGAATAAAGCGAAACACAAAATGACAAAGACAAAAACACAAGCAACACAAAAAGAAAACACAAAACAAAATCAAGAAAAAAATGACACACAAAATGACAAAAACGACACGAAACAAACCAAAAGAGAGAAAAAAAAATTTGACAAAAAAGTTACAAAGTAATAAAAAAGTAAGACGATAAACACAAGTGAGACAAAGAAACACAAAATTACAAAAATGATACACAAAACAATGAATAAAGCAAAACGCAAAATGACAAAAATAAGACAAAAACAATAAAAAAATTATATTATTATATAACAGAACAAAGGACAAGCTAGTATTTTACTTCATGATCCAAACAACGTGTCATGGTCTGGAAATGATTTTACAATCTGCAGTTAATGTCTTCTCTGGAATTTTTACACTTTGAGGGCCGGCTTGGACCCTCTGGAGGACCACTTTTGGACCACGGTCCTCATGTTGGACACCCCTGATCTAAATCTTCTGTTTTTTATGGATGAAAGCCAGAATCCTAAATCATGCATCCACTGGGTGTTCCATCAGCTCCTGTCGTCTGATGTTCTGTATTTTTCTAGGATCAGGGATCTGCTGAGGTCGTTCTCGCTTCACATTTCTACGGTTTCACGGTCAGCAGCCAAACACAACAACGGTTTTCTAGTGACTCTGAGCAGTTCAGATGGACGAGCAGAAAGGGTTTCAGTCGGGGGCACATTAGCGCTTGTTGTTGAAATGTGGGAGAAAGATCCATATTGGCTTTTCTAATCCGATTTAAAGTGACCGGTGAAGGGACTCAGATGTACGACCGTCTGCTGCCAGGCTGCTGCTCCACAGACTGCTGAAAGTCAAGTTCTTTATGCTGAAATGTTCACCTTAACAAGGTAAAAAAAAACATGATTTTTGTGAGCTGGAAGATTCACCATGAATAAAATAAGCGGTTGTTGCCAAAACTGACAAAAACGTAAATTCAGACTTTTAGGGTTTTATGTTAAACAGACCTAAAGAACTAATCCTGTCAACATGAAGGGTAGAGCAGGCGAGACAAAAAGGAAACACAAAACAACAAAATGGCAAAAACATGAAACAAATGACAAAAGTCAGACCAAAAAAGAAAAAAACAACAAAAACGAGACAAACTATGACAAAAACAAGAAAGAAAATGACAAAAACATGAAACAAACGGGAAAAGTCAGACAAAAAAAAGACAAAAAAACAACAAAAACAAGACAAAATATGACAAAAATGAGACAAAAAAGACAAAAACATGAAACGAACGACAAAAGTCAGACAAACAATGAAAAAAACAACAAAAACGAGACAAAATATGACAAAAATAAGAAACAAAATGACAAAAACATGAAACAAACGACAAAAGTCAGACAAACAATGAAAAAAACAACAAAAACGAGACAAAATATGACAAAAATAAGAAACAAAATGACAAAAACATGAAACAAACGACAAAAGTCAGACAAAAAAGACAAAAAACAACAAAAATGAGACAAAATATGACGAAAATAAGAAACAAAATGACAAAAACATGAAACGAACGACAAAAGTCAGACAAAAAAAGACAAAAAAACAACAAAAACAAGACAAAATATGACAAAAATGAGACACAAAACGACAAACTCTCTTTCATTACTGCAAGATTGTCTTGAGGACATAAAGACCTGGATGAGCTGTAATTTCCTGCTACTAAATTCAGACCAGACTGAAGTCATTGTATTTGGCCCCAAACATCTTAGAAACTCACTTTGAAAGCATATAGTTCCTCTGGATGGCATCACATTGGCCTCCAGTACTACTATGAGGAACCTCAGAGTTATCTTTGACCAGGACATGTCCTTTAAGTCACACATAAAACTAATCTGTAGGACTTCCTTCTTTCACCTGAGAAATATTGTAAAAATCAGGAACAGGAGTGATGCAGAAAAACTAGTTACTTCCAGACTTTACTATTGTAATTCCTTATTATCAGGATGTCCCAATAGCTCTCTCAAACATCTACAGCTGATCCAAAACGCTGCAGCCAGAGAACTGACAGGAGTTAGCAGAGAGATCATATTTCTCCTTTACTGGTTTCTCTTCATTGGCTTCCTGTGAAATCTAGAATAGACTTTAAAATCCTTCTTCCCTCGTGTCGTCCTGCGGGTCAAAACTAATCTGGTTTAAAGTTTGAAAACGTGGGAAAAAATCCATATATTTTCACAGTAAAACTTCTGATGTCCACATTTTCGACATTTTTGGGAAATCTTTGTACGTATTTTGGTGGAAAAAAAGAAATGTTAAAAATGTTTCTTTAAGAACATTCACATAAAAATCAACCAAATTCCAGCGAATTTCACTGGAATTTGGTTGATTTTTATGTGAATGTTCTTAAAGAAAATATTAGAAGTTTTACTGATATACATGTAATCATTTTAGATATTTTTAGCATTTTTTGGAAGATTTTTAGTCATTTTTATTTTTATTTTTTAAATAAAACTTTTAAGGGAAACTTAAGGAATTATTGGAATTTTCTGACCGCTTATTTCACTCACAATATGTCTTCCAGAAAAAAAAAAAAAAAACACCATGTGGACATGATAAATAAATAAATACTGCCAGAATTTCATCATTTATCAGAGGCTGGAACAGCAAAAACAGAAAGAATCGTCTCCAGTCATTGAACTAATCACCCCTCAGTCGGAAAACTTGATTTAATCTAAGTTTAAAACTGTTCTATTTCATCAAAATCCCGTCATTCTACATTTCTCATTTAAAAAGTGAATAAATAAATAAAAAAATCTGTGCTGTACATGCTGATCCCAGGGTTTTAAACTGTTTTACACAATTAATAATCAAATAAATGAAGTTTTTGTAACAATTTATGGCATTAAAACTGTCTTCTCCTGCACATATTTGCTATTACTGGGCATGGTTATGCTGTTCTCATGGAGGTTCTTAATGAACAAATAACTCAGTGAGTTAAATGAGTAAAAATGTGGCACGAGCAAAAAATACACAGAAACTTCTTGCAGTTCAGATGGTAAAGTGAGAGAAACACTTGGACCAAAGCTTCCAGCGCCACTGATATGATTAGGTTTTTGTTCATAGTTAAATTGTGGATGCCTTAAATATTTAAGGTTAATATTTGACTATAAAATGCTTTGAGAGCCTTTAAATATACATTGGGAGAACAGAACCTGTATTGAATAGTTATTATTAGCTCCATTTGTATGGAACATGTTGCACTTTTGCCTTTACCGTTGGCGTCCTTAAGCATCAATTAGGCCGCCTACCTCGCTTCCTTTCCATTTCAGCGCGCTGTTGTTGTCTTCTGCATTAATGGTAGCTAAGCCAAGCGTCGGCACCAAAACGATGACGAGTGTTTCTAGTGAATCTAATTTAAAATGCTTTAAAAATGGAATCCGTGTGGCAGACGGTCAGCTGACGTACCTGCAGTGGATGAAGTCAGGAACGGGGTTGTGGACGCTAAAGGAGGCGGCGTCTAAATCTCTGCAGATCTCAACGTTATCGCCAGCCATGAGGCGGACGGCCGCCAAGTTCTCATCGTCGAAGATCTGCCTCTGAAGAGAGGCACAGAGCAGCAACATGAAGTCATCTAGGAGAGGAGAGGAGATGAGATGAAAGGAGATGAGGTGAGAGGACAATAGATGAGAGATGAGATGAATGAAAGAACAAGATGAAATGAGAAGAAATGAAATGACATTAAGATGACATTGGATGAGGTGAGAGATGAGAAATGAGATTAGAAGAGATGAAAGGAGATCAGATGGGATGAAATGAGAGTAGATAAGATGACATGAAATATGGAGATGAGAAAAGATGACAGTCGAGGAGAAGAAATTAGATTGAATGAGATGAATTCAGATTAAATGAAAGGCAATGAGATGAATTGAAAGGAGACAAGATGAAAGAAGAAATTAAATGACATCAAGATGACATCAGACGAGGGGAGAGATGAGAAGAGATGAAAGGATGTGATATCAGATGGGATGAAATCAGAGGAGATGGAAGAAGATATGGAGATGAGACAAAATTATATACCATGAGATGAAAGGAGAAGCAATGAAATTACATTAAATGAGATAGGATACAATGAGAGATTAGAAATGAGAGGATCAGAAGAGATGAAAGGAGATGAGAGGAGATAAATTTAGATTACATGAGAGGCAATGAGAATTTGAAAGGAGACAAGATGATATGAGAAGAAATTAAATGACATTAAGATGATATTAGATGAGATGAGAAATGAGAGGAGATGAGAGATAAAAGGAAGTGAGATCAGATGGGATGAAATGGGAGTAGATGAGATGACATGAGGTATGAAGATGAAGCAAGATGAGAGTGGAGGAGAAGAAATCAGAATAAATGAGATGAGAGGAGAAGAAATTAGGTTGAATGAGATGAGAAAAAATGAATTTAGATTATATGAGGCAATGAGATGAATTGAAAGGAGAGAAGATGACATTAGATGAGGTGAGAGATGAGAAATGAGAGGAGATGGAACAAGATGAGATAAGATGAGATGAAATTAGATTAACAAGAGGAGATGAAAAGAGATAAAATGGGAGTACATAAAATGAGATGAAGGGAGATTACATGAGATGAGATGAGACGAGATGAGATGAGGATCAACACAAATGTAACTAAATATTTCATCCTCGTAATCAGAGATGCAGTAGTTTGACTTTGAGTATTTCCATTTCGGGCTGCTTCATACTTCTGTTTCACTACAATTCAGTCAATTTGTCAGCTTTAGTTAGCAGTTAATTTACAGACTAATATTTTACATACAAAACATTTGATGAACTACAATAGTGTTTCTCAGTATTTTCCATAGGTAATTTAAGAATAATTGTAATAATTTACAATAGATGATATATTCAAAACATTTCACTTCATGCTTTTACTGAAGGAAATGCCCTAAAAAGTTCTACTTGTTCTTCAAACTAATCTCCTGTTAAACCAAACACACGCACAGATGAGGAACGCTGGGTTGGGCTTGGTGAGGAAATCTGGAACGTAGAGCCATTTGACCACGTTGGAGTCGGTAGAAGAGCCGGGAAACCTCCAGGGATAATCTGAAAAGACAACATCATCAACAGAGGGTTAATTCATCTCATGAAAGTGAAAATCTATTGTTGAATGAAAAACTGCTTTTTTGTTTTGTTTTGGCATGTCTGGCTTATTTTGAAACAACTAAGCTTGACAATCCTGGTAAAATGCAGCTTAAAATAAGTTTTCTCAGCTAATTTTAAGATCTCAATATTCTAAATATCACATCTTATTTCAAGAAATCTTACCAAGCCATTTTTCACTTGTTCTACTGGCAGATTTTTTCATTTATTTCAAGGTAAAAGTTCCTTGAAATAAGTTTTTTTTTCTTGTTTTGAGAGGAGCATTTATTCCAGCGTAAAATCGAACCCATTGGACCACACAGACCTTTACAGGCAGCAGGCGGGATCCCGATGCAGACGAAGTACTGGAACGTCAGCATGCAGGCCAGGAAGCAGCAGTACTTTGGCCAGATCTCAGCGATGGCTTTCCTTCTCCGTCTGTACATGACAGCTATCAGGGCGAAGGCGTGAAGCATGGCGTAGAAGTCCATCCGCTGCCCGATCACATTGACCACCAGCAGCAGGCACGTCTGACGGAAACACACACGTTTAACACGTACATCCCAAACGCAGACGTGTTTCTGCCGTAGAACGCTCCCTACCTCGAGGCCAAACTTGTAGAAGAAGTAGTTGATGAAGTATTTGACGAAGCAGACGATGCCGATGTCCAGGTGCTGCCTCGTGATGTCGTGGAAGATGATCCTGGCGGCGGGAGGCGACAGTTTGTTCCTCAGTCTGAAGTATTCCTGATGGCGGTAGATGGTCACCTCAAACGCTAACAGAGCTAGCATCAGGAGGTTGTACTGCACAGAAGAAAAAACATTTAAGCCTTTAAAATGAAGCAGCGTATTTATTACAGTATTTTATGACTAAAAGTTCTTATTTATTGTCACACGATATGGGTCAGTCTATAGCTGAGGGAGTTTGAAGTCTATGGGATATATCTGCATACATTTTTATTAAAATATTAGAATATTCCTCCCTCCTCCGGCTCCCACCACCCACTGGATTACCGTTCCCCTCCTGCCACCGACCGCCGTTCCCCGACTCCGTAACCACCAGGCCCAAACCCCACTCCACCAACCGCTCCCCCTGCACGCCGGCTCCTCTCACCCCCCGCCATAACTCACTTCCCTGACAATAAAACACATTTTCATTCAGCCTAGGTAGTGTTGCTCTCTGCTCAGGTCCAACCCGCTAAGTTCGTGACAAGAATGACACGAAATTTCTCCTGGATGACTTGAAAATCATCCCAAAGACACAACAAATGACCCAAAGTGACGAGAAATGATCCAAATTGACATTATATTTGTTGAAAATGACAAGAAAATCATCCAAAATGACTCAAAAATTGTCCAGGTCAATATAATAACTGAGGGACTTTCTAAGTCCATGGGATATATCTGCATACATTTTTATTAAAAGTAAAAAAACTTGTGGTTTTTTTTTATTCATTATGATCATGTCTTTACAGATTCCATCATTATTTATTATGGAAACAAACATTTATTAATAAAAATGACTGGATATCACTAAAATGTCAACTATGATGCAAAAAGTCCCACAATTATATATTGACCCGTCCAGAATGATTTGAAAATGATCCATAATTACAGAAAACTAGTTCTGAGTTTGTTTTTGAGTAATGTTGCAGACAGACAGACGCTGATCATCACATAACGCCACCGTGTTCCTAGGCAGAATAAACATATAAAAATATCTAAATAATCCTATGATAGTGAGAAAAAAAAACATGATTTCAAATGTAATCCACAAATCTGAAAAAGTGAACGGCGTTTAGGCGACGGACTGCTGTGTTGTTTTATTTGTTAGAAACACGGCAGCCCTCAGACTTCTACCTGGATGGACATTCGTCATATTTTTGTCTTTTTACACCTAAAATCTCGGTTTAAATATAATGTGGGTCAGGTTTTTCTCATACACTGTCACGTGAGGCCAATAAAATGACGTGAATCCATAGAATCAGGATTAAATAACTGTGGTATGGCGCTCTCACCCTGAGGTAACCCAGCAGGTCATCGGTCTTCTGCAGGCCCACCCAGTTGGTCGGATCCACGGGCGCTTTGTACAGCAGAGAGTCATCCAGCGGATTCTTAGTGTAGCCGCCTGGCTGTGGACAGAAACAAAAAGAGCTGCCGGGTCTGGATTTCACCACAAAACCACCAAAATCTTGACTGAACCATCTGCAGGGTGGAAAACGTTTGCTTCATTTAACAAACACGAGGTTCAGAGAGGGATCTAAGGCACTAACTTTGGTGCAGTTCTTGGAGTAGGTGGTGGGGTCTATGGACTTCAGCTGGTACAACATTTTACAGATGATGATGACACACGTCCAGACAGTGCAAACACTGGAGGCTAGACGCCGGTACTGGCTGTAAGGCAGAGCGAAGGCCCAGGACGCCAGGAACACCGAGTTCAAGAAAGACACCTGCACAGGAGACAATACAGGCGATGAGGACGAGAAAACAGCTCTTTCCACTGACATTCCCCATCCTCCTAGAACTACTAGTATCAATATTTATGGTATTTCTAAACATTTTTAACACAAAAACAGATGAAATATCATGAATACTGCTCAATAAGTCTATAAAAATAAGCTTCAGACAAAATAATCCATTATCACGTCGTTTATTACATCCCAAAACTGAAACAGCTGTTAGAATTTGCCCCTAAATACCTCCCAGCTGTCATCTGACTCGTCTGTGTTGTGTCTCAGATTGGTTCGAGTTGTCCCAGTGTTTATCTATCTGAGAAATTAAATCCGCATAAAGCAGCATTAACAGGCCAGGATGTGCTGCAATAGCCGGAAAATAAGACAGTTAGCAGGAAAACGTGGACAAAAACAAGACTGAGGATGAATCACTGCATGTAAGGTTCACAACAACCGGCAGAACAGCCTGAAAAATGCTGGAAATGTCGTAAATGCAACAACAGAAATCCAACAACACTGAAGATCTTCATGTTTTAGATTAAATTGGCTTGGTAGAACCAGGATTTTGGCACAAATTCAGCAGTTTCTGACTTTTTATTTGTTCCTGTCACATTTTTATTCTACTGGAAGCTCATTTTTCACTGCAAAATAAAGTCTTGCGCCTCTACGGAACCATACAACCATGACTAGAAGTAGAAAGAACTCAGAAATGTCTTTTGTGGTGGATGACACAGTTATAACGCCATAAATCTTTAACAGAGATATTACAACAAGAAAAGCCGTCAGAGAGCTCAGTCCTCCAAGGCTGCTCAGTAGCTGTACGATTTATGATGGATGAAATCTATAATGAAAAATGACCTTGTTCTGCATGTGGGTCATTCCGTATGAAGTCAACCAATTTTAAAAAAAACTTCCCACCTGACCCTCTCAGATTGTGCTAAGTTTTTACATACATTTAGTAAATTATATATGATGGGAAAATCCAAAATTTGAATGCTTTATTGTCATTAGTTTCAAAGTTATGGTCATTTGAAGTAGGTAGGGGGTACCCTATTATTGCAGCCAAAATTAAGACTTGAAATTTTCGACCATTTTCAGACTTCTATAACTTCTGAACAACAAAAGATAGAGATCTGACATTTTCAGAATCATTTCACAGTGACCTATAGTCCTCAGAAATGTGAAAATATTTACTTTATATTTATAATTGCATGTTACAGAGAATGACAAAGTTGCGATTTTATCCATCATGAACTTCTAAACTGCTACATTTGGCCACCCATTACACAAAAACTAATCATCATATCCATTAGAGATTTTATGTGGTCTTATCTAAGGATTGGATCTGTGTAAAATGAAAGTGCTATGGTATGTAATGCATGAAATATGAACAGCTAAAAATCAGAAATATCTGTCCGACCTTCAGATTCAAAGGTCAACATCAGCATGTGGGATAGGTGGTATCAAAAAATAAAAGATGTGAAATTACAGGAATTTCCCTAAATTTTGACACCAAGCACAACTTGCTTCTATAAACCATCATATATAATGTACTAAATGTATGTAAAAATCTGAGAGGGTCAGATGGGGACCACTGGTTGAAATGATATGGAATGACCCATGTGTGCGTTATGTACAGACTGATGGGACTCAGAAACACCCCCACAGTTTAATCAGCTGTTCCTTGGATCATTTCTGATGGATAAGTCCTGATAAGTCCTCAGAGGTGGATTTGTAGTAGAATCACAATCAGCTGATGTAGTGTTCACTGGTTGTCATGGTTACAGTGCTGCTATCTGGCAACGATACAGAAATCTTTAACAAATCTCCACATTTGTCCAAAATTATTAGAAATTAGTCCAGAATTTACTGAAAAAAAAATCCTCTTTTCCTCTTAATCTGTCCAAAACAAGTTAAATATCTAGGATAGCTTAGAAGAGAAACGTTAAGTCGAGAACCGGCCATAATAAGTTCCAACGTAATGACGAAAGGTCAAACGATAAACAGAGGACCGACTGTAATGAGTTCCAATGTTATGACGAAACGTACTAAGTTCCAACGTCACAACGAAACGCCGTACGTTAAACTGAGGACCGGCCCACAATCAGTTCCAACATTACAGTGAAATGCCATAAGTCGAGGACGTCGTAAACCGAGAACCTCCTGTATCCTGTAAAAAGTAAAGATTCCAGGACCAGACCGAAGAACAACAGAGATATCTAGAACCCTTCCACATCACCCCCTGACCAGTCAAACATAAACTCTGAGCAGACTCGGCTTCTCGTCGCTCCACATCCTGAGGTCAGTGGCGCCTCTTTCGTACCTCTCTGACAGAGTGCAGGACGATGTAGCACGACACGATCTTGATGATGTGGATCTCCAGCAGCCACCAGATGAACAGCTGCAGTTTGTGGAAATACTCCAGGAACTTGAGGAAGAGCACGGTCAGACGGTCGACCACCAGGTGCCATTTGTTCTTCAGATCTGAGGAGGAGGAGGAGATGAAAACCACTTAAGCCTCATGTGCTCCTCCAGGTGAAATTGACCTGTTTTAAAGTCTGAAAATGTGGAAAAAAATCTAAATATATACAATTTTTATATATTTTTAAATATTTATTTCTTGCCAAATTAGTTTTTTCTTTCTAAATAAATATTTTTTATGGAAAACTTTTAAGGAATTTTCTTCCTGAAGATTTTGCAAAAGTTTTATAAATTTGAGGATTTTTTTTTTGCTGAATTTTTGGATTTTTTTCAGACAAGGGAACAATATTTTTTGGTGCCGTAAATGAGGACAACAGGAGGGTTAAGACACCTAAGCTTGACAATCCTGGTAAAATATAACTTAAAAAAATTTCCCAGCTAATTTTAAGATCTCAATATTCTAAATATCACATCTTATTTCAAGAAATCTTACCACGCCATTTTTCACTTGTTTTTTTGTGCAGATTTTTTCACTTATTTCAAAGTAAAAGTTCCTTGAAATTAGATTTTTTTTCTTGTTTTGAGAGGGGCATTTTTTCCAGAGCAGAGGGTCCAATCCGGTCCTCAAAGTGTAAAAATTACAGAGCAGACATTAACTGCAGATTGTAAATTAGTAAAACTATAAATTTAAAATAATTTCTAGACCATGACAATAGATTGTTCTTTTGTCATTTTGGGTCTCATTTATGTAACATTTAGTCTTGTGTTTTTTGTTTTTTGTCTCTTTTAAAGTAAAATACTGAGTCATTCAGTTCCAGATGTGATCTGGAAGCTGTAATGTGGAAATGAGAAACAGCGGCTTGATGTTGTTGAAACTGAATTTACTTTTTTTCAGAAATTTCAGGTTGTTCATGATGTTCAGTAAAAAGATATTTCCTTAATTGTAAACTCAGATGGTAAACTGAATACTGTTGTAGAAATATTTGGGTAAAACAAGAAAAATGCTCTGAGAAACTGCTTTGTTTTTGCTTTTAGTTGACATTTAGATAGATAACCGCTACAAATAAGAACGTTTATTTGCAGCAGCCACATCATTCATTTGCATTTTATAGAGTTAAGTTAAATCCAATGTAAGTAAAACAAATGATGCATTTACTCTGTGTGGTGAAGGATTTAATCATCCTGAGTTTTCTGAACCTGTCGGATCGTTTACGTCGTTTTTCCGACATGCAGTGACGGAAACACGCTCCAAATATGTATTAACAAGCAAATTCCAAAGTGCTGCTTTAATTAGCTGAGAGTGAGGACTTAATATCTGGTTTTATATTCTCATAAAGGATATAAAACCTGCGGTGTGGTGCAGGGGGAAGGTATTATCTCAGGGTTTAATAGAGGCCTCATTGTTTGGAGAAGAAGCTCTGAGGGAGCGTATGGCTCATGTAAGACGTCCTGCAGGGTCGTGTTTTATCGCCTATTTTATTTTCTGTGTGTATAAACTACATTTTAATTTAAGGCCGTCTGCGTAAATAAGCTAACGGTGCAGCAGCAGAGAGATGTGAGGGTGAAAGAGAGAACTTGAGCTACGTCCAGCGTCAGAGCAAAAAACTGGAGATAAATCTACTGAAGCCAAAAATCTGCAGCACAACCGGCTTCTTTACAGCTTCTCCTGGATGATTAACGGTGGGAGAGCAGCAGCAGAACAGAGGAGCTACAGGCCGAGAGATCTGGAAGAAAACGCCTTCATGTTTAAACCTGAACGTGCAAAATGCAACGACAAAACAGCACACGGAAGTCTCAGGTGGAAACAGTGACGGGGGTAAAAATAAAAGGCTTTTAAATAGGACTTCAGACGTCCAGCCTCGACATCAAATTCATCTTAGTTCAGGTTTCACATTCAGCTCAATCTGATCTAGAGTAAAATCACAGCAGAATAACTGATAAATAACCACAACTCTGAATTTTTCCTTTGTTTTAGTGCAAAAATGTTCACTTTTAAGGAATTATCTTTTTACAAAACATCATGAACAACCTGAGATTTAGAGAAAAACAAGTTCAATTTCAGCAACATTCAGTTTATCATTTCCACATTACAACTTGTTGGGCTTGTTGTCATTTTGTGTCTCGTTTTTGTCATTTTTTTCTCATTTTTGTCATTTTGTGTCTTGTTTTTGTCGTTTTGTGTCTTTTTTTTCACTTTTATCTTGTTTTAGTCATTTTGTATCTTGTTTTAGTCATTTTATGTCTTGTTTTAGTCATTTTGTATCTTGTTTTAGTCATTTTATGTCTTGTTTTTGTCATTTTGTATCTTGTTTTAGTCATTTTGTGTCTTGTTTTAGTCATTTTATGTCTAGTTTTAGTCATTTTATGTCTTGTTTTTGTCATTTTGTATCTTGTTTTAGTCATTTTATGTCTTGTTTTAGTCATTTTGTATCTTGTTTTAGTCATTTTATGTCGTTTTAGTCATTTTGTATCTTGTTTTAGTCATTTTATGTCTTGTTTTTGTCATTTTGTATCTTGTTTTAGTCATTTTATGTCTTGTTTTAGTCATTTTATGTCTAGTTTTAGTCATTTTATGTCTTGTTTTTGTCATTTTGTATCTTGTTTTAGTCATTTTATGTCTTGTTTTAGTCATTTTGTGTCTTGTTTTAGTCATTTTATGTCTTGTTTTTGTCATTTTGTATCTTGTTTTAGTCATTTTGTGTCTTGTTTTTGTCATTTTGTGTTTCGTTTTTGTCTTTTTGTGTCTTGTTGTTTCACTTTTATCTTGTTTTAGTCATTTTTTGTCTAATTTCGGTCATTTTCTGTCTCGTTTTTGACATTAACATGATGAGAAAGTGTTCCTAAAGAATGGGTAGAGCAAAGCTGTGTCCTCTCCTCTATTTTTCAGATTTTCAGAACATTGTCAGCCTTGACTGAACGTCTCGCTCCACCTCATATCAGGATCAGCTCAGTTTAGAAGCCCAAATGTCCTCCAGTTCTGGACTGACCTCTGTTCTAAGATGTTTCACTACTTCATTCCTGTCATGCTGACTTTGTGGACCTGTTCGGTACCAGAGCTCCGTGTGGTACCAGAGCTGTTTGGTACCTGAGCTCTGTTCGGTGCTCGGTTCCGGCTCGGTCCTGGCGCTGCAGTGGTGGCTGTCCTCGGTGCTGGACTGTCGTGGGTCTGAGAAGCTCTTGTGTTTGTCGCTGCTCATGCTGGTGTCGTCCATCACCACCACCAGGGCCACCTCCTTCTCCTTCTCCGACGCCCAGCTCCCCTGGTCCTCCTCCATCTGGTCCCGAGGCTCCTCCTCCTCCCTGGGCAGCGCCGCCTCCACAGAGCTGGCGCTGAGCATGGTGAGGTCGGCCAGGCTGCCGTCCTGGTGCACCAGTCTGCAGACAGGTGAGAAGTTGTTACACAAAACATACATGTAGATGGAGGTACTCACACACACCTGTATTAATATACTTATGAGGAGCTTCAGCAGCTTTTAGAGGAGGTTTTTTTCTACTGCAAATGTTTTAAGGAGCTAATAAGCAGCACGGCCTTTGGCCTTTGGATGCCGTTGTTCTTGAGCACATTTTCATTGTTTCTAATGTTTAGGAAGTCATGCGGCATAAAGTCTGGATCCACGGATTTGTCATAGATTTCTGTATCATTGCCAGATAGTGGTACAGCATCACTGTAACCATGGCAACAAGTGAACACTACCTGATCACATGATTGTGATCCCGCTACAAATCCACCGCTGAGGACCACAAATGTTTATAGAACGGTAACTGTGAATAATTCCCACTTTTTAAAGAACATTTTAATAGTTTGACGACATTTTAAAGTCATTTTGGACCCATTTTTAGGATTTTTTTAAACCCTTCACAGCCATTCTAGAACATTAACTCATGTTGGACAGAGTTTGAACACTTGAGGAGGATTTTTAAAGAAATTTTGTGTCTTGTTTTTGTTGTTTTCTGTCTTGTTTCTGTCATTTTGTGTCTTGTGTAATATGTATATTTTAGATTATTTATGTGTTTTTATCTGTCGGGTGATTCTAAAACCTGTTTGTGTCATTTTGCTGCATTGTGAAACACTTGAATTTAGAAAAACCACCTGCCCTTTGTTTTCAGTCTTGTTTCTGTTGTTTAGTGTCTTGTTTTTGTTTTGTTTTCTGTCTTGTTTTTATTGTTTTCTATCTTGCTTTTTGTTGTTTTCTGTCTTGTTTTTATTGTTTTCTATCTTGCTTTTTGTTGTTTCCTGTCTTGTCTTGTCATTTTGCGTCTTGTTTCTGTCACTTTCTGCCTAGTTTTTGTCGTTTTCTGTCTTGTTTTTCTTGTTTTCTGTCTTGTTATGTCATTTTGTGTCTTGTTTTGTATGTATATTTTGGATTATTCATGTGTGTTTTTATCTGTCTGGTGATTCTAAAACCTTTTTGTGTCATCTTGCTGCACTGTGAAGCACTTGAATTTAGAAAAGCACCTTATTATTACAGACTACAAAACATTCTTTAATCCTTTCGTCAAACATGTGACATTAAAGTTTAACCTCAAAGCAGCAGCTTGAAGAAAACACGCCTGTTTAATGGTTTTTCTGACACTCCTAGGTTTCCCGTCCTCATAAGCATATGAATACCACTCGCACACGGTCCAGGTGGTGGTTCTGATGCAGATGTTGGGACGGGGGTCGTTAGCTCTGTCCTCTAACCGCTAACAGCAGATCATCAGGCATCGTGATAAAAAGCAGTGCACATTCCTTCTGCATTCTTCTAAACAATGCATGTCGGTTCTAATGGAGTCTGAGAGATGTCCTTGTTGCAGCAGATAATAAATAGGAACCGAAAGGAAACGCTGAGGCTTTGGGGTCCTCTCAGGCAATGGGAGCGAGGTTTGGCTAGCATGAACCGGCTGCATGTCAACACACCAAGCATCCAGCCGCCTGCTGGTCACACTTACTTGCTCTGCTGGTTGGGAATTTTTTCTTTGATGCTGCTCGGAACAATAAAGTTACACAGAATGAACAGTGAGGAGAGAAACGGGACAAAAGCACCCTGAAAACCACTTCAAAGCATCCACGTGGATTCATTAAAACACACAGAAAAACAGCGGCCGCAGGACTCTGGTGGTTTGGGGAGGAGGAACCTTTTCAGGACGGGCGGTTCAGTGCACACAAAGGGTCATTGGTAAGAAACTGGAAGGGAAGAAGTAGTCAGAAACAGAAACATGCTGGAAGTTTGTCAGGAGAAAGACTTGATTTGGGTTCAGAGACAAACCTGTTGATGACGTTTTCGTTGTTTTCTGTTTCGTTTCTGTCATTTTCTGTCTTATTTTTGTGATTTGTGTCTCGTTTCTGTCGTTTTGTCTCATTTCTGTCATTTTGTCTTGTTTTCGTCATTTTGTGTCTCGCGTTTGTCACTTTTGCCCCTTTTTCGTCATTTTGTCTTATTTTTGCCGTTTTATGTCTTGTTTTCATCATTTTGTGTCTTGCTTTTGTCGTTTTGTCTTGTTTTTGTCATTTTGTGTCTCGTTTTTGTCGTTTTCTGGCTCGTTTTTGTCGTTTTCTGTCTTGTTTTTGTCATTCTGTGTCTTGATTTTGTTGTTTTGTGTCTCATTTTTATCGTTTTCTGTCTCGTTTTTCTCATTTTGTCTTGCTTTTGTTGTTTTGTGTCACGTTTTTGTCATTTTCTATCTTTTCTTTGGGATTTTGCATCTTGTTTTGTGTCACCTTTTCTGTCGTTTTTGTGTCTCATTTTTGTCATTTTGTATCTTGATTTTGTCGTATTCCGTCTCATTTCTGTCGTTTTCCGTCTTGTTTCTGTCGTTTTCTCTCATTTCTGTCGTTTTCTGTCTCGTTTTTGTCATTCTGTCTCTTGATTTTGTTGTTTTGTGTCTCATTTTAGTCATTTTCTATCTCATTTCTGTCATTTTCTGTTTCATTTCTGTCGTTTTCTGTCTTGTTTTTGTCGTTTTCTGTCTTGTTTTTGTCGTTTTCTGTCTTGTCTTTGTCAGACTCTGGTGGTTTGGGGGAGGAGGAACCTTTTCAGGACGGTCGGTTCAGTGCACAGAAAGGGTCATTGGTAAGAAACTGGAAGGGAAGAAGTAGTCGTGGCAGAAATAGAAACATGCTGGAAGTTTGTCAGGAGAAAGATTTGAACTGGGTTTGGAGACAGAGGGTGACAGATCCAGGAAACTAACAAACAATCCCAACAAGAAAAGGCTACAAGCTAGAACAACAACCAAAGAAAAACAGAAAACCTGGAAAGGAAAACCAATCGTGACATGTCAAATACCTTAACATTGAGAGGAAGATAGTTCAGAAGGTTGTTAATGCCATCAAAAACAAGGTAAGAAGAAGAGCATGGGAGGGGAGGACGCTGAGGTTGAACTGGGATGGTGATAGATGCCACAGAAAGCGAGCAGATACCCACCTATTCATGATCAAATAGACACGCCCATTGACTTTAGCGTGGCTGTGAGGAAGCAGGTCACAGAGAGAAGCGAGATGAGCTGAGCGAGCTTTGGAAAACAATCCACAACAACACGACCGTAAAGTTAACACGTCCACGCCACAGACGGGGAAATGTGGATGTTGTGACAAGAAGATGAAGAGAAGAACGGCTAGAAGAGGCGTTAGAACAGGGCGTGATCATCCAGAACAGTCTGAGACGAAAAGAGACGAATGGTTTCACTTCACGCCCGTCTGTGTGAGATCCGCTGCTTTTACCCTGCATGTTTCACTATTCTAAGAATCCTGTGTAATATTTCTGTAGTATTTGTTAATTATGTGGGATCGTTTCTGAAACTAGAAGTGGAACATTACAGCTGACAGCAAGGGAGAAACTTTAACTCTTTGGATTCCAAAACCTGCCAGCAGGTTTGAAAAGCAGATAAAATAATCAGAAGCAACATCTATCAAAGAAGGGAAATATAAAAACAGGAAGAATCGTCACGTTTTCAACTGTCAAGAGTGACAATCCTAAACAGATCAGAGCTAAAAACATTGGAACAGTTCATCAAAAATCCAGAACTCTACATGTCTTAATTTTAAAAAATGCCCCAAAATACACTGTTCAAAAAAACTCAGTTCTGTGAAAAAGTAAAAATTCTGTTCCATCTATTCATCATCCATCCATCCATCATCCATCCATCGTCCATCCATCGATCCATCATCCATCCATATATCCATCCATCCTTCATCCATCCATCCATCATCATCCATCCATCATCCATCCATATATCATCCATCAATCCATCCATTCATCCATCTATTCATCATCTGTCCATCTATCATCCATCCATCATCCTTCCATCATCCATCCATCCATCATCCATCCATCCATCATCCTTCCATCATCATCCATCCATCCATCATCCATCCATCATCATCTATTCATCCATCCATCCATCCATCCATCCATCCATCATCCATCCATATATCATCCATCAATCCATCCATTCATCCATCTGTCCATCTATCATCCATCCATCATCCATCCATCATCATCCATTCATCCATCCATCATCCATCATCCATCCATCCATCATCCATCCATCATCCATCATCCATCCATCATCATCCATTCATTCATCCATCCATCCATCATCCATCATCCATCCATCATCCATCATCCATCCATCCTGACACTGAGTCCTCAGTGATGTGATGGCCGTTCGGTTTGAAGGAAGACTTTTACTCAGGACAGCAGCTGAAGCCTCACATGAACATTAATTTTTCAGGTCAATGTTCATTCTGCATGTTTGACTCATTCGCCGGTCTGGGAGGGAAGTTCATGGACATTTCATTTGGTAATAGATGTGAATCTGGAGGACAACTGGGTGAATGTAGGAGTCAAAAAAGCTGAAGCATGTTTCCTGTGTGCGCCTATCTGTTACTCTGACGGCATGCAGCTCAGGCTGAATGTCAAAGTTTTACAGAGAGCAGGTTGCTCATTCAGACATTCGACCAACAAGTTCTGTCGCTGTTAGATTAACGGAAAGGAGAGAATGTCTGGATGGGGCTTTAATTCAGCCGCACGTGATCTTAAACAAACCAAGTGTAAAAGAGGAAAGAGCGTCATCTTTTTCATGTCGGCTGCGGTCAGAGGAAACTCACCTGTAGATGGTGCTCTCCTCTTTAGCCACCACAGCCTGGAGGTCGGTGAGCTGCAGGAAGCGGTCGTGGAAGTAGTGCAGGTGGAGAATACACACCAGCAGGAAGGAGGTGGGGATGAAGATCCTGGTGAACAACATCGACAAGGAGAACTTCTCCAGGCCCAGATCCTTCAAACTGC
This sequence comes from Acanthochromis polyacanthus, assembly GCF_021347895.1. Classification (NCBI taxonomy): domain Eukaryota; kingdom Metazoa; phylum Chordata; class Actinopteri; family Pomacentridae; genus Acanthochromis; species Acanthochromis polyacanthus. Next base: position 39,367,282 of record NC_067121.1, on the reverse strand, counting down.
ACGGAAGAGGAAAAAATGTAAATGAAACAAAGCAAAAAAACATGAGGTTTGAACTTACCTATGTACTGAGGTTCCAGAGTGAGTAAAAAGAATGAATGTCAAGTTCAATTTCCAAAGTAAAAATCTTTTCAGGTAAAAAAGGGAAACAAAGTTCTCTTGGTGCATGACTTTCTTACCATTTACACAATAGTTCAAAGGTTTAGGATCATTTAGAAACGTCCTTATTGTTGAAAGAAAAGCAGTTTTTGTTCAATGAAGATAGCATGAAATGAATGATAAATCCAGTGCAGACATTGCTAAAAACTTTTAAAATGACTCACACTTGATTACTGCACTTTGAAACATATCTTCTATATCAATCACAATCAAAAGTCCAAAAATCATAGAAAAAAAAGACTTCAGATGTTCCCTAAGAATCAAAATGTTTCTTTAATATCTAAGTAGTCCAGTTACAGCCATCTGTTCATCCAGAGGTACTCCAAACGTGAGCCGTTCAGAGCTAACGAAGCCCAGCTTTAACGGTGCCAGTTTACTGAAATGCAGCCATCTGGAGACTCGGCTGTTCCTGTCCTGGGAAGTGAAGCCAGCAGTGACTCGACATCTTGTTTCTCACCTCTCGTTTTTCATCCCCAGCATCTTGGACCAGGTGTCCTCAGAGCCGTCAAACTGGTAGGTGTAGACCAGCGTGAGCACCAGCATCGTGTACATCACCACCGACATCCAGAAGTACTTGAGGATCCACCGCCACCGCTCGTAGTGCACCTAGATAAGCAGAAAGACGGTGCACAGAGGACTTAGTGGATTTATGGTGGCTTCCCAGTTTAACTGTGGTTATAAAACATTTGAGAAAGACAACATGCATTACGATCCTGTGGCACACGAACTTTATGGCCTCGTTGAACCTTCGGTCTTTGTGAAATTGAATTTGAAAATTTTACAGCGTCCTAAACAACCACTAACCCTCAGTAAACAGTCCAACTCTACCTGATGGCAATCTGGACCCATAGGCTTTAAAAACAACTAAAGAAAGAGATTTTATGGAGCTTTGTACATCAAGGGTTCTCAAACCTGATCCTCAAAGGGCTGCATCTGATTAGGAATAATAAATAACTTGCAATCAATTCATTTAGGATTTTTAAGCACCAAAAAATCCCCAGATACATTTCAGCTAAGTGTGGCGCTGTTTTACTTTAAAGAGAAGACTGGAAGTAGTTTGGTCAGTCGTCCTTTACGTTGTGAGCTCGTCTGTCCGTCTGTCCCAAGACGTGTTTCAAGTCGTAAACCTGAACTTAGAAGAACACCACAAACACCACCTCTGCTCTGATTTGGACAGCCAACAATAGTCTGCTTATTGTATAGTCATCAACACGTCAACATGTCAGCACACATCAACAACACGTCATCACATGTCATCAACACATCATCAACATGTTATCATCATGTCATCACACGTCATCAACACATCATCACACATCATCAACGCATCAACACGTCATCACACGTCATCAACACGTCAATATGTCAGCACACATCAACAACACGTCATCACATGTCATTAACATGTCAACACGTCATCACATGTCATCACACGTCATCAACACGTCAATACATCATCACACATCATCAACACATCATCAACACGTTATCAACATGTCAACACGTCATCACACGTCTTCAACACGTCAACAACACATCATCAACACGTTATCAACACGTCATCAATACGTCATCACATGTTCTCAACACGTCATCACACGTCATTACAGGTTATCACATGTCATCAACACGTCATCACACATCATCAACACATTATTAACATGTTAACACGTCATCACATGTCATCAACACGTCATCACACATCATCAACACGTCAATATGTCAGCACACATCAACAACATGTCATCACATGTCATCAACACGTCAGCATGTCAGCACACATCAACAACACGTCATCACACGTCATCAACACGTCAACATGTCAGCACACATCAACAACACGTCATCACATGTCATCAACACATCATCAACATGTTATCAACACGTCATCACACGTCATTAACATGTCAACACCTCATCACACGTCATCACATGTCATCAACACGTCATCACACATCATCAACGTGTCAACACGTCATCACACATCAACACGTTATCAACATGTCATCACGTCAACAACACATCAACACGTTATCAACACGTCAACACGTCATCAACACATCATCACATGTTCTCAACACGTCATCACACGTCATTACACGTTATCACATGTCATCAACATGTCAACACGTCATCAACATGTCAACACGTCATCACACATCATCAACGTGTCAACACGTCATCACACATCAACACGTTATCAACATGTCAACACGTCAACAACACATCAACACGTTATCAACACGTCAACACGTCATCAACACGTCATCACATGTTCTCAACACGTCATCACACGTCATTACACGTTATCACATGTCATCAACACGTCAACACGTCATCAACATGTCAACACGTCATCATGTCATCAACACATCATCAACATGTCAACACGTCATCAACACGTCAACATGTCATCAACACGTCATCAACACGTCACCAACAGGTCAGATGATGCTCTGAGGAAGACTGCAGACGTTGTAGAAACATGTCAGAAGGTAAAACAATCACCCTTACTGACTTTGAATAAAAAGAATTGCTGATCACATTAAAGTTGTTACTGAATATCTGGATCGTGCAGGGAGGAAGCACTGCTGCTTTTTTAGTGGATTATTTATTTTAATTACAATGTTTACTTCCCTACATGCAAACACATCCCTGAGCCTGGAGTGTTTGGGTACCTGGTAGAGCACCACGCAGGAGAGGAACATCATCATGTAGATGATCTTGTACATGACGATGGTTCCCTCGAAGCTGACGAAGAAGAACATGCCTCCACAGATGTAGATCCAGTATTTGACCAGCAGAGCCATCACCATGTTACCGAGGACCTGCATGACGTCCGGCTCCCCTCCCTCCTCAGAGTCCTCTTCCTCTGTCGGAGGAGCAGTTTGGAGGACATTTAACATCAAACCTTCTACCTGAGGGCCTGGAATCTGATTGTTTCTTCATCACATCTTTAAAATTGCATATTTTGGTTAGAATGTTCTATTTTGCTTGGTAGAATTTTTTACATTTTCTTTCCAAAGCACCATTTTTGTTACGTCCTTTCTTACCTTTCTTCTTCTGATCCTCCACATGAACGTCTAACAGGTCAATGTTGTCCTCCTTTAGCTTTTCTTCTCTCTCTGTCAGCGTTTGTCTCAGCAGCAGCCAGAAGCTCAACAGACACAGGATCTGCAAACAATAAATAAAATAAAACAAAGGAACAAATCATTTCTGGGTTATATGCAGACAGTAGACGTTTATCTGATTGTCTGATCTTTCATCTGACACTAAAAACACGCTTTAAAATACAGAGTTTGATGCAGGTGTGGAATGTAATTGCATCTCCACTTTCTTAAAGGACAAACACACATTTTAATAACATAGACATTTGGCATTAAAGCATTTCCAAGTCTGTGGTGAACAGCTGACGTATAAAGCCTGATTCTGGACATAATTAGGTCAGGTTCTGTGTCGGCCAACGTGAGCGTCTTAGAGCGATTCCAAAAACACGTCAAAACACCACAAACCTGACCTTTTTCAGGAACACTATGAGACTGCTCTGTCAGCTTTTATTAATTAACCATTAGAGAGGAGCTGATTCCGATCTAGACTCTAACTTTTAGTGGCTGCATGGAGATTACATCTGTTGCACGAATTAAAACACAACTTCTTCTGCTGTTGAACTGAACGATCAAACCTTGGATGAAAGCGAGTGGAACGGGTTGTTCTTCTTGACAAAGAATCCCGAGACTTCCCCCATCTTCTCAAAGCTCCAGATGTACTGCAGGACGATGAGCAGGTTGCCGTAGGCGACCATGAAGGGGGAGGTCAGCATGGCGTAGCGCCGGCGGTCCCTCACCATCCACAGCATGCAGGACCACATGAGGAAGACGAACGTCAGCCAGCTGACGTACGTGATGCTCCACGCCTGGAGAGAGAAGAATCAAACAAAAGCAAACTCTGATGGAGTGTTCACTGGTTGTCATGGTTACAGTGACGTGGTGCTGCTATCTCACAGTGATATGGAAATCTTTAACAAATCTTTTGTCCAAAATGATTAGAAATTTGTCCAGAACTTGCTCCAAAAATAATCCTCTTTTCCTGTTCACAATCTGTCCAAAACGAGTTAAACATCTAGGACAGCTTAGAAGGGTTCCAAAAATGACTAAAAACAATAAAAACACGTCCAAAATGACTCATGCACTGGAAAAAATGCTCCTCTCAAAACAAGAAAAAAAAACTTATTTCAGGGAACATTTACCGTGAAATAAGTGGAAAAAATCTGCCAATAAAACAAGTGAAGAATGGCTTGGTGAGATTTCTTGAAATAAGATGTGATATTAATAACAATAAGATCTTAAAATTAGCTGGGAAAATGTTTTAAGCTATATTTTACCAGGATTGTCAAGCTTAGGTGTCTTAACCCTCCTGTTGTCCTCATTTACGGCACCAAAAAATATTGTTGCCTTTTCTGAAAAAAAAAAAATCCAAAAATTCAGCAAAAAATTCACCAAATTTATAAAAATTTTAAAAATCTTCAGGAAGAAAATTCCTTAAAAGTTAATTTGGCAAGAAATAAAAATTAAAAAAATGAAAATTGTAAAAAAAATTTAAAAAATGAGTAAAAGAATCTTCCAAAAAATCTTAAAAATATCTACAGTGATTACATATTTCACTTAAATTGACCAAAATCCAGGGAATTTCGCTGGATTTTAGTAAAAAAAAAAAAAAAAAAAAAAAAAAAAATCTTTTTTCTTCTTTTCCCATCAAAATTTGTCCAAAACATTTCCCCCAAAATTTTGAAAATGTGGAAGTTTTCACTGTGAAAACATTTTTTTTCCACATTTTCAAATTTTAAAACGGGTCAATTTGACCCACAGGACGACACGAGGGATAAAAACAAGGTTGTCCTAAAACAAGTCCCTCCATCTTGCTGAAATGTCACTTGTTAAGTGAATTTATCTTAAATCAAGTGGGATCAGACATTTAGACTAAAAATAAGACAAACAGACTTGGTAAGATTTTCAGTTTTTGCAGTGTGAAATAAATGTGTCCTGTAAATGCTGTAAAAAAATGACCTGAAATATGTGCAAAATGACTAGAAATTACTCCAGTTAGTCCAGAACTTGCTTAAAAAAAATCCTCCTTAACTGTTCAAACCCTGTCCAACATGAGTTAATGGTCCAGGATGGCTGAGAAGGGTTGAAAAAAAAATGACTAAAAACAATAAAAACACATCCAAAATGACTCAAATCTGACCTCATGAAAAAAGTGTGTTCTCTAAATGTTGTTAAAATTTGTCACATTGAGCGTGGTGATGTTGTTTCTATGGCAGTGCAGGTTTTTATACACACGTGGACAAAATTGTTGGTACCCCTCAGTTAAAGAAGGAAAAACCCACAATTCTCACTGAAATCACTTGAAACTCACAAAAGTAACAATAAATAAAAATTTATTGAAAATTAAATAATCAAAAACAGCCATCACTTTTGAATTGTTGATTAACATAATTATTTAAAAAAACAAACTAATGAAACAGGCCTGGACAAAAATGATGGTACCTCTATAAAAGATTGAAAACTATTTGACCAGAGTGACATGATTAACTCAGGTGTGTCATTTAATTGACATCACAGGTGTTTCCAAACTCATAATCAGTCAGTCTGCCTATTTAAAGGGAGACAAGTAGTCACCCTGCTGTTTGGTGAAAAGGTGTGTACCACACTGAACATGGACAACAGAAAGCGAAGGAGAGAATTGTCCCAGGACATCCGAAAAAAAATGATAGACAAACATCTTAAAGGTAAAGGCTATAAGACCATCTCTAAACAGCTTGAAGTTCCTGTGACAACAGTGGCTCATATTATTCAGAAGTTCAAGACCCACGGGACAGTAGCCAACCTCCCTGGACGTGGCCGCAAGAGGAAAATTGATGACAAATTGAAGAGACGGATCGTTGGAATTGTATCCAAAGAGCCCAGAGCAACCTCCAAAGAAATTAAAGGTGAACTCCGAGGCCAAGGTACATCAGTGTCAGATCGCACCATTCGTCGTTGTTTGAGCCAAAGTGGACTTCATGGGAGACGACCAAGGAGGACACCACTGCTGAAAAAAACTCATAAAAAAGCGAGACTGGAATTTGCAAAAATGCATGTTGACAAGCCACAAAGCTTCTGGGAGAATGTCCTTTGGACAGATGAGACCAAACTGGAGCTTTTTGGTAAGGCACATCAACTCTATGTTCATAGACTCAAAAACCAAGCATACGAAGAAAAGAACACTGTCCCTACGGTGAAACATGGAGGAGGCTCAGTAATGTTTTGGGGCTGCTTTGCTGCATCTGGCACAGGGTGTCTTGAAAGTGTGCAAGGTACGATGAAATCTGAAGACTATCAAGGCATTCTGGAGAGAAATGTGCTGCCTAGTGTCAGAAAGCTTGGTCTCAGTCGCAGGTCATGGGTCTTCCAACAGGACAACGATCCAAAACACACAGCCAATAACACCCAAGAATGGCTGAGAGAAAAGCGTTGGACTATTCTAAAGTGGCCTTCTATGAGCCCAGATCTGAATCCCATTGAACATATGTGGAAGGAGCTGAAACATGCCATTTGGAGAAGACACCCATCAAACCTGAGACAACTGGAGCTGTTTGCTCATGAGGAGTGGGCCAAAATACCTGTTGACAGCTGCAGAACGCTCATTGACAAATACAGAAATCGTTTAATTGCAGCGATTGCCTCAAAAGGTTGTGCAACAAAATATTAAGTTATGGGTACCATCATTTTTGTCCAGCCCTATTTCATTAGTTTGTTTTTTTAAATAATTATGTTAATCAACAATTCAAAAGTGATGGCTGATTTTGATTATTTAATTTTCAATACATTTTTATTTATTGTTACTTTTGTGAGTTTCAAGTGATTTCAGTGAGAATTGTGGGTTTTTCCTTCTTTAACTGAGGGGTACCAACAATTTTGTCCACGTGTGTATTATAGTGCAAAATCTCAAAATACTGAATCCTGCTTCTAAAAATACCAGACTGTCTCTGAAAACTATTTTTCTTTATTTTATTTCTGTACAGGTTTATGAAAGACGTCGCTATCGATGAAAAGCCACCTTCAATCAAACAGAATCTGAGTCAGGGATGCAGTTTTTAATACGGTTTATTCTCGCTTGTATTTCTGTTAAAGCTCCTCTGTCAATTTGCCATTTTATAAAAAACAGCATCTGTGTGTTTCCGAGTCAGAATCAAAGTCCAGCAACTGTTGCATTCATTTAGCTGTGAGTCACGCAGGAACAGATGCTCGCTTCAGTTCCTGCCACACATGCAGCCGCTGAAGTTTCCTCCTGCCGGTCGTCCAGAGAAGAGACGTTCTGTACGACGCTCTACGGCGTTTTAATCAAAGCTGATCGAGCAGAAAGGAGCAGGAGGGGATTCACTGATAGTTTTCCAACACGATTTGTCACTTTCTGGTCAAACTACTGAGGTCGATCTATAACTGAGGGACTTCTGAAGTCCATGGGATATATCTGCATATATTTTTATTAAAAATAAAAAATAATAATGTCTTTATGTTCATTGTGATCATGTCTTCACAAATTCCATCATTATTTATTATAGAAACAATCACTCATTAATAAAAAATGACTGGATATCACTAAATTATCAACTAAATCTGAATTTAACACCAACCACCTTCTAATGAGCTAAACAATAATAAAATGAGCTGAATCACAGAGTTTGGATTCTGTTCTTTATATTCAGTTGAGATGATCATGATAGAAGTTTCTTTTTTCCACAAAAATGGTTATTTTTGTGGAAAAAAACAAATGAAATCACTTTCCACCAAGTCATTTTGTGTCTTTATATGATAATTATTTGTCTCGATGAGTCAATTTGTGTTTATCTGTGTTCACTTTGTGTCCCTTTGTGACCGTTTTCAGCCCGTTTGTGGTAATTTTATTGGTTCTTGTGGTTATTTTGTGTTTTTCTGTGGTCATTTTGTGTCTTTTTGAGCCTTTTTTGGTCATTCCGTGTGTTCCTCACCATCATGGCGATGAGAGCGCAGATGTAGCTCTGCTTCATGACGAAGTGGAAGACTTTGACCATCGCTCCGACTCCTCGTTTCTTTAGGTCGTTCTCTTCGTCCTCGGATTCCTTCTGAGCCGAGTCCTCCGGAGGCAAACACACCTCGTACACGCCCTCGTCTTTCTTCTCTGGAGAAAGAAGTCATTAGCACGAGTTCAGTTAAGTCATGTCACTCTTCCTACTGTATTTTGATGCAGAGGCAGTCCAGGTATCTTCCAAATTCGCTGGATTTTGGTTGACTGAGAGCTCACCTGGGCTGTCGATGGGCTGGTCCAGTTTATACTGGGGGGTGGAGTACAGGTCCAGACAGACCGGTCCGTTCTCAGCCGTGACGAAGTCAAACGACGTCCCGTTAGCGGTGGGAACAGCCTGCAGACGATCACCAGAAAGATCAGATAAACTTCTATAACTGAGGAAACATCAGGATGAGAGGACTGCTCAGCATTCTGCCCCACAAAGGCAAACAGGAGGATCTAAAGAGGAATGAATAAATCACTTCAATCAACCGGATTTTGTGCATTTTGAGCATAAAATCAGTTTAATGGATTTCCTTTGACAGCTTCAGTTACAACACTTTGACTTTGTGGGACACTAGAGGGATTTTTCTGCATTTTTTTTCTACTTTTCACACTGCATTTTATTAGATCTTAGTCAACACAATCTGCCTTATTACCCCGGGCTAACAAGCAGCTAACATCAGTTTGATTTTTTAAATATTACATATATATAGATAGATACTTTTTTGCTATTTTTTAAAATTTTATATCTTTTTTTCTTTGCTCATTTTCTTCCATATCTGGGCTTATATACTATCATTATTATTTATATTTTTTGTTTCATTTTATTATCTGTTTTTTCTATAAAGGGGAGAAAGTGGTGAAGAAGTTTGAGCTTCTTTCCAATTTTTATAAATATATATATGTTTTTTGTCTGTTGTTTTTTTGTTCATTTCCTTCGACATTTGGGTGCATATATTAACATTATTATTTTTATTTTTAAATCAAATAAGAGCCTAAAATTTGGATATTTTACGAATCATTCTGAGGCTCCAGAGCTCTGCTGATCAGGCTATCTAACTGCATTTTTGTTTTTCTGGCGCAGCTTATAAAACCTGCTCAATCAGTTACGAAATCTGAACAAAAACGAAACTTTTTTCGCCCATTTCTGTGACAAAAAAATTTCACAGTTTCTTGCTAATTTCTGCTAAAATATGAGACTTTCATGACGGTCTCAATTTTTTCCTAATTGTTCTTAAATTTTGCACAAAAAATATTTCATACACGAATTAAAAAAATTTATAAGAAACATTTTAAATGGACCTTGCTTCAGATTAAAAAGCTTCAGAGATGGTCGAGCAGATCTGAGATCAGAAAAACAGTTTTTATCCTGCAGACATCCTCAGTTTTCACCTTCTTTAACCCTCCTGTTGTCCTGCGGGTCAAAGTGACCTGTTTCAGTTTTAAAATGTGAAAAAAAAAACTTCTGATGTCCACATTTTCAACATCTTTGGGAAATTTCTGAACATTTTTTGGTGGAAAAAAAGAAATGTTAAAAATGTTTCTTAAGAACATTCACATAAAAATCAACCAAAATCCAGCGAATTTCGCTGGATTTTGGTTGATTTTTATGTGAATGTTCTTAAGAATATATCAGAAGTTCTACTATTATATACTTCAGATATTTTTTGGATTTTTTTGGAAGATTTTTACTCATTTTTTGAAAATATTTCCAAGAATTTTCTCACCAAATTTGAGGAATTCTTTTAAATAAAACTTTCAAGGAATTATTTGAATTTTCTTCCTGAAGGTTTTGCAAATTTTCAGAAATTTGGGGAATTTTTTGCTGAATTTTTTGCTTTTTTTCAGACAAGGAAACAATATTTCTTGGGTGCTCGTGAGTGAAGACAACAGGAGGGTGAACACCTGAACAGTCTGACATCTGCAGCCTCTGATTAACTCGTTCAGAAACACCAGATGACTGCAGCTGCAGGAGGATGCAGTGTGAAAAGCACTTTGCAGTTAATCCCCGTCCTTGCAGCAGCACCAGAAGCAGAGATTTAAGACGGATCCGGAGCAGCCCACCTCGGTCGTGCTGATGCCGTCCTGAGTGGAGAGCAGCTTGGAGGAGAAAAGAGCACAGAAGGCGAGGCGTGTTATCGACGAGCTGCCCTGGTCAAAGGCCTCGCTGTTCTTTATAGTCGCTGATAAGCAGGAACAAAGCTGCACTAGTCTGGAAATCGAGCCCATCGCTCATCTGTCTGCACACCCTAAAAGCTTTCAAACCTCAGGAGGTGGCCGGTGGAGACAGACCTGATATAGGAACAAGGTCAGGATGTGTGTGTGTGTGACGGTGTGTGTTCTCCGGCTGAAATCTTTCCAGGGGAGAAGTCTATCACAGAGATGTTAGTGGGTGAAACCAATCAGCAGCTGCTTTCCTGCTGCTAAAATACGCTCCGTTAGTGTTTCACATTCAAACCAAATCAATAAGGAAGGAGATGTTTGGGTTTCTAAGCAGCTGCTGAAAGAATTGTTGCCCTTCTGAGAGACTATTTAGATTTCCTAGAATGTTTCTTTGATGCTTTCCGAACAACAAAACCCACCGACATTTTTGAAACGCACGCTGTCTCTGAAATAAACTGGAAAAATAGAAAGATTTTCTCAAATGAATCATCTGGACCTTCCCATTCTGTTTGTAATCTGAATCTAATCTTAATCCAAATCACTGTATTTTTGTCTTCACCCGATTCTACAAAAATGGAAAAAAAATCTGGGCTCCACAGTGCAGCTGTGAAGTCATTAGTGACTCTGCTGCAACCAGCAGACATTTTATAAAAAACTGTGACTTTTCAGCCAGAAAAAGACCAAAAAAATGACAAAAGTAAGACAGAAAATGACAAAACAAGACAAAAAATGACAAAAATGAGACAGAAAATGAAGAGAATTGCAAGACTTTCCTTGAACTAATCATCATGTGCCATTCTGGTGGAAAATTAACAAAAAAAGAGACAGAAAACAACAAAAAAAGAGACAGAAAACGACAAAAACAATACACAAAACGACAAAAACAAGACAGAAAACAACAAAAACAAGACAGAAAATGACAAAACAAGACAAAAAAATGACAAAATCAGACAGAAAATGAAGAGAATTGTAAGACTTTCCTTGAACTAATCATCATGTGCCATTCTGGTGGAAAATTAACAAAAACAGAGACACAAAACGACAAAAACAAGACAGAAAACGACAAAAACAATACAGAAAATGATAAAAATGAGACACAAAACAACAAAAACGAGACAGAAAACGACAAAAACAATACACAAAACAACAATAACAACACAGAAAACAACAAAAACAAGACAGAAAAATGACAAAAAAAGACAGAAAAATGACAAAAACAAGACAGAAAAATGACAAAAACAAGACAGAAAACGACAAAAATGAGACAGAAAAGAAAGATAATTGTAAGACTTTCCTTGAACTAATCCTCATGTGCCGTTCTGGTGGAAAATTAACAAAAACAGAGACACAAAACGACAAAAACAAGACAGAAAACGACAAAAACAATACAGAAAACGACAAAAACAATACAGAAAATGATAAAAATGAGACACAAAACAACAGAAAAAGATTGAAATGAGAGACAAAACGACAAAAACAAGACAGAAAACGACAAAAACGAGACAGAAAACAACAAAAACAAGACAGAAAAACAACAAAGACAAGACACAAAATGACAAAAATGTGACATAAAATCAACCAGATCCTGAAAAAAAACTAAAGCTTCTGAAGAATCGTCAGATTTTCCTTGAACTAATCCTCTGTAACATGCTGTTTGACTGGGAAACTTAACCAAACCTACACTTAAAATCTGAATATTTAATCAAAATCACTTTATTCTCATGAAATCGTTTTCCCAAAACCAAACCATCTGCATGAGTCAGATTCTGTAACAAACTAAACATTCAGAGCACCTTGTTGCTGCTGTGAAGCCACGAGTTGTTTTACAAAAATTCTGAATGTTTTTCACTGATTTTCAGGAGCGGATGGTAAAAAAAGTCTGGAAACAAATAATTAATGCAGCTAATAAAACCTACAGCGTGTGGAGCCCCATTTCTTTCCAGTATTTGCAACACTTGTGGGCAGGTTTTGTCAGTTCTTGTCTTTTTTTTTTAATCATTCATGGCTTTCTACCTGTCGGACAGCGCAAAACACTTCATCCTCTAACCATGGATGTGTTGTTTAAACTGCAGTGAAAAATGAACCCATGGTGAGGAAAAATGTGTAGAAACAAACAAAAAATTAATTAAAAATGCCAGATGTGGCCTGAGGTTCAGAGGGTTGGCCTTTTTTAGGTTATTTGAGGTTTTTTTTTTTTGAGAAATATATTTAACCCTCGTGTCGTCCTACGGGCCAAAATCGACTCGTTAAAGTTTGAAGATTTGGAAAAAAAAAATATTTTCAGAGTGAAACTTCTGATGTCCACATTTTCAGCTTTCTTGGAAATATTTGAACATATTTTTGGTGGAAAAAAGAAATGTTAAAAATGTTTAAGAGCATTCAGAAAAAAATCTACCAAAATCCGGTAAATTTCGCTGGATTTTGGTTGATTTTTATGTGAATGTTCTTGAAGAAAATATCAGAAGTTTTACTGATATATATGGAATCACTTTAGATATTTTTAGGATTTTTTTTTTTGGAAGATTTTTACTCATTTTTTTGAAAATATTTACAAGAAATATTTGGGCAAATTTGGGGGATTCTTTAAATAAAATTTTTAAGGAATTATTGGAATTTTCTTCCTGAAGTTTTTGCAAATTTTCAGAAATTTGGGGATTTTTTTGCTGAATTTTTGGATTTTTTTCAGACAAGGAAACAATATTTTTTAGTGCCCGTAAATGAGGACAACAGGAGGGTTAAACCATTTCAGGTCTGTTTGGATTTTCTGCCGTTTTTCTGTTTCTACATCGTCGTTTGCAGCTCTTCATGCTCTACGTGTCTGCTAATAAATGAATAAACCCTGCGTGTACGTCATGCGTGTATGGTCATGTATGTGGAACCAGACGTACGTTCTTCTCGTCGGTGCCCTGCCGTGATTCCCACCACATGTGCCTCTTCCTGTTGGCAGAGCTGTTTCCGTCCTGCTCCTCCTCCTCGTTCACGTCGTCGTCTTTGTCGTCCTGAAAAAACACAGATAGACAGTTCAGTGTCTGATGCGGATCTTCCATGTGAGCTCACAGCTGAAACTTAAAGAGCCACAGTTTGAATCTACGGACTCTGAGGAGGAGCTGAGTGACCTTTAGAAGAGGAAATCATGACTGAGCATCGTGTTGGCAGCGTCTGCACGACTCAAATACCGCAAAGACTGAAGCAACCGAACAAAAAGTGGGTTACATGCCGTCTATTCTGCCGTTAGGAACAAAAGATTCCACTTGTTCTCAGTGCTGCTACTCGGGTTACAGGAGTTTGGATTGTCTTTAAACAGGAAGCAGCAGAGAAATGAGATAAATTGATAAATTAGGTTAAAATGTGGAATATGATTCACATTATTGGAATTATTAACAGATGAATTTCTGCATTTTGGCATCTCAGAACTAAAACACATTCATACAAGAATTACCGTTTCCATTACTGCTTCTGGGTTTGGTTTTAGTTTGGATGGATGGATGGATGGATGGATGGATGGATGGATGGATGGATGGATGGACGGATGGACGGATGGACGGACAGATGCATGGATGGATGGACGGATGGATGGACGGAAGGACGGACGGACAGACGGATGGATGGATGGACGGAAGGACGGATGGATGGATGCATGGATGGATGGACGGACGGATGCATGGATGGAGGACGGACGGACGGATGGATAGATGGATGGATGGACGGATAGATGGACGGACAGATGCATGGATGGAGGACGGACGGACGGACGGACGGATGGATAGATGGACGGACGGAAGCATGGATGGAGGATGGACGGACGGACGGACGGACGGACGGACGGACGTATGGACGTATGGATGGATGGACGGATGGATGGACGGATGGATGGATGCATGGATGCATGGATGGATGGATGGCGTCTATCTATAGTCTATCTATCTATCTAATTGATAATTTCTATGACTTTTATGTATTTTTGGTTATTTTATTATATTTTTAACACCAAAGCTGCTGGAAACTTCCAGTTTTTTTTTGTCCGTCGTTGGACTGAATCCAGTCACTGAGGAGAGAGAACAGCACACTCAGTCTGTCTGGTGTTTCTGGCAAAGCTGCGGTGAAGATAAGGTCGTAATGTGTCGTCTCCACCATCGAACGAAGCTGTCAGCGGCTGATTTAAGCCGCAATCATTTTTTATTATTAGCGTCATCCAAAGTGTAAGTGTAGGTGAAAAACATGGGGAGATCAATAATGCATACGGCCCCATAGGTTAGAGGAAGTATTGACCCCTCTATAAAAACACCAATCTATAACTCCATTACAGGACCGAGGAGCTGCGAGGAGGAGGACAGCTAGGATTCTTCTTCAACGGGACGTCAGAGCTGATGTTTTACTGAGAACAGCAGGCGTTCCACTTCAGCAGTCCGAGTTTCTGTCAACGAAAGGCAAAATCTCCAAGGATTAGATCCCGTTAGATTCCAGCAAATTCACCCAAACTACCAAACATCTATGTGAACCAGAAAGTGAAGAATGTGCAGATGTTCAGCTCTCCAACCAGCCTCTGGATGCTCATCTGCAGCACGAAGCTCCACCGAAAAACTTAAATCAGGATATTTTATCAAAACCTCTTCAGGTCTCTTTTAAACATTTACAAAAAAATGCTTTTATTTTGACGAGATTCTCTTAAAAAACTAAAACTTCTGTGCCCACTGTTGTAACCATCAGGCCATTAGTTAAAACTAAATTCAGGAACTACTCGGCTGAACTGCAGGCAGTGTTTAGACAGAACAGATAGAATATTTTTAACAGATTTCTAAATAATTTTTAAAAAAAAGGAAATAGAAGAATAATTAAAAAATAATCTGTTAAAAACAGAGAAGCAACTATGTGAATATTAAGAGGAATAAACAAAAGAATAAACAAAAAATAAATCTGGTAAAAAAAAAATATGGAAATAAATGTGTAAATATAAAGAAGAATAAATGAAAGAATAAATAAAAAAGCTGGTAAAAATAATAAAAGGAAATAAATGTCTCAATATAAAAAATAAAAAAATAAAAGAATAAATGGAAAAATAAATCTGTTAAAAAAATAAAGGAAATAAATGTGCAAAATGCATTTTTATATTTCCATATTTGTTATTCATTTTCATATTTACACATTTATTTCTTTATTTTTTAACAGATTTATTATTTTATTGTCATTATTTATTATCTTTTATTATGGCACTTCTGTGATTCCATAATTTTAGGGCCCTAACCCCAATATTGAAATTGGTCGGGTAAATTTGTATTCTATATAATATTTTACATCAGTCAGGTAAATTTGTACGATGCAAATCTGTTTGTTAATGCAAAATGAATGTTAACATCGATCAAAAACGAATGATTTTTAATCGTAATTAATCCACAGGAACCTTGTGATTGTGAAGAAAGAGAGGCATGGAATGAAATGCAACCAGTCTTTGTTGCTTCATAGTCACAGTTTATAATCTGTCCAGAAGTCTCTCTGGTGTAAAACTGTGCCGAGACCATCTACAGATTTAATTAAAATTTTGCCGGGGCAGCATCCGTACATTACTACCACAGTGCATCATCCCCGGGTCGTTTAACTAATCTGGACCAGTCGTTTAGTCTGCCGAGTCGTTCTGTAAAAGCAGCACCGAGCCAAGAAGTTCACGCTTCGTCTCAGATGATACCTGAGCTCCGTACGGAGGACAGATCAACCCGGAATCTTCCATCGATACGCTTTCTCTGATCACGAGGCCACCTGGCTGCTGATCTAATTCAATCAGCATCTATTTCAGTTTGTCTGGAGCTGAATTCAGGTAAACATGCAGCAGACAAACACCTGCTGATCCACTGTCCAATCAGCTGCTGCTAAATACAGGATTCTCAAAGCAGAAGATCATCCAGTTGAAGCTTCATTCGTGAGGATAGAAAGTAAAACTGAGGAACCAGGAAGCAAATATTTGGTCTTTTTCTTTGATATATGACATGTATGATCAATCACTTATAGAACAATAGATTTCTATGCAGCATCTGGGTGTATTTTGCTCCTGTCATTTTTTTTTACTCATCTTTCACTGCGATATAAAGTCCTGTACCTCTATGGAAACATCAGAGAGAATTCAAAATGTCCTACGTGACTTTATATACCAGGGGAGACAAACTCATCTTAGTCCAGGTTCCACATTCAGCCCAGTTTGATCTCCAGTGGACCAGACCAGTAAAACCACAGCATGATAACCTAGAAACAATTACAATTCCAAATTTTTCCTTTGTTTTAGTGCCAAAAATGAGTCAGTTTCGCTGGATTTTGGTTTATTTTTTGTGAATGTTCTTAAAGTAAACATTTTTTTACAATTGTTTTTTTTTCCACCACAAAATTTTCAAAAATGTTAAAAATGTGGAAATTTTCACTATGAAAATATTTTTTTTTCCACATTTTCAAACTTAAAACAGGTCAATTTGACCTGCAGGACGACATGAGGGTTAACCGTTTCACATCTCATCACTGATCAGCATGTTTTCAACGACAACGCTGCTCTGAGCCGACGTACACCCCGTCAAAAGTTTTAGGACACTTTCTCATTCAGTTAAAGTAGAATCTGTCCTACAACTTCTGACAGGGGGTGTATCTACCAAATTTGGTACACATATGCAGCACATCAGGCTGAACAAAAAAGTCAGTGACAGCCACATTCCAAACCCAACAGGAAGTGAGCTATTTTGTGTTGAATGTCAGATTTTGCCCATTTTTCATTTTTTTCTAGAGCCAACTCCTCCTAGGGGGAAACTCCAATTCACCTCAAATTGGGCCAGTACATACAGGAGGCCTTAATGATCCAAAGTTATTAAAATCTTTTTCCAAAGTCAAAGGGCGTGTCCGTGGCAGCCTCTGGAATTTGGATCCTTCTCCATGAAATTTCAAATGCTGTGTAAATGCCCTGAACATGCTCCAATCTGCCTGAAACTTTACATGTATGATCAGAGTCCTGCCCTGATCACATCCATATGATGAAATACACCCCCTGTCAGAAGTTGTAGGACAGGTTCTACTTTATTTGAATGAGACAGTGTCCTAAAACTTTTGACAGGGGGCTTAAACCAAACCTGATCATCAAATGATCACCGTCTCCGTTAGAACACGCTACAAAAGGACTCACCATCAGCTGCTCGACGGGCTCCTGCAGCCAGAGGCGGATGAGCGTAGCCAGGGTGTAGTAGAGGACCAGCAGCATGATGGGGCTGACGAAGTGGTACCACTTCCGGTCCGAGTGCACGATCAGCTTCCACGTGTACGAACAGTTGCTCTGGATGATGGGGGAGAAGCCGAACACCCTGCAGACACAGACGGACGTTTTTTAAACACAATCCAAGGTAACTGGACATAATGCCCCTCTCAAAACAAGAAAAAAAATATTTCAAGGAACTTTTACTTTGATATAAGTGAAAAAAATCTGCCAATAGAACAAGTGAAAAATGGCTTGGTAAGATTTCAAGAAATAAGATTTGATATTTAGAATATTGACATCTTAAAATTAGCTGGGAAAACTTATTAGGGTCCGAGCACCGAGGGTGCGAAGGACAGGCGGTGCCAGGGCACCGACTGTCCAAGGCACCAGCGGTGCCAAGGACCCTATTGAAACCCTAGGGTTTATTATTATTATTATTATTATTATTTTTTTTTTTTTCTCCCGTAAAGTAAATTGGCTTTTTGGCGGCCTTATCATACTCCAAAACGCGTGAAATTTGGCATGCACATCAGGACTGGCGAAAAATTTGATATTTTATGGGAGTTGCGCATGTGCGTGGCAAAATGGCTCTATAGCGCCACCTGCAAAGTTGAAAAAGTAGTCATTAGGCCAACTGCCACAATGTTTCATGTACAGCTACAATATTTGGTGGGCATATGCAGAACATCTGGACACACCAAAAAGTCAATTACAGCCACGCCCTAAACCCAACAGGAAGTCGGCCATCTTCAATTTGCTGTAAATTTTTCAAACTTAATCGCTCCTCGGGAAATGACTTGCCTTTTTGGCGGCCTTATCATGAACCAAAACGCGTGAAATTTGGCGTGCACATCAGGACTGGCGAAAAATTTGATATTTTATGGGAGTTGCGCATATGTGTGGAAAAATGGCTCTATAGCGCCACCTGCAAAATTGAAAAAGTGGTCATTAGGCCAACTTCCACAATGTTTTATTTACAGCTACAATATTTGGTGGGCATATGCACCACATCAGGACACACCAAAAAGTCAATCACAGCCACACCCTAAACCCAACAGGAAGTCGGCCATCTTGAATTTGCTGTACATGTGTCAAAATTTATAGCTCCTAGTGGATAAGTCTGAGAGAACTGAAATTTGGCCAGTACATTCACCAGACCTTTCTGATGAAAAGTTATCAAAAACTCAACCAGAAGCCAAAAGGTGTGGCCATGGCGGAGCCTCAAACAACTGATCCTTCGCCATGAAACAGGAATTGGTGTCTAATTCTTCTCAACATGCTCCAATCTGCCTGAAACTTTACATGTATGATGACAGTCCTGTCCTGATGTCATCCACATAGGGATATTCATTGACAGTCATAGCGCCACCTTGTGGTTTCAGGAAATAGACATCTTTTACACTTTCATGCCCTATTGTTACCCGGTTGATCATATTCACTTCAAATGCAGTGACAACAGCCTAAACACATTGATGATGCATCCCAGTGAAAATGGTGACTTGTCATCAAAGGGCGTGTCTGTGGCGGCCAAACCAATTTCGATGTTTCGCCATGAAAATTTAACGATTCATATCTCAGCTGAACAACATCCTATCTGCCTCAGACTTCACATGCTGGATACCAGGTCCAGTCTGAACACATCCACACTCATAAATTTTGAAAAAGTCATAGCGCCACCTGTTGGTAATAGTAAGTTTAAGGCCTTATATTTTCAGGTACAATGGCCCCACACTTGGTGATATCATGCTGGAAATTGGTCAGTCGAGTCTTCACCTCTTGACAATCACACACTGTGAAGGGTGTGACATTTCATGTAACGCTGTTGCCGTAGCAACCAAATATCGCCATGAAAAACAAAGCCCTTTCTGACAGGTTAGGAATACTCCAATGCTCACAAAAATTACCACACACATCACCATTGACCCAAGGAACAACACTGTATGCATCTCGGCACTGCACATGCTATAGCGCCCCCTACAGTATTTTTAACAAACAGCCCCCCCAGCACGTTTCACCTACATCCATGAAATTTGGGAGGCTTATAGAGCACATCAGGACGCACAAAAAAGCCTCTTGGAGCCATGTCCTAAACCCAACAGGAAGTCGGCCATCTTGGATTAATTGTGAGATTTTTGATGATTTTTCTCATTTTTGAGAGTTAATACCTCCTAGGGGATAATTCCAGGAGACCTGAAATTTTGTCAGTCCACACAGCAGGACTTGGTTTGGAAAAGTTATCAAAAGTTTAACCAGAAGCCAAATGGCGTGGCCATGGCGACCATTAGAGTTTTGATGCTTCGCCATGAAACAACAACTGCTGTATAACTCTCCTCTGCATGCTCCAATCTGCCTCAAACTTTCCATGTGTGATCACAATCCAATCCTGATCACATCTACAGGCCAACAGACACTCTCAGTTGCAGCGCCACCTGTTGGAGGGACAATAAATGCTGTATAACTGGCCTCTACATGATCAAATCAGCCTGAAACTTTTCATGAGTGATCAGAGTCCAGCCCTCATCACATCCACTGTTTGAAATACACTCTGAGTTACAGCGCCACCTGGTGGTGGATGGGCAGGAAATGCTGTATAACTAGTCTGAACATGCTCCAATCTGGCTGAAATTTTACGTGTGATTAAACTCTGGTCCAGATGTGATTCAGAGGCCGACACACACTCTCAGTCACAGTGCCACCTGGTGAACGTGCATGGATTCGCCGACCAGCGTGGATGCGAGGACCCGTCCATCGCTGCTTGCAGCTTTAATTATTATTATTATTTTTTTTTTTTTTTTTTTTTTTCTCCCGTAAAGTAAATTGGCTTTTTGGCGGCCTTATCATACTCCAAAACGCGTGAAATTTGGCATGCACATCAGGACTGGCGAAAAATTTGATATTTTATGGGAGTTGCGCATGTGCGTGGCAAAATGGCTCTATAGCGCCACCTGCAAAGTTGAAAAAGTAGTCATTAGGCCAACTGCCACAATGTTTCATGTACAGCTACAATATTTGGTGGGCATATGCAGAACATCTGGACACACCAAAAAGTCAATTACAGCCACGCCCTAAACCCAACAGGAAGTCGGCCACCTTCAATTTGCTGTAAATTTTTCAAACTTAATCGCTCCTCGGGAAATGACTTGCCTTTTTGGCGGCCTTATCATGAACCAAAACGCGTGAAATTTGGCGTGCACATCAGGACTGGCGAAAAATTTGATATTTTATGGGAGTTGCGCATATGTGTGAAAAAATGGCTCTATAGCGCCACCTGCAAAATTGAAACAGTGGTCATTAGGCCAACTTCCACAATGTTTTATTTACAGCTACAATATTTGGTGGGCATATGCACCACATCAGGACACACCAAAAAGTCAATCACAGCCACACCCTAAACCCAACAGGAAGTCGGCCATCTTGAATTTGCTGTACATTTGTCAAAATTTATAGCTCCTAGTGGATAAGTCTGAGAGAACTGAAATTTGGCCAGTACATGCACCAGACCTTTCTGATGAAAAGTTATCAAAAACTCAACCAGAAGCCAAAAGGTGTGGCCATGGCGGAGCCTCAAACAACTGATCCTTCGCCATGAAACAGGAAGTGGTGTCTAATTCTTCTCAACATGCTCCAATCTGCCTGAAACTTTACATGTATGATGACAGTCCTGTCCTGATGTCATCCACATAGGGATATTCATTGACAGTCATAGCGCCACCTTGTGGTTTCAGGAAATAGACATCTTTTACACTTTCATGCCCTATTGTTACCCAGTTGATCATATTCACTTCAAATGCAGTGACAACAGCCTAAACACATTGATGATGCATCCCAGTGAAAATGGTGACTTGTCATCAAAGGGCGTGTCTGTGGTGGCCAAACCAATTTCGATGTTTCGCCATGAAAATTTAACGATTCATATCTCAGCTGAACAACATCCTATCTGCCTCAGACTTCACATGCTGGATACCAGGTCCAGTCTGAACACATCCACACTCATAAATTTTGAAAAAGTCATAGCGCCACCTGTTGGTAATAGTAAGTTTAAGGCCTTATATTTTCAGGTACAATGGCCCCAAACTTGGTGATATCATGCTGGAAATTGGTCAGTCGAGTCTTCACCTCTTGACAATCACACACTGTGAAGGGTGTGACATTTCATGTAACGCTGTTGCCGTAGCAACCAAATATCGCCATGAAAAACAAAGCCCTTTCTGACAGGTTAGGAATACTCCAATGCTCACAAAAATTACCACACACATCACCATTGACCCAAGGAACAACACTGTATGCATCTCGGCACTGCACATGCTATAGCGCCCCCTACAGTATTTTTAACAAACAGCCCCCCCAGCACGTTTCACCTACATCCATGAAATTTGGGAGGCTTATAGAGCACATCAGGACGCACAAAAAAGCCTCTTGGAGCCATGTCCTAAACCCAACAGGAAGTCGGCCATCTTGGATTAATTGTGAGATTTTTGATGATTTTTCTCATTTTTGAGAGTTAATACCTCCTAGGGGATAATTCCAGGAGACCTGAAATTTTGTCAGTCCACACAGCAGGACTTGGTTTGGAAAAGTTATCAAAAGTTTAACCAGAAGCCAAATGGCGTGGCCATGGCGACCATCAGCGTTTTGATGCTTCGCCATGAAACATCAACTGCTGTATAACTCTCCTCTGCATGCTCCAATCTGCCTCAAACTTTCCATGTGTGATCACAATCCAATCCTGATCACATCTACAGGCCAACAGACACTCTCAGTCGCAGCGCCACCTGATGGAGGGACAGTAAATGCTGTATAACTGGCCTCTACATGATCAAATCAGCCTGAAACTTTTCATGAGTGATCAGAGTCCAACCCTCATCACATCCACTGTGTGAAATACACTCTGAGTTACAGCGCCACCTGGTGGATAGACAGGAAATGCTCTATAACTGCTCTGAACATGCTACAGTCTGGCTGAAATTTTAAATGTATGATTGGACTCTGGTCCAGATGCGATTCAGAGGCCGACATACACTCTCAGTCACAGCGCCACCTGGTGGACGTGCGTGGATTCACGACCAGCGTGGATGCGAGGACCCGTCCATCGCTGCTTGCAGCTTTAATTTTAAGTTATATTTTACCAGGATTGTCAAGTTTAGGTGTCTTAACCCTCCTGTTGTCCTGATGTAAGGCACCAAAAATTATTGTTGCCTTGTCTGGGAAAAAAAAGTCCAAAAATTCAGCAAAAAAATTCCCCAAATTTATAAAAATTTGCAAAATCTTCAGGAAGAAAATTTCTGAAAAGTTTTCCTTAAAAGTTTTATTTTTTAAAAAAAATCTCCAAATTTGGCAAGAAATAAACATTTAAAAAATAAAAAAATCTATAAAAATTGTATATATATTTTTTTAAAAATGAATAAAAAAAGCTTCCTAAAAAATCTTAAAAATATCTAAAGTGATTACATATATATCAGTAAAATTTTGAATATTTTCTTTAAGAATATTGTTTCTTAAAGAAACATTTTTTTAACGTTTCTTTTTTTCCATTAAAAACTGTTGAAAATTTTCCCAAAAATGTTGAAAATGTGGAAGTTTTCACTGTGAAAATATTCTTTTTCCACATTTTCAAACTTTAAAACGGGTCAATTTGACCTGCAGGACGACACAAAGGTTCAACTTATTTTGGGTTTTCGGGTAAAATTCAACTCAAAACAAAATAATTTCAGGATTGCTTGACTTAACAAGATATTTAAGATGCGTTCTCTTAAAACAAGTCCCTCCATCTTGCTGAAATGTCTCCTGTTAAGTGAATTTATCTTAAATCATCAAGTGGGATGAGACATTTTGACTAAAAATAAGAAAAACAGACTTGGTAAGGTTTTGAATTTTTACAGTGTACTGAATGTGCTGCATCTTTGGAATTGATAAATAAGTGTAAATGGGTGAGTAAAAATACAACATCAAAGTCTCAAAAGGCGCATTTCATTCATAAAACAATGGTAAAGTCTCCTTCGGACATTAACGTCTTTGTAAATTAGTGCAGTCTCTGATCTTGACAGCTGCTTTCTGATAAATGCTCTTCCTGTCAAGAACGTTTCCGTCCAACCTTGGAATCCGAACAATGCAGCGGAGCTACAGAATCTGTTTGGACAACAAAAGGACGTCAAATGATTCACTCCTTTTCCTTTCAGGGCAGAACGGAGGTCACCCACTCAGGAACTGCTCTGACGGCCGCTCAGATTTAGAGGCCTCCCGAGTCTTTTCCTTCATGCCATGTGGAGGGGCGAGCGCTGCCGTGACCCCAGCTGGCTTCCTGAGCGGTTTCTTCTTTCACATGGGGGGAAGGCCCGCCGGTCACATGACTGGGGACTTCCATTGTGAGGCAGGAAGTGGAGTGGAAGCCGGGCCTCTTGACAGCTTCACTCAGCGGCCGGCCTGCAGCGAGGCCGAGTCGCTGTCAACAGGCACAATTAGAGCTGTTCCAACATGGCCGCTCGTATTTATGTCTGGCTGAGGGCGTGCACTGGAAAAAATGCCCCTCTCAAAACAACAACAAAAAGTGCTTATTTTAAGGAACTTTTACTTTGAAATAAGTGAAGAAATCTGCCAATAGAACAAGTGAAAAATGGCTTGGTAAGATTTCTTGAAATAAGATGTGACAATTAAAACACTGGGATCTTAAAATTAGCTTGAAGAAAACTTATTTCAAGCTACATTTTACCAGGATTGTCAAGTTTAGGTGTCTTAACTTTCCTGTTGTCCTCATTTACAGGCATCAAAAAATATGGTTTCCTTGTCTGAAAAAATCCAAAAATTCTGCAAACAAAAAAAAATCCCCAAATATATAAAAATTTGCAAAATTGTCAGGAACATAAATTCCTTAAAAATTTCCCTTAATTTTTTTTAAATATCAACAAATTTGGCAAGAATGAAAAATGAAAAAAATGTAAATATTTTCAAAAAAAATCCTAAAAATATGTAAAGTGATTACATACATATATATCAGTAAAAGTTCTAATATTTTCTTGAAGAATATTCACATAAAAATCAACCAAAATCCAGCAAACTGAAAATGTGGAAGTTTTCACTGTAAATTTGTTTTGTTTTTCCCCCACATTTTCAAACTTTAAAACGGTTCAATTTTCTTGTTGTTGTCTTAAAACAAGTCCCTCCATCTGCTGAAATGTCAATTGTTAAGTGAATTTATCTTAAATCAAGTGGGATGAGACATTTTGACGAAGAATAAGACAAACAGACTTGGTAGTATTTTGACTTTTTTGCAGTGTAGACGGAGGGAAGAGGAAGAGGTCTGATCGTCACATTGGGCCTCAGTTTTCACACGATGGGGGACAGAAATACCTCAGCGTCGTGGAAAGTCAACAGGAGACGGCAGATGATGAAACAGTCGGTCGGTTTGTGTCAATTAAGAGGCAAACTTTCCGAGCGCAGTCCTTCAAACGCACCAACGCAGAGCTTTTATTTCCTAAATGAGAAGTCCGCTGTTTAAAAAAAGGCACCCGGTTCACCATATTCACCGCCAGAAACTAAAAAAAGCTCATTTACGAGCTGAGCAAAGAGTCATGTGGTGGGTTTTTGGTGATGTATTTACTTTTCACACTTCTGAACTCCAAAGCCTGACAGAGGGCTTGAAAGGCTCTCTTAAAAAAAAAAAAAAAGGCCAAAATTACCCCATTTATTAGAGCGAGTAACTGTAAAAACATGATCATCTACAGCACGCTGCTACATCAAAAAATCCAAGCTTAAACTCACACTAAACCGTTATATTCCGTTCTGGTTGAACTGCAGGCAGTGTTTTACACACACAACGATGAAAACAAATTACCAGGCGAGTAATAATGTCTAGAATATGTAGAGCAATTGAAGAGTTCATTTGCAAAAACAGGTAACTCCGTTTTCAGAAAACTCATTTTTTTTATTGTTTACTTGAGATAATAATAATAATAACACCAATAATTTATTTTTCTAGGATGGATGGATGATGGATGGAAGGATGGATGGATGGATGGATGATGGATGGACGGATGGATGGATGGATGGATGGATGGATGGATGGATGGAAGGATGGATGGAAGGAAAGATGGATGGATGTGTGGATGACCGGATGGATGGACGGATGAAGGATGGATGGATGGATGGATGGAAGGATGGATGGATGAATGGATGGATGGATGGAAGGATGGATGGATGAATGGATGGATGGAAGGATGGATGGATGGACGGAAGGATGGATGGAAGGATGGATGGATGGATGGAAGGATGGATGGATGAAGGATGGATGGATGGAAGGATGGATGGATGGAAGGATGGATGGATGGATGAATGGATGGATGGATGGATGGATGGAAGGAAGGATGGATGGAAGGATGGATGGATGGATGGAAGGATGGATGGATGACCGGATGGATGGATGGATGGATGAATGAAGGATGATGGATGGAAGGATGGATGGATGGAAGGATGGATGGATGGATGGAAGGATGGATGGATGAAGGATGGATGGATGGAAGGATGGATGGATGGAAGGATGGATGGATGGATGAATGGATGGATGGATGGATGGATGGAAGGAAGGATGGATGGAAGGATGGATGGATGGATGGAAGGATGGATGGATGACCGGATGGATGGATGGATGGATGGATGAATGAAGGATGATGGATGGAAGGATGGATGGATGGAAGGAAGGATGGATGGAAGGATGGATGGATGGATGGATGGAAGGATGGATGGATGACCGGATGGATGGATGGATGGATGGATGGAAGGATGGATGCATGACCGGATGGACGGATAGACGGATGGATGGACGGATGGATGAGCTGATCTGCCATCAGAGACAGACGTTCAGACATACACAGATGGAAACAGCCTCATCCTGAAGCACATCAGCAGCGCTTTAGAGGAGATCCATAAAATACCAAAACAGAAGGAACACAGAGACACCAGCTACACCCAGACACCAACATGGCCGCCCACTACACGGCACTTTTAGAGAAAGGTTCTTCTAAATATTTATATACACAACTCAGTAAAACTGAA
The DNA here is from genome assembly GCF_021347895.1 of Acanthochromis polyacanthus. NCBI lineage: Eukaryota > Metazoa > Chordata > Actinopteri > Pomacentridae > Acanthochromis > Acanthochromis polyacanthus. The sequence goes on along the minus strand of NC_067121.1, from coordinate 39,340,611 downwards.
ATTGAAACTTATTCATAAAGATATTGTAGTAAGCCTAATTTTTAAGTCATTCTGAACAATTTTCTTGTAATTTTGGACAAGTTTCAAGTCATTTTGGACAAGTTTCTAGTAATTTGGACAATCTGAGTCATTTTAGACAATTTATGAGTCATTTTGGATAATTTTCTTGTCAATTTGGACAAGTCTCAAGTCCTTTTGGTAAAAATTCGAGTCATTTTGAACATATTTTCGAGTCCTTTTGAACAATTTTTGAGTCCTACTGGATAATTCTGCTGTAATTTTGGACAATTTTAGTGTAATTTTGGACAATTTTCTTGTCATTTTGGACAATTTCAACATCCAAATGCCGAAAAAAAGCAGCACATTCTGCCCAGATTATTATATAAAACTTAAGTGAGGACTTAAAGCTTCTAATCCCTTTTATGTCCAAATTCTTTTTTAAACCATATATTTACATTAATTAGAGCTGTAAACTCTCCAAACGTCACTCCTGCAGCAGAGCATGGTGTTATTTCTGTCATGTTTTTACTAAATAAGCAGTATTCTTTTCATTCTAGGTTGTCAGACTTCCTGACCTGAGGAGTTTTAGTCCCAGAGTAGTGCTGTGACTAACGTTTGTTGGCAGGACGTACACCAGCGTGGCTTCACTCCAAACACCGCGGCCACAGACGGCTAATCATCTCCTCTCTCATGCATAATAAAGCAGCGCTGCTCGGAGCCAACGGCCTGAAAGCTTCTAACGCCGACCCTGAGAGGAGTTTGATCTATCTCCCCTCCAGCTGGCTTCATCTTTTCCTCCCTGTTTGCAACAATAGTAAATATTTATTGAGGTTTAAACAAACCTGCCTCAGCGATAAATACGGCTGAGTGTGAAGGCTGAGTGTATTTTCACATTATGAGGCCGTCAGACAGCATCAGGGTGGGCTGGAGATGTTTAACCGCGGATAAACCGAGTCCAGAAATCCATCGACGTGACGAGAAGTTTAACTGGAGCACCTGTTCTGCACATTTACAAGATTCTAGTTTTGTTTTTGGTGTGGACTACAACACGTTTGTCTGCTTTAATGTTAAAAAAAGACATAATTTGTCTCATATTGTATATTCTTATTTCCTTCCTTCTTACCATCTTCATTTCCTTCCTTCCTTGTTTCCTTAATTCTTTTCTTCCTTCCATCCTTCCTTATTTCCTTCCTTCCTTCCTTCCTCCCTTGCTTTCTTCCTTCCTTCTTTATATCCATCCTTCCTTCCTTCCTTGTTTCCTTACTTCTTTTCTTCCTTCCATCCTTCCTTATTTCCTTCCTTCCTTCCTTCTTTATATCCATCCTTCCTTCCTTCCTTCTTTCTATCCTTCCTTCCTTCCTTCTTTATATCCATCCTTCCTTCCTTCTTTATATCCTTCCTTCCTTCTTTTCTTCCTTCCATCTTTCATTATTTCCTTCCTTCCTTCCTCCCTTGCTTTCTTCCTTCCTTCTTTATATCCATCCTTCCATCCTTCCTTATTGCCTTCCTTCCTTCCTTCTTTATATCCATCCTTCCTTCCTTCCTTCCTTCCTCCCTTGCTTTCTTCCTTCCTTCTTTATATCCATCCTTCCTTCCTTCCTTATTTCCTTCCTTCTTTCTATCCTTCCTTCCTTCCTTCCTTCTTTATATCCTTCCTTCCTTCTTTTCTTCCTTCCATCTTTCATTATTTCCTTCCTTCCTTCCTCCCTTGCTTCCTTCATTCTTTCTATTCTTCCTTCCTTCTTTATATCCACCCTTCCTTCCTTCCTTCCTTCCTTCCTTGAGCTTAAAAAACAGAAACCTTGTACCCCCTCTCCAAACAGAACATCCCCGGGTTATGGGTTTAAATCCAGACTGAGTTGTTGGGTTCTGACCTGATGTAGCCGTCGTCCCACGGGACGGACTCCTGGAAGAACTGGAACTGGTAGAGGTAGAGCATGATGATGTGTCCGGCGCTGAAGATGGCCATCAGGACGCACATGCAGCTGAAGATGAGCGTGCTGAAGGTCCGGCGGAGAGACCACCAGGTGCAGAGGAAGAGGAAGAGGAGGAAGTAAACGAACGAGGTGAGCGAGGGCAGCATGATCCCTGCAGAGACGACAGATTCAAAGAAAGTTCAATTCAACCTGTAGAGACGACGTGTCTGCAGAAAATAATCCAAACCCCTCACACTTCTGACAATCGGAGCAACATTCCAGCTGCAGGCGACTAAATCATATCAGAGGTGAACAGTTTATTGAAATATAAACCAAAGAAAAAAAAATGCAGATTTAATTCAGAATACAGCCTAAATTTAAACTTCTTTTCACTAAAAGCAGATTGTAGAATGATCCAACCCCCATGAGGCTGAATCTCCAGCAGCCTTTAAATGCAATGACCTTCCTTCCTTTCTTCCTTCCTGATTTCCTCCACTCCTTCTTTCTTTCCTTCCTTCCATTCTTCCGGATTTATTTCTTTCATTCCTTATTTCCTTCCTTCCCTTCTTTCCTTCCTTTCATTCTTCCTTCCTTCTTCCCTTACTCCCTTCCTTATGTCCTTTCTTCTTTCCTTTCTTCCTTTCTTCCTTCCTTCCTACACTTTTTCCCTTCCTTCCTTCCCTTTCCATCCTTCCTACCTTCTTCCTTCCTTCCTTAGTTTTTTCCTTCCTTAGTTTTTTCCTTCCTTCCTTCCTTCCTTCCTTTGTTTTTTTCTTCCTTCCTTCCTTCCTACGCTTTTTCCCTTCCTTCCTTCATTTTTTTCTTCCTTCCATCCCTTTCTATCCTTCCTGCCTTCTTCCTTCCTTCCTACGTTTTTTCCTTCCTTCCTTCCTGTTTTTTCCTTCCTTCCTTCCTTTCTTCCTACGCTTTTTCCCCTTCCTTCCTTCCTTCCTTCCTTCCTTAATTTTTTTTCTTCCTTCCATCCCTTTCCATGCTTCCTACCTTCTTCCTTCCTTCCTTAGTTTTTTCCTTCCTTCCTTCCTTCCTACGTTTTTTCCTTCCTTCCTTCCTTTCTTCCTACGCTTTTTCCCCTTCCTTCCTTCCTTCATTTTTTTTCTTCCTTCCGTCACTCTTTCTATCCTTCCTACCTTCTTCCTTCCTTCCTTTTTACATTCCTTCCTTCCTTATTTCCTTACTTCTTTTCTTCCTAAAGAAAAAAATTAGTTAAATAGCCCACATATATCGGCATCGGTTGGTATTGGAATCGGAAACTGAGAGTTGGCAAAAACGACTTAACTTTAGTGACGGTGCTTCACAGTTCAAAACATTCAGCAACATTCTGCCGTAAAAACGTCTCCGAAAGGACCCAAACTGACAGAGGACTCCTGGAACTCACCCGTCATGCCCAACAGGATGGTGACCACCACCTTCCCCGCCGTGGTGATCAGGTTCCCGATGATCTCCTTCACTTTGGAGGCGACTTCCGCCACGATCCGTAGAACCTTCATCTTGGCGCTCTCCTTCACCTCCTCCTCCTCTTCCTCCTCCTCTTCATCGTACAGCTCCTCGTCGTCCTCGTCCTCGGCTTCGTAGTCCTCCTCCAGCAGGATGTTGTCGTCCAGGCTCAGCTTCTCCTCGTCCTCCTCAGACATGGACAACAGTTGTTACTTTGTGACTCATTTTTGTCATTTTATGCCTTGTTTTTGTTGTTTTGTCTTGTTTTTGTTATTTGTGTCTCATTTTTGTCATTTTGTGTCTTGTTTTTGTTGTTTTACGTCTTGTTTTCATCACTTTGTGACTCATTGTTTTTACAAGACAAAAAGAGAAAAACAAGACAAAACGACAAAAACGGGACATAAAAGGATAAAAACAACACACAAAATGACAGAAATGACAGAAAATGAGAAAAAGAGATACAAAATAAGAAAAATGGGGCACAAGACAACAAAAAACAGACAAAACGACAAAAAGAGACACAAAACTTATTTGTTATTTTTAAAAAGATTTTCAAACATTCTTGTCTCCTAGTTTTTTTAGATTTGGTCTCAGGACAAGAACATTTACACAACTACTGCATGTTTCAGTATTTTCTACATGGATTATTGGATGCAAAATGTTCTCCAGCTCTTTTTTTAAATAATGATTTATGGTATTTAAACTGCAACACAGAAGACATTTGTGAGTTCTCTCTACTTCTAGTCTGGGTTTTTCTGTTTCCATGGACTTTATAAAATGGAAAATGAGCTCACGGGAGTAAAAAATGCCAGAAACTGCTTGAAGTTAATCAGCTGTCGACAAGTCTGACAGTCGATTGGGGGAATAATTTAACCAATCTCAAGGAGAAACACTTAAAACTTGCAGCTACGTCGTTCGTTCCTGCTTCATCATAGAAATATCTGAGTCTATTGATTAGCATCATGTACATTCCCCACAGACGTAAATCAAACCCACCTGCTCCTCTGCTTCGAAGTCGGCGTTGTACTGAGCCATCTCCTCGGGCGGTCTCTTCTGGACCAGACCACGACACAGCAGCCAGATGGCCAAACCCGCCACAAACATGCCGATGTCAGGGATGAACACTCGGATGCCGTTTCCTGCATCTGCCCCAATCACGCTGGCGACAAACAGAAAACAGAAGACAGGCGATAACAGAAAGCAGACGCTGAATCATAATACCTCCAAAATATAGTAATTTGGAGCAATCTTGCAGTCTGGGATCACGACCAAATGATGGAAATTGGGACGGGGGACAACACTGAACCGTCCACCAACGATCAGCTCTAATGCAAAACAGCTTTTCACAGACATCCAAAGACTTGTGGTGACTCGTTTAAATCAAATTTGGCCCACAAATGAATGTGCTGTCCTGAGTTTAATTCTGGATGGGATCTTCTGTCACATGTCCCCAAAAATGGCCAAAATCCTCGCATGAAAATCGCCATTCAGTGATATTCCTGCACTATGGAAAGCCCTTTGAGCATTTATTCCATATCCTTGACATCACACATTAGTTTTCTTCACTGGTTCGGTCTTTGTCAGCATTAGTTGGACATTCAACCACACTAGTTATGCACTTTGCCATCCTAGTTGCACAAATATTCTGACTAGTCGCTCATCAGCAACTAGTGCCACCAGAAGTCCAACTAGTGCCACCAGAAGTCCAACTAGTGCCACCAGAAGTCCAACTAGTGCCACCAGAAGTCCAACTAGTGCCAACAGAAGCCCAACTAGTGTCAACAGAAGTCCAACTAGTGCCACCAGAAGTCCAACTAGTGCCACCAGAAGTCCAACTAGTGCCAATAGAAGCCCAACTAGTGTCAACAGAAGCCTAACTAGTGCCACCAGAAGCCCAACTAGTGTCAACAGAAGCCTAACTAGTGCCACCAGAAGTCCAACTAGTGCCAATAGAAGCCCAACTAGTGTCAACAGAAGCCTAACTAGTGTGAACAGAAGTCCAACTAGTGCCACCAGAAGTCCAACTAGTGCCACCAGAAGCCTAACTAGTGTCAACATAAGTCCAACTAGTGCCAACAGAAGCCCAACTAGTGTCAACAGAAGCCTAACTAGTGCCACCAGAAGTCCAACTAGTGCCAATAGAAGCCCAACTAGTGTCAACAGAAGCCTAACTAGTGTCAACAGAAGCCTAACTAGTGCCACCAGAAGTCCAACTAGTGCCAATAGAAGCCCAACTAGTGTCAACAGAAGCCTAACTAGTGTCAACAGAAGTCCAACTAGTGCCACCAGAAGTCCAACTAGTGCCACCAGAAGTCCAACTAGTGTCAACAGAAGCCTAACTAGTGTCAACAGAAGTCCAACTAGTGCCCCCAGAAGTCCAACCAGTGCCAACAGAAGTCCAACTAGTGACACCTAGAACCACACCAGTAGTGCCAACCTCCCAAGTAGTCATCTTTCTGATGCCATAGTGGCCCACTGGACCAAACTAGTAATGTTCAAAGTCTTACTGGCTAAGTAGAAAGATGCATAAGCTTTAACATGTTAACTAGTGTAATATGGTTTAATCTCGTCAGTTAACTAGTGACCTACGATTTGCTGCACTGGTTAACTAGCCTCTTGAAGTCCAAATATTTAACTCATAAGTTGCACTAGTTAACTAGTGCTGGCCCAAATATACACTAATTACACCACCGAGACATTCTGAGTCAGTCCCTCCAGGAATTGGCGATGTTGCGATCACACAAATCCACGCATATTCAACCAATCTCTGTAAATTCAGCATGATCTTGCAATTTTAGCAGTTGTCAAAAAAAAAACCAGCGAGAATTTGCTAGATTTTGGTTGATTTTTTCGTGAATGTTCTCAAGAAACATTTTTAACATTTCTTTTTTCCCCACCAAAAAATGTTCAAAGGTTTCCCAAAAATGTTAAAAATGTGGACATCAGAAGTTTCACTGGGAAAGTGTGTTTTTTTTCCTACATTTTCAAAATTTAAAACGGGTCGATTTTGACCCGCAGGACGACACGAGGGTTAAACTCACCTGTGGCAGGTAACAGGTGCTGGCAAGATAGAAATCAAACCTGAAACCAGTTAGAATGTCTAAAAGTTGACTCAACCTTTGTGTTGTGTGTCTGTGTGAGTCACACCAAGCATGAAGAAGACTAGTTAACTAGTGGGGAGAATCTAATTAGTTAACATGTTGCTGAAAATGAGCAGCTAGTCAGAGTTTTTGTGCAACTAGGACGGCAAAGTGCAAAACTGAATGTCCAACTAGTGCTGACAAAGACTGAACCAGTGAAGAAAACTAACGTCTGATATCAGTGATATGGAATAAATGCTCACAGGGCTTTCCATCGTGCACACATCTCTCATGAGAACAGATATTCCTGCAGCAGTCATATCTCCCACCTGCTCACATGAATGCATGGGAATCTGGACTATTTTCCGCTGCTCTTTTACTACGTGTTGTGTTCAACGCTTCAGCTTTTATAAGGAGTCCCACCCTCTTTAATGAAATCAGGCTTTAAATGCATCGGCGTTAACAAGTGAGTGGAATTCCATTCAAAAAGCCCATGAGAGAGTGTGTGAAAACCGTTAAAAACATGTTTACTCCCCTGAAAACGGCATCTTTTCTCATAATAAGGTAGCTGCACCTCCTTTTTTGCCTCTTCCATGTGGATTCTCTTCACGCCAAACGGCCAGTTCTCGTCTTTTTCATTAATCTACCGAAACGTGACGTCGCTCCGAGTCGTGTAGTCGAATCTCCGTGTGCAAACAAACCTTTTTCTCTCACCTCTGTCTAAATACCAGCAGGTTTGCTCACGCAGGAAGCTGAACGGTGGCGGTGGACGGTTGCCATGACGGCTCCAAATAATCCACTGTTATGTATTTATGCAGCCCAAGGACACGTTTTACGAGGTGTCATGATTGCATGTACAATTAAAGCAAATAAAACTGTCCTTGAAATGGCAAACAGGTTTTCGAGAACCTTTAAAACTCTCTTTTATCATCCCAACCAATTTCTATTTCGGTTTTACAGCTGCATCCCGTGTTTGGAGTGTTTCTTTGCGTTTCACGCTGTGCTCCGAGCTGAATTAAACCGTTTGCAGTACACAGAATGAACCAGCAATTCCTACGGCGGGGAAAACAGCTGACCGAATTACACAAAAAGACAGAAATGAGACACAAGATGGTAAAACAAAAAACACACAAAAACAAGACACAAAACCACAGAAACGAGACAGAAAACCACAAAAACAAGACAGAAAATGACAAAAACGAGACAGAAAACCACAGAAACAAGCCAGAAAATGACAAAAACAAGACACAAAACGAAAAACACGAGACACAAAATGACAGAAATTAGATAGAAAACGACAAAAAAAACATAAAACAGCAAAAATGAGAAACAATAGGACAGACGTGAGAAAGAAAACTGCAAAAACAAGACACAAAATGACAAAAACAAGACAGAAAATGACTAAAACAAGACAGAAAATGACAAAAACAAGATGCAAAACGACAAAAACAAGGCACAAAACCACAGAAACCAGAGTGTTTTCTTTCTGTTTCACGCTGAACTCCAAGCCTAATTAAACTGTTTGCAGTACAAAGAAAGAACCGGCGATTCCTGCAGCAGACAAAAGAGCTGACCGAACATTTGGACGGTCGTAAAAGAAGAAGAAAGAAGAAGAAAGTAGAAGCCGTCCCACTCCGGCCCTGAGTGGATCTAAAGCTTCTAAAAGTTGAAAACAGAGCGCTGATCATTGCTGTAGAAAACACAGATAAATAACTGGAGCGTTTTATCTCATCAAGGACGTCTGTTTCCATGCTGTGAAGCTTCGTCCATCCTCATGTGTAAAGCACAGATAAATAGCTGGAGAGCTTTATCTCATCAAGGACGTCTGTTTCCATGCTGTGAAGCTTCGTCCATCCTCATGTGGAGGGAAGAGAAACAGTCTGGATTAAGACTCCCACTTTCCTCTGATTATCATGAGAGGAAATTAGAACGACCCTAGCAGCGACCTGCCTCCACTTATTAATCATTTCGGGACAAAAAAAACACAAAACACACAGATTATAAAATATGTCCAACACTAGAAATATTTGGTGTTTATTAGGAATTTCCAATAAAAATCGACCCACTGATATTATCGGCCCGGTATCGGCATAAAAAATAATATCAGTCAAAATCGTTATTGGGGTTTTTTTGCCCATCATGAAAACTGATAAAATAACACCTGGATTTACCAACTCATAGAGGGAGAGAGAGTGTGAACTGTTGTTTGAGACAATTAATAAACATAAAAAGGCATCAACGTGCAATTTTTTTCCATAACTTCAGCTGAAGTAGTTTTCTTATTTTGCTCAGACAGTGTTTCCATCTGAAAGCCTTGTTTCATCTGAGAATACATCCAATGGAGCATCACAATAAAATGAGGCATGATGTGTTAATTCCACCACAGGAGATATGTGATGTTACCGAGAATTAGTTTAACAGCCCACAGATATTGGTATCGATTGATATCAGAATCAAAAATTTAGATATCGGCTAAAAAAGACAGTATCAGACATCCCTACTTAGATTAGTTAAAACTTAAACGTGAACATAATCTAATTTCTAAACATAAAAACAGCTCTGACTGGACTTTCACGTGTCAACTTCACCATAAAAATAAACTATTATTTGCAATTAGTGCAACTAAACAAAACTCAAGGAGCTCTACTGTAAAATAAACAAAGAAAATAAACACTCATTTTAAAAAGCATTTATTTCCACTTGAGCTGCTGCATCAACTATAACTAGGGATGTCCAATAATATCGATATTATCGGCCCACCGATATTTTTTGTCATTTGAGTTTTGTTTTTGTCATTTAGCATCTCGTTTTTGTTGTTTTGTGTCATTTTTGTGTCTCGTTTTTGTCGTTTTCTGTGTTGTTTTTGTCGTTTTTTTCCTCATTTTGTGTCTCGTTTTTGTCGTTTTCTGTGTTGTTTTTGCCTTTTTTCCTCATTTTGTGTCTCGTTTTTGCCATTTTCCACCTTGTTTTTGTCGTTTTCTGCCTCGTTTTTGTCGTTTTCTGTCTGGCTTTTCTTATTTTGTCTCTTTTTCGTCATTTTGTGTCTCGTTTTTGTCATTTTTTTGTCTTGCCTTTGTTGTTTTGTGTCTTGTCATCTTGTGTCTCGTTTTTGTGGTTTTCTGTCTCATTTTGTCGTTTTCTGTCTGGCTTTTCTTACTTTGTCTATTTTTTGTTGTTTTGTGTCTCGTTTTTGTTGTTTTCTGTCTCATTTTCTGTCATTTTTTTGTCTTGCCTTTGTTGTTTTGTGTCTTGTCGTTTTGTGTCTTGTTTTTGGTAATTGGCAAACAAGCCAATATCGGACATCCGTCATGTTTATAACAGATTTAAAACAGAGGAAAGTGAGCTGCTGCCGACTCCTAGAAGTCTGATCGGAGCATCTTCCTCCAAACAAGCAGTAAAACATAAATGTACTGCATATACTGCATAGGATCCTGAACACAAACAGGTAAAAGCAGGCGTGATAAAATGTTTACGACTCCACTTCCGCCCACTTACTGTCTGCTGCCCGCTGAACGGCTGTTGAGTACTGGAAAAAGGACGTGGCTGAATTCGGACATTCCCGTACTCAGGAAACCACATCTAATAGGATCACGGCGGAGGGATGCAAGGAGACGGAGCAGCGGCGAACGCTATGAAAAATAAGCCTGTCAACGGAGCGTCAGGCCTAACTGGGTTTAGACTCATGGAGAATCCACACAGGGACGAGTCGGCAGCGTTTACAGACCGGTCAGAGGATGGAGGGGTGAGGCTGCAGGCAAAAAGTGGAGCTTCATGTTGTCAAGGAGTGATATTTTTAGGACAGGCAATGCAGACGCCTACTTTAAATGCAGCGGGAGATAAGAAGTGTAGGAGGGAAAACTGAATAAAAAGACACCACGACCCTGATAAAAAGAGGCTGGATTATCTGTTCACAGCCACTGAGCTGGGTCCTGAAGAAACATCAGAACGACTGGTTGTTTTGTCAAGTAACTGACTAGTTATTTGGTCTACAAAATGTCAGAAAATGTTGCAAATGAGACAGAAAACAACAAAACAAGGCAGAAAACAAAAAATGAGACAGAAAATGACTAAAATAAGACACAAAATGATAAAATGAGACACAAAAGGGCAAAAACAAGACACAAAACAGCAGAAACAAGACAAAATGGCAAAAACAAGACATGAAACCACAAAAGTAAGACATAAAACGCCAAAAATGACGCACAAAATGAGAAAAGCGAGACAAAAACAACAAAAACAAGACAGAAAACAACAAAAATGAGACAGAAAAGGACAAAAATGAGACAGAAAATGACAAAAATTAGGCACAAAATGATAAAACGAGACAAGAAAGGGCAAAAAATAAGACACAAAACAGCAGAAACAAGACAAAATGGCAAAAACAAGACATAAAACCACAAAAGCAAGACAGAGGACGACAAAAATGATGCACAAAATGACAAAAGCAAGACAAAAAACAACAAAAACAAGACAGAAAACATCAAAAATAAGACACAAAATGACAAATTAGACACAAAATGATAAAACAAGACACAAAAGGGCAAAAAATAAGACACAAAACACCAGAAACAAGACAAAATGGCAAAAACAAGACATGAAACCGCAAAAGTGAGACAGAAAACGCCAAAACGATGCACGAAATGACAAAAGCGAGACAAAAAAACAACAAAAACAAGACAGAAAATGATGAAAATTACACAAAATGACAAAGCAAGACACAAAATGGCAAAAAAAACACAAAATGACAAAACAAGAAACAAAACATCATAAACAAGGCAGTAAACAACAAAAATGAGACAGAAAATAACAAAATTTAGACACAAAATAATAAAACGAGACACAAAAGGGCAAAAAATAAGACACAAAACAGCAGAAACAAGACAAAATGGCAAAAACAAGACATGAAACCACAAAAGTAAGACATAAAACGTCAAAAATGATGCACAAAATGAGAAAAGCGAGACAAAAAAACAACAAAAACAAGACTGAAAACGATAAAAATTAGACAAAATGACAACGCGAGACACAAAATATCATAATCAAGACACAAAACAACAAAAATTAGACACAAAATGTGACACCAAACTGAATATTCTTTTGGGAAACACAGATTTTGACATTTTCCAACATTTTCTGACCGAAAAACTCGACAAAATTACTCAGCTCAGTGACTGATTGAAAAATCCTCTGAATCTGAATCATCCTGAAGAAACATCTGAACTGTAGGTTTATTTGTCAAGCTGTCTGATGCATAAAATGTCCAAAAATTCTGCAAATTCATTTAACTTTTATCCATCTGAGAGTAGATCCAACACCAGCAAGGATCTAGTCAGGAGGAAACAACCAGAACAACCAAATAAAATGTTGAAAAATGTCTAAATCTGTGTTTCCCAAAAGGTCTCAGATGTCCTTTGTTGGACAGCCGAAGGACATTCAGGTTACTGTCATAGAGACGGAAAGAAAACAGAAAATATTCACATTGAAGCAGCTGGAATCACTTTTTTTCTTTAAAAACTGACTAAAATTACGACTTACAAAGCTTGAGAACTGAACTGTCAAACTAGAGGAGAGATTCTGTGATGTAAAAACAGTTTTTTTTTGGACACATGCTTGAAGGAATCATAATGTTTAAGATCACTGAGGCCAAAACATGCAGTAAGATCAGTCTGAGTTTGTTTACTGAAGTGTTTTCTTACCTCTCAAAGCCGATTTGTCTGATGGATTTCTCCCACGAGGAACCTGAAGGGAAACATATGAGGACATTTAGATATTGGTCGACAAAGAAAAGCATCTGAAAGGGTTCAAAAACACTTTCATGTCACAGAAATTCAAAACAAACAGCAGCATTGGAGGTTTCCAAGCAAAAAGCAAAGCTGCACAGAAGAAAACATTCAGTGACTGCTGCTGATTATTAACATCTATTAATGCAGAGAATCGAGATTTAGTCATTAAGACATGAGCAGTAAGAACAAAATGAGACATTAAACGACAAAAACAGGACAGAAAAAGACAAAAACGTGTCAGACAACCACAAAAACAAGACACAAGATGACAAAAACGTGGCACAAAGCAACAAAAACTACAAACAAAATGACAAAAACGAGACAGAAAACGACAAAAACAAGACAGACAACCACAAAAACGAGACAGAAAAAGATAAAAACAAGACACAAAATGACAAAAACATGGGACAAAGCAACAAAAACGACATACCAAATGACAAAAGTGAGACAAAAAACGACAAAAACAAGACATAAAACAAGATTCAAGAGCAGAGTTGGAGGAGGACTGAGCAGCCTTGGAGGAGGACTGAGCTCTCTGAGTGCTCTTCTAGTTTGGTTCTTTGATTCAGCAGCATCCAGCAGCCCTGTTTTCCTCTGTTTGACCACTTTTGTGTTACTTCTGTCACTGAACAATAAATTGCTTCACCAAATCAATTATTTGTGGTTGTTTCTCTTCCACCCGGCTGACCCTAGCAGCTGAAGGAACACCACCGTAAACACTGGATAACATCTAATGTGAAAAGCAGAGGAGATACACAGACAAGAATAAACAACAAACCATTTTTAGAATTTCCTCTAAGTAACACAGAAACCAAATTCCCAGTAAAGACGAGATTCAAATGATTCTTAGTTAGAAACTGGAAACGCTGAATAAAACTGTTTGGATTGTTGTGTTGCTTATTTTTCATCAGTGGCAAAAAAAAAAAGCTGCATTACTACACTGTAAAAGTATATTTGAAAAACTATAATACATACAAAAACGGTGACAAAAGGCGAGGAAAAAACCCTCCTGTTTCATCATGTGTCGGCTTCTAAAGCTAAAATGGAATATATTTTAAATCTAACATTTAGTCACATTAAGAAAATTAGGAAATAAAAAGTTCTTCATCATGCAAACTGACTTCAACAAAATTGTTTTAATATTTTGCTCCTTCAGTTGAAATTCAGTTAATAAATGTGTTGTCATTTAATTTTTAGTAGAAAGTGTTGCAGAGTATATTGCACTTTTAGTCTAACCACGATATAAAACTGTAAAAACAGCAGCTGAAATTATGACGGTGGGACATTTACAGTCCACAAATGTTTGCTCACCGTTACATGGATATTAAAAAATCTTTGGGAAATCCGAAGTCAAACAGCAGCAGGAACATGTTCAGTAAAACCACAGACACTGAGGCCGATCAGGGAGGACAGGAAACGCTCATTCTGACTAAAATAATCAGAATTTACAACAACTCTGCTCCAAAATTTCTGACTTAGTGTAAAATACGGATGTTTATGAAGATATCTGGACAAATGTAGCTCGTTATCGTTATATTAAACTGTTCTTAAAGTTGTTTTTTGGCCTTTTGTTGGCTTTGTTAGACAGGTTAGCAGAGAGGCAGGAAGAAAAGAATGAATAAGAATGAGGGGAAGACCTGATTGACAGATATGTTTTTTTCAGGGCCGATACCAAAACTGATTTTTAGAACACAAGGAGGCTGATAACCGATATTTGGAGTCGATATTCACTTGCAGTAAAAGTGAAAATATTGGCGTCAAATTAGAAAATAGACACATTTGTTTTTAAAACCGTAACAAAAAGTGCAGGGAGCTCCAGGGCTCATCATGTCTTATAAAGTTAAATGAAGAATTAAACAAATAAATATTGGAATTTCCGGACTATTGAGCGCACCTGAATATTAGCCACACCCACTAAATTTAAAAAGAAAAAAAATGCACATCTATAAGCCGCAGATCTCCACATTGGAACATGAGATATTTACACAGAAAGATTATAACTTTTAATTAAATAAATGCTTTTTTTTCCTGAACATTGTCGGCAACACAGTAGTCCTTCAATAAAACCAAATTTAAGGTAACTCTTAAGGCATAGCCGGAGTATTTTTTAGATACTGATGAATCTTTTTTCTGACATCGTTCTGTGAGTAATTTTCTAACTGAACACAAAAACAATGAATCTGGATGAGCTAACGAGCCAACCTGAAGGAAGCGTGGAGAGAAGTTTAAGTAAAGGAGGTGTGGCCATTGAAGCAACAAAGGATTCTTGAGGAAAGAGCAAATAAATGTGTTTTTAAAATGTTTTATAGGTAGACATGTGACGACACTGTAGTGCTGGGCGATATGGCCAAAAAATAAAATCTCGATTTTTTTAGTCATCTTGGACGATTATGATTTTAATTGATTTTTGTTGTTTCTTTGTGGTCTGTTTGCTATGGCTAGTGCTAGCCATGCCGCACTCCCGTAGCTGCAGCACTCTTCCCATTCTTCAGGATGCCTCTGCTGGAGGTACCAAAAGAGGTTAGTTGTGCTGCTACTCTTGGTTTTCACAGAACTTTTGCAAACCTTGCACATGACTGTAGTTTGCTCTGTGTCAGTCTTGTCAAAGCCGAACCACTTCCATATAATCGATGTAACATGAGGCCCTTTTCTCGCGACCAACTCTTCGTCTGCTGTTCTGTCCGCCATGACGGGGGTGTGAGTGTTTTGGCGGAAGGAGATGAGAGGTGGAAGCAAACACCAGTGCACAAGTTGTGAAAGACAGAAGAAGAATCTGTATTGTTATATATTTAAGCTCGCCTTAATTTTACAATTTGGCAAATTTTCAAATCGTCAAGTTTTAAAAAGGCGAATTAATCGAATTGATTCGATTTATCGCCCAGCCCTATGACACAGTAAGTCTGTTACTCTGGTTTTATCCAGAATGTGAAAAGTTAATTTTTATACCCTCACAGCCTCAGACAAAGCTTCACGAGTCTCCTCTGATCTCTGGAAGAGGCTTCACGTGACAAAAAAGGCAATCTGATCAACTTAAATACATCACGTTAAAACATTTTTTGCAGCCTGATACAAAAGAAAAACTTGCTTCTGGCTTTTAGAACCGTTCTGCAAAAGAAGTCTGTATGATATGACGTAATTTTCTCCAATTTTCTGAGTTTTTTGTTTGCTTTTTTTACTCTACACAGATTTTGTTGACATATAGGCTCTATGTGTGCCCAGCAAAATGAGCAACGACCAGGAGGGAAACTCTGGAAAGGAAAGTTTGGCTGCAAAAAGCAGGTTTGTGGAAACGTTTCGGCTACAGAAGGAACGACGGCGTCCAAAAACAGGTACTGTGTTGGCAGCGTCTTGAGATGGTTGCCACAACACAAAGCAACACGAGTAATTTGTTTGACCGTTTAAATCTGCACAACAAAGCTCAGCATGACGAGAGCAAAGCCACATCTGAACGCTGTCCAAAGGAAAAACGAAATATTTCTGATGCCTTCGCCGGTGTTCCACCACATGAGAGGGCTTCAACTCAAATAAAGTCCATGGATTCAGTTATCTTGTAATTATGATTTTTCAGTTTCTGTGCAGATGCACTTGATTTGAAATAACTGGAATGTTTCTACAATGATTCATTCTTTCAAAATATTTTACTTTATTTTTTATTTTAAAAAACAGAATGTCCTAATGTCAGTTCAGCCCTAATGGATGGACATAAAATGCAGTGCATTTCCACAAAATGAACGTTTGAAAATCAGCTGTTGATGAATATAAATCATTTTTAGAATAAGACTATTAAATTGTTTTGTTCTGGAGCTCAGAAAGGACAAATTTGTAGCAGCAGAGAGTAAAACTTTTGGCTAGAACGCTGAAAATAGACAAACTTTCTTTGGAGTTGAAACCTCGACTCCAACAAACACCGCATTGGTTTCATTTCATAGCTACCATACTGGACGAACAAGACGATAGTTTATGAAGTCAGTGCTCGAATTTTTTTGATTCCTTTAGGTTGAAAATCACTTTAGATAGAACTCTTAAATGAAACGCACTGAGGAAAAATTAGCAAAAATTTAGATTGGAAAGAAATTCTAAGAATCATTGCCAATAAATAGTGGTGGGACAAAACATTGATACAGCGATATGTTGTCGTCCTTCCTCGTGTGACATGAGTATCGGTACGCCGAGGCCAAATATCCATACTTGAATTAGTCAGTCCCTCCAGGATTTCATGGAGTTTTTCCAGATTGTTGCGTCCCTAAAATGCCTGAATTTGCCTCGGCTTTTCTAAAAAAACTGCGATATAAGTTGCGATGTTTTAAGAAGCCCAGCGATTCCCAACATCTGCAGCTTCACCCGGCTCAAACGAAGCCTCCAGGTTAAAGAACAGAACCTCAGAGTCTGATCTGTAGGAAGCAGGCTGAGCTCAGCATGGATGCTTCTGGAAGAAAGGGTGAAAGTTTTCCACCAGAAATACCCGTCCTCAGACTTTATGTGAGCATCATAAAACAGCCTCTGTACTCGCTGGGCCGTTAACCTCCTCAGCACAGCGTTTTCTTTACACTTTCATCTTCTAACTCCGGATACGGTTCGACACATCACCGCTGTTATCTGAGAGCCTGAGAGGAAGAGGTCTATGGATACGAAGAGCGATAAAGAGCAACAATGCAGGACGTAATGACGACTGCTCCTTCAACGGGCGGTTTAGCTGCTATGAGCCGTTTCTAGGACCAAAATGAACGTTGAAAATCCTTTTGTTTTACCCGACTTCATCAGCAGATGGGTGGACAATAACTGGCAGAAAGTTTAGACAATCACAGGAAAGTAGGTGGACTTTTTTCTCTGAGAATTCACCAGAAATGTAGCAGACTCCACCCGCCCGGTGCCCTCGGCGCTGTCATGTGTTTGCAGTGCATTTCCCATCGTGTCCAGTCAGCAGCAGGAATGACGGACGAGTCTGGAGGAAGCCGGATCATCTGGTGGCCAGCCGCTGACCCGCTCTAACAGCTGGAGGTGTGGGAAGGCTCTTCTCATTTCTGCTGTTTTTGCTGCTCTAATGGTGCATTTGGCCGCGATGCACGCAGGAAATCATACGGAGTTATCTGGGAGGAGGAAAAGGAGGACTCCCTGTTTATATTTGGCTGCCAGAAGGAAAACGGTGTCAAGGGGGAGCCGAACATCAGATACAGAAACCTGAGATATGGCATTTACTCTGAGTGGAGGCGGCGCATCAAGAGGACAAAATGCCTGACTTCCTGTTAGATACGGAGCCCAAAAATAAAAAGGAGGCCGACATTAGGTTCAGGAAGAGCAGCAGCATGTAGACAGAGCTGCACAGTGGGGCAAACTCTGGAAGCTTCCACTGTATATTAAAAAAAACCTCTTAACCCCGTTTGTTTTCTAGGTTACAGTGGAGTTAATGCATGTAGATTTTGTTTAAAGGTCAATAGATGGAGGTTTAGGTGGAAGTCTTGATCTCCAGGGTTTGATCTGTCAAAAACCGCCACCCCTGAGGGTTCAGTAATAAAGATTTCCTTAAGAGAATATTTATTCTGCTCGCTCTGAACAGCTCTGTGAGGCGATGAGGTTCGTTCTGCTTGAGGAGTTCCCTCCGTTAGAAAGAACAAGTCATCAGAACACAGGGTCAGGGTCTGTCCCATCCAGACACATCCAGGTTTTACAGTTTGATAGAGAGTTTCACAGGAAGCCCAAGGCCGTCTATTAACACCTTCCCACCACTGAGTCAGGACCTTACGGTGTTTGCTTTACTGGCAGCAAATATCCCCCTTTTTCTCCTGCGTCACCATACGGCACCAGGAAGCTAATTACCTGGAGGAATGTGTCGGATCTATAAAGCTTCATGATGTGACAATATGCAATAAGAGCACAGACACTGAAAGCGTGAATCGTTACTAGAGAGCACATTTGACTCACTGCTGCAAATGGCACGTCTTCGCTCAGTGTTTTGGATGGAAACGAAATAAGCTGCAGCCTCCCTGGTGATGTACGACTTTGTGACGCTGCATAACGGCTGAGGTCGGAGTTTAAGCACAGAACGGCCTCGGTGAGGACAGATTTCACCAATATGGTCATACATGAGGGCTCAGGGTGAGGAAGGCTGCTAACTTTTAATGAATGCATCTTAAAGCGTTGAGTCCCAAGGGAAATTCAAAATTAAAGTATTTAAAGCTACAGACATATGACAAGAATTGGAATATTTTCTGGTTTATTTACTCTGCTATCTCTAGAGTGCAGACACCACAAGACATCTGCCACCTTTCTGCCTCTTTGGTAAACTACTGTTTGGAGTCATCCAGACAGTATCACGTTTTCCATGAAAACTCCCACTTTTATTCACATGCTAACAGTAGTCGTAGTTACGAACATTTCTCGCTACTGATAAGAGTTTCTCACCTTTAAATCATAAACTACCCCTTTCCCCTCCTTTCTTCCTGTGAGTTTTTCCTCTAGAAAGTTAACATCACCTCATCAATATCAGCTCAGGAAGGGAGCAGAATGTCTAAATGTAATGAAAAGGATCTTAGTTTACAGACAATGTTACACAAGTTTATGATGTCATTGTTGTCAGTTGGGGCACCTTCACTGCATCCTGGGCTAAACTAGGGCTGGACCCGAATATCCCGAATATCCCAAATATCCGAATATTCGTTCGCTACAGCACTATCCGGATATTAATTTTGGTATCTGAATATGCCGTGTACTCACAGTTGAAGTCGGAGGCGATGGAGTTCCCGGCCAGCAGGCTGTTGACGGTGATCTGATAGATGATGTGGAGCAGCAGGAAGGACATGCTGGTGAAGCAGAGGGACTGCAGCAGACGTCCTGTGTGGCCTGAAGGAGGACAACAGCAGCGAGAGTCAGTTCACCAACGCTCACTTTAAGGATTCCCACATGTTATTCCTGCCCTTTGAGCACTAAAACACAGAAAAAGCCTCTTCGCCGGTTTGTTATTGTAGCTGCAGAGAACTCTGTGGAACACTCGGGTCAGATTTGTGGAGTCTGGAGGAGGTAAAGGTGACTGGGAGAGCGCCCAGCAGAACAGATCCTGGCTAAGAAGCTGCAACGCGACCGGAGCCGAGCTTATTTCTACTGAGAAGTCAAATAAACATTCTGGTGGACCACAAGAACCTCGAAGTCTCTAATTCATCACCAGAGGAACAGAACCACCTTCCAGATCTGGTTTTGTTCTCTGGTTTGTGGCTGTTCACAAATAAAGGTTAAGAACTTACAGGTGTTGACTGACCGAGGGTCTTCCTTTAACCCTCTGAACTCCACTTTCTGGGTGTTTTTGTCGTATTTTTACTCTCAGCAGACTCATTTTTCACCGCGATGTAAAATCCTGCACCTCTATGGAAACAGAACAAGATCTAAAATCTATTAGGACACTAAATAAAACACAAAAGATGGATGTCTTTGATTAATTATTTCATAAACAACCCTGTAATTAATATTTATGAGTCCGGATTTTAGAGATATTTGACTGATTGTTTCCTTACCCTATGGAATCACAAGCGTGTCATAATAACAAATAAATCTGCTATAAAAATAAGGAAATAAATGTGTAAATATGAAGATGAATAAAAAATAAATAATAATAATGTTTTTTTTCAGGCATTGACGACTCACCTGGACAGAAAGAGCCCCCCCCCAAAGTTTAAGTTTAAGTTTATTTCAACACCCCGCATATACAATTAAACATTTACAATTCCCACTAACTTACAGTTACTCGCAAGGTTTGAAAAGGGGATGGAAGAAGCATTGCTTTTCATTTTCCAACCCGTCACACCACACCCCCACATTCACAACATGTCAATACCCTACCAGACAATAAGAAGATCAACAACAAGGACAACAAAGACTGGCCCAATCACACTCTGACCCCATGTCAATCAAAGCCATTTGATTGACAGCTCAGTCCATCAATTAAAAGCAAACGAAAACAAAAAAGTAAAAACAGAAGGAAAAAACAAAGGGAAAAAGAATAAGCAAGGCAAAATTTTCCTTTATATTTCCATTTTTTTAAAATTTATTTATTCCTCTGTATATTTACATTTATTTCCTTTTTTTGTATTTATTCTTTTATTTATTATTCTTCGCTTTTACACATTTATTAGCTTTTTAACCATTTTTTTCTTTTATTAATTACTATTCATATTTACACATTTATTTTCCCCATATTTATTTTTTATTTATTCTTTGATTTATTCCTCTTTATATTTACACATATATTTCTTTATTTTGGTATTTATTCTTTTAGTTATTATTCTTCATATTTACCCATTTATTTCCTTATTTTTTAACAGATTTTTTAAATTTATTCCTCTTTATATTTACATATTTACTTCCTTATTTTTTTAATAGATTTATCTTTTATTATGGCACTCCTGTGACTCCATATGCTTCAGCTCTATCCTCTGTGCTTTGTATAAACACCGCCTGCAGTGCAGCCCTGAGTTTTGCTCTACTGAGTCACTAAAAGCTTCACAGTTGCACCGAGATGCACAGAATTTGCAGTTTTTCCACAAATACTGGTTCGAGTAAAAGGTTTATTTTTGGCAAATTATTAAACGAGACACATAGAATAAAGTGATTTGGTGAATTTTCATCTCTTCACCGATGATCTCGTCATTTTGGTGATTTTTAAAAGACAACAGGATGTTCTGGAGCCGAACGGGTTAATGTCGGTAGAGAATCCAGCTGTCAGTGGATCCAGATGTTCAACACATGGTTCTTTTATAGAGCACCTACAGGTATTTGGGATAATTTCTGGAGTTGTTATGGTGATAATTCTCTACAGTAGTTGTCTTCTTGTTATGAAAATGAAACAGTTCCTGCTCAGGGAAGCTCGATGACACTCCGGTCATTTGATGACAGTAGAACAGTAAAGCGCCTTGAAGCCTGACGGATTAAATGAAGCTCCACCGTCTGCATCGTTCGGTCCAGCAGTTCCTCTCAGGGCAGCATCTCCATCTCATTAAATCTACAGCATCCTCGTGGGGAACGGTTTTACTACGGCATCCTGGCTGCAGCGAGGCGCTACTGCTGAGGGCTAACCTGATCGCAAACAAGCCAGCCGCTAAACGTCCAAGTGAAAACAATTTGGGCTAATTTCCCGTCGCAATTCCCCGAGCTTTCACAACGAGGAAAAAGAATGCTTGTAAATACCACGTATGAGGACTTTTAGCGTCCAAATTGGTCCTAAGGTTCTAGACAATGTGACTTTCTATCTATTCTTTTTATTCATCTTTATATTTACACATTTATTTTCTTATTTTTAAAATGTTTATTTTTTTAATGCTTTTTATTTATTCCTTTTTAAATTGACACATTTATTTCCTTTTTAACAGGTCATTTTTTGTCATTTATTTTCTTATTTTTAACAGGTTTATTTATTTATTCTTTTTATTTATTCCTTTTATCCATTTACACATTCATTTTCTTATTTTTAAACAGACGTATTTTTATTTTTTATTTATTCCTTTTTATATTTACACATGTATTTCCTTATTTTTAACATTTAATTTTTTATTTATTCCACTTTATATTTACACATTTATTTTCTTATTTTTAAAAGGATTATTTACATATTCTTTTTATTTATTCCTTTTAAAATTGACACATTAATTTCCTTTAGCTATTCTTTTTATTCCTCTTTATATTGACACATTTATTTTTTTATTTTTAACAGGTTTATTTATTTATTCTTTTTATTTATTCCTTTTATACATTTACACATTCATTTTTTATTTCTAAACAGATGTATTTTTATTTTTTATTTATTCCTTTTCATATTTATTTCCTTATTCTTAACGTTTTATTTTTTTATTTATTCCACTTTATAATTTACACATTTATTTTCTTATTTTTAACAGGTTGTTTTATGTATTCCTCTTTATATTTACACATATATTTCTTTATTTTTTAACATATATTTATTATTATTTATTTATTCCTCTTTATAGCTACACATTCATTTCCTTCTTTTCTAATAGATATATTTTTTATTTATTCTTTTTATTCCTCTTTATATTTACACATTCATTTTCTAAACGTCCAAGTGAAAACAATTTATACTAATCTCCCGTTGCAATTCCCTGAGCTTTCACAAGGGGAAAGAATGCTTGTAAATACGAGGTATGAGGACTTTCAGCGTCCAAATTGGTCGTACGGCTCTGGACAATGCGACTGCTCTGGCTCCGTCACTGGCTTCCTACCAGCTACAGAACATTTATGCCGTCTGACGAACATCTGGTCCGGCCGCCTGACCGTAATCTTGAATAAAAATTCTCGCTTTTCTGCGTTATTCGGCTGCAAAACGGCGTCCCAGGAGAGCTTTTTAAATCAGAGCACAAACAGAGAGCATTGTTCTGTTTCCTTGCTCACTTCTTCTGCCTGATTTGACAGAAACAAACACATCTGAATTAAAGTTACACTTAATGAAGGGCGTGGCTGCTTTAACCGTCAGGGGAGTTCATGGGACAGTTCAGGAGCTAAAGCGCTAAATCCTCACATAGCTGTGATTCAGTTTGTGACTTCATGGGAGCTAAAAATGGTCTATACCAGGGGTGTCCAACATGAGGCCTGTGGGCCGAAAGTGGTCCTCCAGAGGGTCCAATCCGGTCCTCAAAGTGTAAAAATTACAGAGAAGACATTAACTGCAGATTGTAAATTAGTAAAACCATAAATTTAAAATCATTTCTAGACCATGACAGGTTTTTTTGATCGTGAAGTAAAATACTGGATTGTTCATTGTTCTGTTGTCATTTTGTGTCTCATTTTTGCAATATTTTGTCTTGTTTTTGTTGTTTTTTTGTCTTTATTAGTCTGATTTTTGCCATTCGTTTAACGTTTTTTTTTGTTTCTCGTTTTTGTCATTTTGTGTCTCATTTTTAGAATATTTTGTCTTGTTTTTTTGTCTTTTTTGTCTGACTTTTATCCTTCGTCTAATGTTTTTGTCATTTTGTTTCTCGTTTTTGTCATTCTGTATCTCATTTTTGTAATATATTGTCTTGCTTTTGTTGTTTTTTGTCTGACTTTTGTCATTTGTTTGACGTCTTTGTCATTTTGTTTCTTGTTTTTTTGTCTTTTTTGTCTTTTTTGTCTGACTTTGGCAATTCATCTAACGTTTTTGTCGTTTTGTGTTTCATTTTTATAATATATTGTCTTGCTTTTGTCTGACTTTTGTCGTTTGTTTGACGTCTTTGTCATTTTGTTTCTTGTTTTTGTTGTTTTTTTGTCTTTTTTGTCTGACTTTGGCAATTCATCTAACGTTTTTGTCGTTTTGTGTTTCATTTTTATAATATATTGTCTTGCTTTTGTTGTTTTTTGTCTGACTTTTGTCGTTTGTTTCCCATCTGTCATTTTGTTTCTCGTTTTTGTTTTGTGTTTCCTTTTTGTCTTGCTTGTGTTTTTGTGTACCATTTTTGTCATTTTGGGTCATTGTCTTGTTTGTCCATTTTTTGTCATTTTGTTTCTTGTTTTTGTTGTTTTGCGTTTCCTTTTTGTCTTGCTTGTGTTTTTTGTGTACCATTTTTGCCGTTTTGGGTCTCGTTTTTGTTGTTTTGTGTCTTTTATTGTCTCGTTAATCCCTTTTTTTTGTCATTTTGGGTCTTGTTTTTGCAGTATTTTGTTTATTATAATCAGAAATGGTCGAGCAGATGAAGATTTACCGACGATTGGAAAAGCCATTAAGAAGTCCACATCAGAGCCTTCATTCGTCGACAGTTTAACAGAGAAACATCTAAACTGCTCTTTAGGAAACCTCTGGGTGACATCATGGAGGGCTTATGTACAGATTTTACCGAAATCCCTCCAAAAAAGCCAATGAAATGTCTCCAGCATCAACTGAATTTGATCCTTTAGAGGAAACCTGCACCAGACGTGTCCTAAAATGTTATTTCAAAGCAGAACTATGGGACGTGTTAAAACCAGATAGAAGTCTAAAAGCTTCAATATAAACCTGATAAATCACCCGGAACTGCAAATATTTAGACTCATTCATGCAACTAAAACCCCCCCCCAAAGATAAACTGTCACATTGAACAGGGCAAACAGCACCCATTGTTCTTTAAATGCCCGATATGAGGGCAACCGTTTAGTTTGCTCACCTCCACTGAGAATTAAAAGCCTTCTTGGGAACGTGGAGCCAAATCCTGCTTTTATGACATTAGAGAGTGAAATCACAACAACAACACGTTGCATAAGTTATTGTTGGTCTCCAGTTGGAGTTTCGTACGCGGACGTATCCTCGGGCCCTGCTGTGGCTTTTTAAAGCAAATTACACCTAATGAATTATTCATGTCCAACATTTGGTTTAAATTAACTTTTACGAATTTAACCGCCGCATGTCCTCGAAGACCGACAGACAAAATGAAACAGACCATCAAAACGAAGCACCGAATTTAGCCTGATCCCTCCGCTAATTCACTCAGACAGAGCAGAGATGTTTTCATGTTTGCGTCTGTTTAAAACATCCACAGAAAGACATCAACAGAGGGAATGTAGAAACCACCGCAAGGAGAAAGTTGTAGTTTATGATTATCTGCTCACACTGTAATCAGTTTAATTCTTTCAGAACAAACTAATTATTGGCACCATTAAGCTACCGGTATCTGAAACGTAGAAAACCTGACGTTACTTTAACCCGAGAAGTCGTTTTATTGCAATATATTTGAAATTACAAGTTATAATCGTTTCATTTTCCAGCTATACCTCAAAAAACATGCTTGTGGCATCATTCCATTTATATTTTTAAGTTACCTGTTAGACGTTTAAAGAAATTGTAATATTGGAGTGATGCAGAGCAGCAAAAGCTGGAGGAAAAGAGTGGAAAAACATCAACAAAACGGATGTTTTTCATTCTTCTATTGCTGTTCTGTGAAACATTCTTCTTTTTCAATTAGCAAAATGTCCAAAATCTGCTGTAAAATGAAAATTAAACGTATATCAAACATGAAATTATTGTTGTGTGGACAGAAATATAATATATCCAATAATAATTAATGATTATTCTCAACCAAAATGACCAAAAAATGGCATAAAAACACATTGTAGGACTTTTAGATGAGAAAGTAACGCAGTAAATCGTTTCAGAATCGTGCATAAAGTTTACACCTTTTCCCTCCTTTTTTTGCTCATGAACGCCCTGTTTGTATGGCTCCTTTTTACATTTTGTCCTTCTCTTTACACCTTTTCCCTTCTTTCTTTGCTAATAATACAAATTGTTATTCTTAACCAAAATGACAAAAAACAAATTAAAAAAACACATTGATCCTTAATTTCTGACCCACTTATGGACGAGTGCAGGGTCCAACCATCGGAGCATCAAAGGGTTAAAGGGGAAATAATCTGTAAAACCTCTTTCTTTCAATGATCTAACACACATTTACCTAAAATATAGCTTCAAATGTAATGCTACTTCCCATTTTTTCCACACATGGACAGCTATATTCCCTCCACTGAGACTGTTTTTGCTGCAGCTTCCTGTTGATGACAGCTGACAGATGGGAAACAGGTTACACTAGAAGAATATCTCCTATTATCTGACAATTTACTTCACTTCTTTTGTGTTTCAGACGGTAAACATGATCACTCGAATGCTTGGTGAAAGCTTACACAAACATAAAGTCGACATTTTACCTGTTTTTAAAGTCATTCAACTGAGATAAAAGTCTATTTTTCTGCTTGACATGAAACATTTAAGGTGTTGCTTTTATGGGTTTCATTGGCACAACAGAGTTGGTAATTCAATTAGTTTAATCATGTGTGTAGTTTAAATTCTAATTCATGCATTAGTCGATTCTAAAACTAAAATTAAGTCGAGATAACTTAATTTTTTTTTTTTTTTACCTTTGGGTCCTCTCGCCAAAATCTCAGCCTTCCTACACACTCTCAAATGGTTAAAAAATACCTTTTATTGTAGAAAAAAGCTAATTCCCTCAACTCACTGTAGTTTGTTGGTTGAACACGATTCCATTAGGTTGTCATAACTACTTTATAAACCCACATATTACCCTTTAAACTGTGCAGAATATTTAGATTTCCTCACACCTGGATCACACACTGACATCTGAAATGCTTTTGTGAATTGGTTCTGTTCTTTTAAAATATACATTAGTCGGAGAAATCTGTGAATTATTGTCATTACACGTCAGGCTTTAATTAACCAGCAGCTGATGTTAACTTTTACCCCTTTTCTGTCTGGAAATCCTCTCGTGGGAAACTCCAACTGCTGCTCAGACGAACACCCGTTTTTTCTCAGCGATCTCATCTTTTTTTGGTTAAACGTAAGAATCTAAAGTTAGCGACTCCCCTTTTTTTACGGCTCCTTTTCTACACTTTCTTCCTTCCGTTTACACATTTTCCCTCCTTTTTATGTCCATGAATGTTCTGTTTGTAGGGCTCCTTTTCTACATTTTCTTCCATTTATTACATTTTTATGCCTTTTTATTGTAATTGTCTCAAACAACAGTTCACACGCTCCCTCTATGAGTCGGTAAATCCAAGCGTTATTTTATCAGTTTTCATGATAGGCAAAAAAAACGATAACAATATTGACTGATGCTACGTTTTTAGGCCGATATCAGGTCGATATTATCGGTGGTCCGATATTATCAGACATCCCTAATTTTTAGATATTAAATACAAGGAAAATCAGTAAGAACAAAACAAATATAGAAATATCAGAATGTGATAGAACTTTAAAGGCTTTAGTCCACACTTGTCTTTCTATCTGATCTGACAGAAGACATAGATTGATGAAGAGGAGTGAGTTAAGTTTTAAAATGACTCAATCATCCATTCTGCTCACAGTTTTATTTCAAACCCAGAACATCTCATCCGTGGAGCGATACAACTTCGGATTTGATTGGTTTGTGCAGAAAAACTCAAAAAAACGAGCGTTGAGATTCCGATTTATCATGCACAGTTCTTCAGAAACACTTCAACAATTTCGATATCTTTGCCGATATCGGGCCAGTTTTTGTCATTTAGTTGGTGTTGAAGTTTGTAACGCAGATAAAACTACAGGACAAGACATTTTCAGCTGCAGGCCCTTTGAGTTTTGGGCTTATAAGACAGAAAAGACTTGATAGTACGAAAAAAAGAGCCATAACTATCCTGACATAACTGATGAAGCGCTCTTAAAGCCAACAGTGATCAGATCCGTGAACATCCAGCTTCACTAGAACACTCGTCTCTTTAACTATTGATGAGGTTGTAAGTGGTCCACTCTCCTCTCCTTCTCTCCTTCACTTCCTGATTGTTATTTCAGGTGGAGACCAGCCTCAGACTGGATGTTGTTCCCTCCACCAATATGGCTTTATGTATTATTAAACGCTGCATGTGGTCTCCGACAGAAACCCGCATTACTACTGGAGGTCTGGGAGGTGTGGAGTGAGGACGTTAACCCCACATTCATCAGCCGTAAGGAGAACAGCCGCCTCAGTCACTTCTCATCACCTCAGAGGTTCACTAGGATTTATTTAATCTGTAGAGCAGGGGTGTCCAACATGCGGTCCATGGGCCAAAAGTGGTCCTCCAGAGGGTCCAATCCGGCCCTCAAAGTGTAAAAGTTACAGAGAAGACATTAACTGCAGATTGTAAACTAGTAAAACTATAAAGCTATTGTGTTTTTGTGTTCTTTTTTTCATTTCTTTGTCACTTTATAACTTTTTTGTCCCTTTTTTATTTTGTTTCGTGTCGTTTGTCAGATTTTTGGTCATTTTGTGTCTTATTTTTGTAATATTTTGTCTTGTTTTTGTTGTTTTTTGTCTTTCTTTGTCTGACTTTTGTCGTTTGTCTCATGTTTTTTTCGTTTTGTTTCTCGTTTTTGTCATTGTGTTTCCTTTTTGCTTCACTTGTGTTGTTTGCCTATTTTTGTTGTTTTGTTGCTCACTTTTGTCATTTATTGTCTCGTTGTCCTTTTGTGTCTTCTCTTTTTTGTTGTTTGTCTATTTTATTGTCGCTTTGTAACTTTTTGTCTCTTTTTTGTTTTGTTTCATGTCGTTTGTCTCATGTTTTTGTCGTTCTGTGTTTCCTTTTTGTCTCGCTTGTGTTGTTTGATTATTTTTGATCATTTTTTGTTCCACTTTTTGGTTGTTTTTCGTAGCGTTTTGTCGTGTTTTTTTGTCTTGCTTCTCTTCGTCTACTTTTGTCGTTTTGTGTCTCATTTTTGTAATATTTTGTATTTTTTGTCCGACTTTTGTCAGTTTGATCATAAAATAAATCCTCAATCGTTCAGTTCCATGTAACTAAATGTTGCGTTCCTTTGTCAACACTCTGTGATCTAGAAGTTGTAACGTAGAAATGGGTGATTATGCTGTGACTTTACCGGATCCCTTCAGATCAAACTGGGCTGAATGTGGAACCTGGACTAAGATGAGTTTGAGCCCTCTGATCTACAGGATGATGCTGAAGCTAATCCACCAGCTTTACTGCATTCTTTCCTAAACTAAAACACCAAAACGGTTCAATCTTAAGCTTCAACTTAACCTTCAGCTTGGCTCAATTAACTAACAGCGCCTGTAAAAAGCCTGCAGATCATAGTTTTACTAAATAAAACGCACAGGGAGAACCAGTGGGGCCTTTCAGACTTTTATATCCCCCTTTCAGCAACTTGAGCCATTATCAGAAACAGTCCTCATCCTCACAACGTTTTACGGGCTCTTTCTCAACTGTAAAACTTGTGTGTTTAGTTTTTCAGGCCGTTATCGGTATATCCCTAACCTTAAAATGTCGATTTTCATCAAGCAGACTTTAGATCTAACCCTGATGGGTCGGATCGTTTTTATTTTTACAGATGGACTCGTGCCCGCTCTAACCGATATTACCTTTCATGGACTGAACCGTGTGCCAAAATCCACCCTCATCTCAAGGAAATTCAAGTCTCCTGGAGAAGGGCTGGTTTGTGTTACGGGAGACAACATTGCGGGTCAAACTGGAGGTTTTTGGGAGTCGGCGAAAGCCATCGAAAGCTTCGAAAAGTGGAGCTTACCTTGCATTGTCATGCTCGTGGGCTCTGGGAAGAGTGGAAGAAGCAGGAGGTAGATGAGGTAGACGAAGGACAGGGCATTGTACCTGAACAGGCAAGCTGTGGGGGAAAAGAACACAAACACAGACTGAAACTCTTTGGGCATAAACCATTAATTCAACAGTCTTTACTGCTCCGTGTGCATTACTTAATGTTTCACAGTAAATAAAGGAGCTGGCAGTGGGCTCGTCTGAGATCTACTCAACGCACATTTGAAGGAAACATGTGGTGAAAGTCATTAAAATGTTCCCGGTGTAGTAATAAAAGGCCAGAACATTCCTCCGACTAAACTTCACACTCAAGTCTCATTATCTGTTCATCACTAAAAGAGCCGGAGCTTAATTCGCTTATAATTACCAGATAGTTGACTGACTGATGGAGAGAAAGAGCAGCTCTCCTCTATCTTCTTTTATGTTATGATTTAACTCTGGAAAACTAAATCTCAGAGCAGATGTCCTTAAAACGCATCGTGTACCTCAAGAGCTTAAAATGACATCTTTAAACGAAACACAGCCAGAGCGTGAAAATGTCAAGACAAGTGTCTGAAAAGGTGCCGTCTGGAACAAATGAGGTTTTATAAGTAATTTTGAATGATTTTTTTAATCCCTTTTTCTTTGCTTTATTCCTTCACGGAGCGTGTTTTTTGTGCTGCACTAAATCTGTTGTTTCTACTCCATAAAATGCTAACGTGAAGTTCAGAAAATCTAAAACTGGGGATTTAATGTTAACAAAAACACCAAATACACCTACAGTAAAACCATCTGGTTCCTATTTTTTTACATTAGGAAATAAATATATATTATTTTTGCTCATTTTTTTCTGTATTTGGGCTTTACAGATTGTATATATATGAAGAGTTCATTTGCAAAAAGAGATAACTCCGTTTTGATAAATTGTCAGAAAACCTTATATTTTATTGTTTACTTGAGATAAAATCAATCAAACTGAAGATTTGACTC
The DNA here is from genome assembly GCF_021347895.1 of Acanthochromis polyacanthus. Classification (NCBI taxonomy): domain Eukaryota; kingdom Metazoa; phylum Chordata; class Actinopteri; family Pomacentridae; genus Acanthochromis; species Acanthochromis polyacanthus. The sequence goes on along the minus strand of NC_067121.1, from coordinate 39,310,383 downwards.
AGTAGAAAAATACCTGACAAAATACAGAATAAATAAATTATTAGTGTTATTATTATTATTATCTAAAGTAAACAATAAAAAATGAGTTTTCTGAAAAATCTATAAAACGGAGTTACCTGTTTTTGCAAATTAACTCTTCATATTTAGAAAATGTTTTTATTTTTCTAATTATTTCTATAGAAAGAAATATACATTATTTTTACTATTTTTTCTAGATTTGGGTTTTACAGATTATATATCTATCTCTCTAGATAGATAGAGAGATAGATGTAGATATTTTCCTTTTTTGAGTTATTTTTTGTTATTTATATCTAAATAACTATATATTACTTTTGCTTATTTTCTCTATATTTGGGATTTACAGATAATATTATATATATATATATATATATATATATATATATATAAAATATTCATTTTTTACCTTTTTTAATAATTTATATCTAGATAACTATGTATTACTTTTGATTATTTTCTCTATATTTGAGTTTTACAGATTATATATATGTAGAAGTTTTTTTATTATTTATATCTAATTATTATTTTTGCTATTTTTTCTACATTTGGGTTTTACAGATTATATGTACACATATAGAATATTTTTTTAAATTAGCTATTAGTTTTTTTCTATATTCAGGCTTTATAAATTTTCCCCATTTTTTTTTTTACTATTTATATATACATATGTAAATACATATATTATTATTGCTCTTTTCTTTCTATATTTGGGTTTTACAGGGTTAGCAGCCATTAATTGGCAACTATTCTGATGATGAATCTTTAGGCCAAACATTCGCTGGTTCCAGTCTCTCGGTTTTACATCCTAAGTTGCTCCTTTCTGAGCTGATGCTGCAGCGGTTCTCCACAGTGAAGCTCTAATTTACTGCTTCAGTCTTTAGGACACTCGACACTGGATTATGTAACGCTCCTCTGCATCCTTTTCCCGAACACGCCCCGTTCAGGCGCGTGAACAAAGCCTTCTGGTCTCATGATGAAAGTTAAAGCTCTTAAGTGCAAACATGACTTCTAAAAAGCATTAATTGATGTATTGATCGGTGACGCTCCTCACTGGCCATCGAGGCTTTTACCAGCTGAACAGCTCACCTCGTTTCTGACTTTAACGCTTACAGAGTGAACCACGTGAAGCGAGCTGTCAAGTTTCAAACAACCTGAGAACTTTGTGGCGTTAAATCTGTCAGGTTTTCCCTGCATGACGATCTGCGTAACCTCTGAACATTTCCCTGAACATTTTTAGGCCAGGCGTCCGGGAGGCAGGGAGGGAAGCACACAGTGACTCAGTGTAAAATGTGAACACTCAGCTTGACCTCCCAGATTTCTGTCGGCGGTTAAATCAACAAGCGCAGAGTTTACAGGCCGGTCGGCTGCAGGACTTATCGTCTGAGTCACCGACATCGGCAGCTACTGGTCTTGAACTACTGAAAAATTACACTTAACTGCTGAAAACGGGGCTTTTATTTATCTTTGCACACTCAATGGAGCTATTCATGGACATCTGACTTGTCCCTGGCTATAGCTCCGCAGTAGAAGCACCTCCTGGTTCCTTCTGAGCTCAGAAAAACCAGAAAAAACTAAAAAAAAGGAAAGTTAACAAAAGTTACGGAAGCTGTCATCTCAAATCGCAAACATCTGTTTATGATCTGCTTGGGGTTCGATACATAATTGTGGGACTTTTTGTATCATAGTTCACATTTTAGTGATTAATAAGTGATTGTTTCCAGAACAAATAGTTATGGAATTTGTAAAGACATGATCATAATGAACATAAAAACATTAGTTCTTTACTTTTAATAAAAATTAATGCAAGATATATCCCGTGGACTTCAATTATAGATTGACCCAGACAATCTTCAAGTCATTTTGGACAATTTTCTTCTGAATTTCAACTAGTTTTATGTCAGCTTGGATCGTTTCTCGCCATTTTGGATCATTTTTGTGTCTTTGGGATCATTTTTGAGTCATTTAGGACAATTTTCAAGTCATTCTTCACAAATTTTCTGTAATTACGGATCATTTTCAAGTAATTCTGAACAGTTTGAGTCATTTTGGACAATTTTCAAGTCATTGTCAATAAGTTCTATGTCATCTTAGATTGTTTCTCGTCATGTTGGATCTTTTTTTTTGCTCGTTGGGACAATTTTCATATCATTCTAGACTAATTTTTTGTAATTACGGATCATTTTCAAGTCATTCTGGATGGGTCAATATGTAATTGCAGGACTTTTTGTAACACAGTTGACATTTTAGTGATATCATGTAATTTTTTATTAATAAGTGATTGTTTCCATAATAAATAATTACGGAACGACCAGAGAGTTCTTTTACTTTAATAAAAATGTATGCAGATATTTCCCATGGACTTCAAAAGTTCCTCAATTATAGATTGACTCTTGAAATACCAAACACACGGACCACAAATGTCTTTAAAAAAAAGTAGTGATCAATATTGTTCTCATTATTGACTTCATTTGTTCAGAACTTTGTAACGACTGGATGGTTTTTCAGCCTAAGCCTCCTCTCGTGTGCTTCAGGAGGGAATGACTCACAATCTCTTAAATGTTCCACTTCTATCTCCACCCACTGCATTTTTATCTCCATTAAATGTGGCGTTAAATAAGCTTCTAAACTCGCCAGTTTTGCTCATGTTGGCAGCCTGGGGTCTGCTGCTGCTGGTATTCACCTCCTCAGAAGCTAAACTGACTGTAGGTGAGGATAATCCTGGTGGATCTACGAGGTTCTGCTCCCCCTGCGAGCCTGCAGACACTTGACCACACTCTTCCTGACCGTTTGCCTCTCGCTGTATGACTCACCATCCCAGGATTTTTAACACAGGGAATGAAAATAAACCGCCGTTGTTTTCAGTCATCAGATTACTGCAAAAAATCCCCATTCATGGCTGAATCAGGCTTTTTGTCTCTCCCCAGTCAAAGCTATTATCACAGCAACACAAAGCCCAAACACCAACAGAACCAAAGCAGCCTCTTAATGTGGACTCACTGATTTAAGAGTTTCAGCCCCCAGATGTGATAAAAACACTGATAGAAGATAAAGTGATGCAGTGCCAGGCCAAACCAAGCACCAGGAGATACCGCAGGAATTTAAACCCTTCAGAGGAGAGTAATAAAGAGCTCATTGCATCCACTGCTTTCACCAGAGCTTTGTAAAATAAAAGTCAGGGTGACTTACCAGCATCTGGAAAAAAAATTTAACAAACAAAATCTAATTTATTACCAAACATATGGCACAACACATCCTCAAGGGGCAGCTAATTTTCTGTTGTTGATTAATTCACAGATTTTACCCAGGATCCTGGTCTTTTCAATCAAAAACGTGCTCTATTTACTGATGTAGAAGAGCAAGAAAACTTGAAAATATTTACCTCCAATCATCATTTTCATCATCAACTTTCTGCTGATTATTTTCATGATTAACACTTTTGTAAATGTAAAAATTTCAGCTGGAATCTCACATAGACGAAAGAGAAATATTCAGTTTATTATCAGATTTGACAAAGTAAAAAAGCAAAAGTGAGAATCTGAAAAAAATAATTCTGGGGTTGAAAAATGACAAGAACAATTAACAGATTATCGAAATCCCTCTTCCCCGAAAATGCTCATGAAACCTATCAAATGTGAACAGGTTCCTGGCAAACTTGCTAATGCTACAAGCTAGCAGCTAACCACATAGCCGCTAAACAAACAATATAATTGCTACTAAAGCGCAGCCACTGTGTCCAAATGATAAAGTGTACAACTGAATATTACAGTTACAGTAATAGCAAAAAAATGCCATAAGTATAGATGAATTTATGAAGTTAATGTGTCAGTAAAGTAGCTAAAATGCATTTGCTAACACTAGCTACCGTTAGCTTGTTAAGCTATGACCCATAGCTTACTACTAGACAGCTTCAGAATCAGAATCACTTTATTCATCCCCGAAGGGAAATTTAGCTTCAGGTTGTTATGGAAGTTTAACTGTATTGAAATAAACAATCAGTGTTTAACTCATTATTTGTAACAGACAAATGTGTTAATGGTTTAGTTTTTTTCACAAAACTTACACCGATTTTCAGTTTATTGTGTAAAATTATCCTGCTAGCTTTAATAAAGCAGTTGGATTGCCTGTGCTAATGCTAATGTGGAGCTTTTCCGACAAAGTTTAAAAACCACACTCAAACATTAAAACATCCTCACACATCAAAAACACAGTATAATAACTAAAGACAAGTAAAGCACATAAAAGAAATATGTAAATAAAGAAATAAATGCTCGTGAAAGCTATCAATTGTCAGTAGGTTTCAGGCAAGTTTGCTAATGCTACAAGCTAGCGGCTACGTGGCCAACCGCTAACCGTAGCCGCAAAACAAACGATGTAATTGCAACTAAAGTGCAGCCACTGTGTCCAAATGATAAAGTGTACAATTGAATACTACAGTTACAGTAATAGCGAAAAAAAATACCATAAGTACAGGTGACGTTATGAAGTTATTATGTCAGTAAAGTAGCTAAAATGCATTTGCTAACACTAGCTAGCGTTAGCTTGTTCAGCTATGACCCGTAGTTACCAACAGACAGCTTCAGGTTGTTATGGAAGTTTAACTGTATTGAAATAAACAACAGAGTGTTTTAACTCATTATTTGTAACAGACAAATGTGTTAATGGTTTATTTTTTTCTCAAAACTTACAATGATTTTCAGTTAATTGTGTAAAATTATCCTGCTAGCTTGAAAAAAGCAGCTGGTTTGCCTGTGATAATGCTAATGTAGAAGTTTGTAATTTTATTTTGTAGACTGGTTTTAGCTCCATGTACTGAGGGAAAAAAAGATCACAAAAACCTCAAATTTGAAATATGGCAGATGTTAATAAACTAAGACAAACAGTGAACTTACCACAGAGAACGCCAAAGCTTCAACATTTAATTCTAACTTTTCTATTTTTTTCTTATTTACAACTTTGCCTTTGGTTTCCTAGCATAGAGAGTTAATCTGACCTTTTCAACAATTTTTTAAGTTAAATTATTTTGATTATCAATGATTAAACTATGGCTAAACTATCTGAGGGCTGTCTACCACTGATACAGGTTATTATCGGTCTGCAGATTTAGCCTAATGTCCATGTTTGCACCTTCTTGATTCATTTTTAGGTTTAGCTGTTTCATAATTCTTTTCATTCTCCACAATGAATTGGAAACAGCTCATCTTTTTTTTACATTATCCTTGACTTTATTCTGAATACATGTTGCCATATTTTTAAAGACAAACATTCTGTTTCTGATAAAGTTTACACATTTTGATCATCATCGTCATCAGCTGAACATTCACAGGTTGTATATATTATGTTGTAGGAAGTATATGCTCACAATTATGTTCACACTCCAAAACTGCGGCTGTAAACACGTAAACAGCGACAACTGTAGCTGTGTGCAGATTGTGTGTGTTTGGTGGTGGTTGAGGGGATTGTGTACACACGGGCAGCAGCAGCGTTTCAATAGAGGTGCTGTCAGATGGCCAACAGGAAACACAGACTATGTAACGTCAGCAGACAGGTCTTTCACTGTGACACGAGAGGAGACGCTTATTACACAACCCAGCATGAACAGCAGCAGTAATGAAGCTGTTTGGGGTCAGACAACATCTGCCGAGCTGCAGTTTGTCTCTTACAGTGTTTATTTAGCACTGAGAGGCCATAAAATATTTATCCTACTATCCAAAAACTGGCAGAAAGACATCAAGTACAAACTGTAAAGCATAAAAACAGCATTACAGAGTGAATGAGGGGATAAATTTAGAGTTTTTCTGATATCTAGTCATTTTTTTATTAATAACAGATTGTTTCTATAAAAAAATATTTATGGAATTAGTAAAGACATGATCATAATAAACATAAAACATTCACTTTTTTATAAAAATGGATGCCAGATATATCCCATAGACGTCAAAAGTCCCTCAAATATAGACTGACCCAGACAATTTCAACTAGTTTTATATCAGCTTGGATCGTTTATCTTCATTTTGGATAACTTTTGTGTCTTTGGGATAATTTTTGAGTCATTTAGGACAAATTTCATGCCATTCTGGACTAACTTTTGGAATTATGAATCATTTTCAAGTCATTCTGAACAATTTTTCAGTCATTTTGGACAAGTCCTGAGCAATTTGGGACACTTTTTGAGTAGTTTTTGACAAGCTTTATGTCAGCTTGGATCTTTTCTCATCATTTTGGATCATTTCTGTGTCTTTGGGATAATCTTCGAGTCATTTAGGACAAATTTCAAGTCATTCTGGAGCAATTTTTTGTAATTGTGGACCATTTTAAAGTCATTCTGAACAATTTCCAAGTCAGTTTCAACAAGTTTTATGTCAGCTTGGATTGTTTCTCGTCATTTTGGATCATTTTTGCGTCTTTGGGATAATTTTCGAGTCATTTAGGACAAATTTCATGTCATTCTGGACTCATTTTCTGTAATTATAGATCATTTCCAAGTCATTCTGGATGGATCAATATATAATTGCAGGACTTATTGTATCATAGTTGACATGTCAGTGAAATCCAGTCATTTTTTATTAATAAATGATTGTTTCCATAATGAATAATTATGGAACTTGTAAAGATATGATCATAACGGAAATAAAAAAAACACTAGTTTTGTTTTTATAGCAGCAGTAATGAATTTGGGGTCAGATAACATCTGCCGTGCTGCAGTTTGTCTCCTCCAGTGTTTATTTAGCACCGAAAGGCTGTAAAATATTTATCCTACTGTCCAAAAACTGGCAGAAAGACATGAAATACAATCTGTGAAGCACAAAACCAGCATGAGAGTGAATGAGGTGATAAAATTAGAGCTGAAACAGAAAAGTTAAACTGCTGATGCGGTGATGCTGGTACATAAACGCTCTCTGCTGCTGCATACGGTCCCCTGTTTCCGCCTTACATTTCCCTCATCTGTGTGCAGCTGCGGTGAATGACAAGTGCTCATTTGCACTTTGAAAAAACATAAAATATTAAAGCCGTATTTACGATAAAAGGGAAAGCAATTCTTCTCTCCCCTCACAACCGCATTATTAATTCATACTGTTAAAACGACTTTCCACGAATTAATGGAGACAATGCATGGTCTCACGATTGCTTTTGGAAATAAAGGGGGCGTCAGGCCGTCAGGTGATGCATTACGGCGGCACTGAGTGGGTCTTATCTATAGAAAGCATGCTGTTAGCTGTAAAAGTACCCCGGCCTCGTAAGTCTACCACACTGGAACCTCAGTGGCACTTTGACGCTAATCATTCTTCACTTGTGGCCGACCACAGGATTAAAGTAAACCACGTTTAATTTAAACCGAACCACCAGCATCATCCACAGACTCTACGTCTGCCTCTCAGAGTCTTCTTCAGGCTGTTTGCTGCCAGGTTAGACAGCATGAATCATCTTCTGCATCTGCATAGCAAAGCAGTGAATCAGGCAGAAACTTTCACCGACACTCGTCTGTGCAGCGTTTTTCTTAACAAAGTCATGAATTCAGTAAACAAACCAAAACTCTGCCACTGACTGCATCCCAGAGGAATGTGGAGCAGCACAAGACATGGATGTAAAACGCTAAATAATAGAAATAAGACCGTCAGCAGCTGGACAATCAGCGACAACAGAGATGATTCAATAACAACAAGAAACCACAGAGAAAAGTTTAACCCTCCTGCTGTCTTCATTTACAGGCACCAAAAATCATTGTTTCCTTGTCTGAAAAAAAATCCAAAAAAATAAAAAAAAATCCCAAATTTATGAAAATTTGCAAAACCTTCGGGAAGAAAATTCCAATAATTACTTAAGCTTTTTTTTTTAATCCCTCAAATTTGGCAAGAAAATTCTTGTAAATATTTTCAAAAAATGAGTAAAAATCTTCCAGAAATATCCAAAATGATTACATATGTATCAGTAAAACTTCTGATGTTTTCTTTAAGAACATTTACATAAAAATCAACCAAAATCCAGCAAATTTGCTGGATTTTGGTTGATTTTTATGTGAATGTTCTTAATAAAAAATTTTAACATTTATTTTTTTCCCACCGAACAATGTTCCAAAATTTCCCAATAATGTTGAAAATGTGGACATCAGAAGTTTCACTGTGAATATATATATTTTTTCCACATTTTCAAACTTTAAAACGGGTCGGTTTTGACCCGCAGGACGACACGAGGGTTAAAAGAAAGGCTGGAGTGTGTGCTGCTGGTGTAACATCCCTGCACTGAAATTCAGCTTTTTTCAAACAGCTTAGATTCAAATAAATAAAGGAAATCCCCAAATAAGTATTTCTAACTGATAAAAGACTCATTTTTAACTTGCATTGGCCAGTTTTTCTCATTTATTTTAGACATTTCTCTCTGAAAATAAACACCTCGCCTTTGACGGAGGCTCTGGCTGCCCTGCTGTCAGCTGTGTTTCCTTTAACTAAATCCAATAAAAGGCGACTAAAAGCTGCTAAAAGACGGCCCTGCTTTGTAATCTAAATATAATAGGTGGCTAAGCGTTGCTTGGATTCATTATTTTGGGGCAACAGACCTTCAGCAGTGCCTGACCTCCAGCATCATGAGGTCAAACACAAATCAGCATAAAAATCAATGACAGCTTCACGCAAAAATAAATCCAATTGGTGCTCTTAAATTCAGAACTACATCAGGGATTGTGGTAGAATATCTGACATTTTAGGATTTTTGCTCAGGTAAGGAAGCAAAGGGAGGATAAAAACAAGAGAACGAGTTGCAGGAAGAACTCCCAGACCATCCACCTGACGCACAGACAGCGCCATGAGGCCGGTTAAGATGCGTAAAAAGTGCAGGTTGGAGCTGAAACTCACCGGCTGCGAGACAAACCGGCAGCAGCAGCCTGAACACCAGCCCGCACACCGTTTCAGAGGCCATGGCACTGCGCAGCCCGAGTTGAATCCAGGTAAAAGAAGCCGAGCACCGTCTCCTTAAGGTTTCTGTCGCATCCCAAACTCCTGCGCTCTGTCAGATCCCGGCTGGCGTCTCCAAACGGCCACATCAGCTCTGCCCTGGAGACACCTGGACTCCGGTTATTCCACAGTGAGAGGCAGCAGCAGCAGGTACGACGCCGGGAAATAATGTCACCATGATAGTTTTAGCCCCTCTGATGCCTTAAAGTCATGTTGAAGCTGCAGGAGCTGAGCGGCGGGACTCAGGTGCGCGAAAAGCTGCGCGTAAAACAAAAAGAGAACCGAAAAAAGAGCCGCAGACAGGAGCCAACAAGTCTTCAACTTCAATTAGCCTGCCTTTTTATGACAACTAAACCAGATCAATCCTGAATCCTGAAGGTTTCCCACAGTCCAGGTACACTTCTGTGCTGAGGAGCATTTAGAGGAGATGCGGAACCGTTGCGTAAATCTGCTCCTCTGCTTCAACCTCCCTCCTGAAATTTGACTTTCTGACTTGTGGTGTGGACCGTATTCACCAACAGGAGGATACAGGACGAGCTGCTGATTGACAAGGCAGGTCAGCCAATCAGAAGTGTGCACCGGGCAGCCGGTCCCGCCCCTTTTGATAATTGGGAGTAAGAGGTGGGACAGAGAAGGATGGAAACACCGCAAGAATTAAAAATAAAAGAAGATACGCTTTTCCTCAAGGCTGCAGCTGTTGTTTGTATCCACTAAAACAAACCCTCACTGTCTGATATTCAATCTGCTTCAGCTATAAACAACAAATAATCACTTCCAGGAAGATCTCATGGATTTGAGGAGACTTCCACTTCAGGTCCAGATGTTTCTCAGAGACAAACAGCGACGCCTGCTGGTGAGAAACTAACCTGCAGAATCACAACCAGCTCAACCACTCCAATCTAACCCGGGTCAGACCAAAAAACTGTCTCAGCTCAGCTCCCGGACAGGAACATTCAGATGTTTTCAGCTCTTGAACTGATTATGAAGGACGCAGCAGAAGCATGTTCCGTGGCTTCACGTAATCTGGTTTCTTAGCGTGAAAACGCACACACGCATCACGAGTCAAACCTCAGAACTAAGGAGCCAAGAGCTTGTTTTTCAACCTCCCAAAAACCAAAATGTTTGGAGGCGTTTGAGGGATACAGCTGCAGGAGTGAAAAGAAAGAATCCCAGATGTTGACTTTTTGTATCATAGTTGACATTTTTGCTGTTTTCAGGCCTAAAATTAACAGAACCGCCTAAAACCAAACACCACAGAGAGAAAGATTCTTCTAAATATTATATATACAACTGAGGAAAACTGAAATTGCAACTTATTTATAAAGATATTGTAGTAAACCAAATTTTCGAGGCATTTTGGATAATTTTTTAATCATTATGGACAATTTTCAAGTCATTTTAGACTATTTTCTTGGTATTTTCAACAAGTTTTATGTCAGTTTTGATCATTTCTCATAATTTTGGATGATTTTTTTGTGTCTTTGGGATAATTTGAGTCATTTAGGACAAATTTCATGTCATTCTGGACTAATTTTCTGTAATTATGGATCATTTTCAAGACATTCTGGACGGGTCAATATATAATTGCAGGACATTTTGTATCATAGTTGACATTTTAGTGATATTCAGTCATTTTTTTTTATTAATAACTGATTGTTTCCATTATTTTTTTAAATTTTAACAAATTGCAGATATATTCCATAGACTTCAAAAATCCCTCAGTTATAGATTGACCCAAATAACATCCATCGTACATTTTAAAACAGTTTTTACTTCATCTTCTCTTAAAATTATTCAGGGTTTAATATTTTAACTTAAAAACCACAAAGCAATTTTCAATATGTTGAGAGAAAAAAATCTGACTTTTGGTTTGGAGCTAGCTGATAGAATTAGAATATTTTGTTTTTTGTTTGTAATTCTTTCATTGCTTGATGGCAATTTGAGATAATTGATCAATAGACTTCAAAAGTTCTTCAATTATAGATTGACCTGGACAATTTTTGAGTCATTTTGGACAGTTTTCTTGTCATTTTCAACAAACCACAAACTCTGTGTTAGAAGGGAAGATGGGTTATTAGTGGCATAAAAACTATGTGGTTGGGTTTTAACAAAAATACAAACTACATGTCAGAAGCTTGGTGAAGGTTAGCCACCAGCATTACTTCAGAAAAATCTCATTGTTGGGGCTAAAATAAAACCTTTTCACGGCATATTTTAAACAAAACCAAATAAATAACAATAAAATGACAAAAGCTAGACACCAAATTACAAAAACAAGACATATAATGCCAAAAGCGAGACACAAAATGACAAAAACGAGATACAAAGCAACAAAAATGAGACTCAAAATGCTAAAAATGAAACACGAAAGGATAAAAAATGAGACACAAAATGACAAAAATGAGACAAAATGACCAAAACTAGGCACAAAATGATAAAAATGAGACAAAAACGACAAAAACTAGACACAAATGACAAACCTTGACACAAAATAACAAAAATGACACAAAATGATAAAAACTGAGACACAAAATGACAAAAATGAGACACAAAATGATAAAAAAATGAGACAAAACTATTTTAAAAATAAGACATAAAACAATTTTAAAAATGAGACACAAAATTACAAAAATGAGACACAAATGACAAAAATGAGACACAAAATTAGAAAAAAGAAACAAAATGATTTAAAAAATGAGACACAAAATGAAAAAAATGAGACAAAATTAGAAAAAACGAGACACAAAATGCTAAAAAAAAACGAGACACAAAATGAAAAAAATGAGACACAAAATGCCAAAAAACGAGACACAAAATGCTAAAAAATGAGACACAAAATGAAAAAAATGAGACACAAAATGAGAAAAAAATGAGACAAAAAATTATTTTAAAAAATGAGACAAAATAACAAAAATGAGACACAAAATGACAAAAACATGAACAAACACTTTTTTGTTCATTTCATCTGTGTTCTTTTATAGTTTTGATGTCTTCAGTATTAATCTGTAACATAGAAAATAATGAAACAAAAACCACTGAATGAGAACTTTTGGCTGGTAGCGTGTACGATTAGAAACATATTTGTGACACATTACAAACAAACGTAATCTGTTATAACAAACATTTCCTTGTAAACGTATTTAAGAATGCAGTTTAGTTGTAAACAAACGGAGACGAGGCTGGAAAAGAGCTGAACGTGGACGAGTTAACGAGGTGAAAAGAGCCAGATTCTCAGTGAAAGGTGTCCTTAATTACTCAGAAATCCCTTCATGGTGTTTCTCCTTTTATTTGTTCAGGTTTGAGTCATTAATGAGTCATTAGGAAAACTTCATGCTGAAATGTCACGGAGCAGAAAGATGTGGAGCTGCTGTTGACTCAGAACATTTGCTTGAGCTCAATATTTCTAAAAAAAAATGAGGGGGAATTTTGTGCCAGAAACCTCTCTAAATATCATTTCAAACATCCATCGTCAGTCAGGCTGCTCATCCAGACTGGCACAGATCTGTTTGGTGCTTCTTCATGTATACGTATACATTCAGACAATTTAGAGATGAGCAGATGAAGCCAAAACATACAAATGTTCATATTTCTTGTGTTGGCTTTTCCTTCATGTTTCCAGATATAAACACTCTGAGGTTATTTGTCTGTATTATTAAAGAAAAGCTTTTAAGAAGAAGAGCGCTGACGTCATGTTTACATCCACGTCTAAACTCATCACAGACACTAGAATAAAACCAATCCATCAAACACACTTTGAAATGTTTAACGACTCTACTGACGAGGTAACGATCCATCTGCTGGTTCTACTGAAGGACATTACAAACGAGGAGAGCAGGGAATGCTGGGAGTTTGTCCAGTCTGACCCTCCATGTGGAGAAGTGAGGCCATTCTAAGGTCCTGTTTCTGATGAGATGAATCATCGTTTGGCTTAATCACCAAAATGGATTCAGTTTATGAAAGGAAGGAAAATAAACATTAGCAGAAGGAAAAGCTGCTCGCTGCCAACCTTCTGCCCCGAAGCTTCACTTTTCACTAAAGATCCAGACCGGCTGGATGCTGCAGCAGCGATGATCGATAACCAACCTCAGAACATGTCATGACAAAATGACAAAATGACAAAAACTAGACATGAAATGACAAAAATGAGACACAAATTAATAAAAAATAGACACAAAATGACAAAAATGAGACACAAAATGACAAAAGTAAGACATAAAATGATAAAAAATTAGACAATGACAAAAGCAAGACATAAAATGACATAAACGAAACACAAAATGACAAAAATGAGACACAGAATGATAAGAATGAGACAGAAAATGACAAAAAATAGATATAAAATAGATATAAAATGACAAAAACGAGATGCAAAATTATAAAAATGAGACACACTACGACAAACATGAGACAAAATTACAAAAATGACAGAAAATGACAAAAATGAAACATAAAATGATAACAATGAGACACAAAATGACAGAAATGAGACACGAAATGATAAAAGTGAGACACAATGACAAAAGCGAGACACAAAATGACAAAAATGACAAAATATCAAGTACGAGACATAAAATGATAAAAACAAGGACACAAAATGATAAAAATTACGCAAAATGACAGAAATGAGACACAAAATGATAAAAATTAGACACAAAGTTACAAAAAAGAGACAAAATAAAAATTAGCCCCAAAATGACAAAAACGAGACACAAAATGACAAAATTGATACAAAATGGATTCAGTTTATGAGAGTAAGGGAATTAAACAATGGCAGAACTAAAATCTGCTTGCTGCCAACCTTCTGCCCAGAGGATCCAGACTGGCTGGATGCTGCAGCAGCGATGATCGATAACCAACCTCAGAACATGTCATGACAAATGACAAAATGACAAAAACTAGACATGAAATGACAAAAATGAGACACAAATTAATAAAAAATAGACACAAAATGACAAAAATGAGACATGAAAAGACAAAAATGAGACACAAAATGACAAAAGACATAAAATGATAAAATTAGACAATGACAAAAGCAAGACATAAAATGACATATACGAAACATAAAATGACAAAAATGAGACACAAAATGATAAAAATGAGATATAAAATGACAAAAAATAGATATAAAATGACAAAAACGAGACACAAAATTATAAAAATGGAGACACGAAATGACAAAAATGAGACACAAAATTAGAAAAATGAAACATAAAATGACAACAATGAGAAAAAAAATTACAAAAGTGAGACACGAAATGATAAAAATGACACGAAATGATAAAAATGAGACACACAATGACAAATACGAGACATAAAATGATAAAAACAAGACACAAAGTTACAAAAAAGAGACAAAATAAAAATTAGCCACAAAATGACAAAAACGAGACACAAAATGACAAAATTGACACAAAATGGATTCAGTTTATGAGAGTAAGGGAATTAAACAATGGCAGAACTAAATTCTGCTCGCTGCCAACCTTCTGCCCCGAAGATCCAGACCGGCTGGATGCTGCAGCAGCGATGATCGATAACCAACCTCAGAACATGTCAGCCCTTAATTTGTTTCTGCTGTTTGAACTCAGGACCCGCTGATGTGATCCCTTCAGATGGATGTAAATCTTAAGTAACGTTTGTCTTTGATCCGTTATTCATCCCGTTCCTGAGAGGGAACTATCGATAAACTCTCGAGTCAAATGAACTCAACGGTTTTGTGAAGCTTCTCGACAGGTTGTTCCCGACTCACCTGCCTCTGATCAGTCAGAAACATTTCATCAGCAGCAGGAATTATTTATTTATGCTGCTTCATGTTGGAGACTTGTGCTTCTGAGGTCCCAAAAACTGCACGTCTGATCTAGTGGCTGAGTAGTACAACATGCAGGATTTGAATATAAATATAGCAATGATAAAACAGCAAACAATAATAATAATAATAATAATTGTATTTGTATAGCAACTATAAGAAGAACATTCACAAAGTGCTTTGACAGGTAGAACAGAAAAAATGACAAAAAAGTGACACAAAATGACAAAAACAAGACATAAAACGACATAAACAAGACATAAAATGACAAAATGAGACACAAAATGACAAAAATGAGACATAAAATGACATGAACAAGACATAAAATGACAAAATGAGACACAAAATGACAAAAATGAGACATAAAATGACATGAACAAGACATAAAATGACAAAATGAGACACAAAATGACAAAAATGAGACATAAAATGACATGAACAAGACATAAAATGACAAAATGAGACATAAAATGACAAAAACAAGACCAAAAGTGACAAAAATGAGACACAAAATGACAAAAATGAGACATAAAATGACATAAACAAGACATAAAATGACAAAATGAGACATAAAATGACAAAAAACTAGACCAAAAGTGACAAAAATTAGACACAAAATGACAAAAACAAGACATAAAATGACAAAAATGAGACACAAAATGACAAAATTGAGATGTCAAATGACAAAAATGAGACACAAAATGACAAAAACAAGACATAAAATGACAAAAACGAGACACAATGATAAAAACGGGACACAAAATTACAAAAATTTAACACAAAATTGTAAAAAGTACTATAATTTTGTCAGAAATCAGTCTGTGACATATTGAAGGAAATGATTTCAAACTGTGCAGTCAGACTGGTCAGAGGGAGTCAGAACAACAGTGACAGCAGATGGTAGGAATGAACGATGTGGTTTAAAAACAGAGGCTTGGGATGACGACGACACTTCTGCAGCTTAAACTACTTCAACTCAGGGTCAACCAGCCTGCTTTATGTTTTAACTGCATCACATAATCATCAGTACATTTGTTTATTTCCTAAAAATGTTCCTTTCAGCTGAACCTGTCAGAAAGACACCTGTGTAAATATACGGTGTATTGATTACCTGTTAAAACATCGATAGCACAGACTGCTGCCATGATGGAACCTCCATGTGTGAGCAGAGAGGTTCTGTCTAAATGCTGGATTTAGGCTGAGAGGATCTGTCTAAATGCTGGATTTAGGCAGAGAGGATCTGTCTAAATGCTGGATTCAGGCTGATAGGATCTGTCTAAATGCTGGATTTAGGCTGAGAGGATCTGTCTAAACGCTGGATGTAGGCAGAGAGGATCTGTCTAAATGCTGGATTCAGGCTGATAGGATCTGTCTAAATGGTGGATTTAGGCAGAGAAGATGCTGGATTTCTTGTGATTCCACTGCAGCAGCGTTAGCCAAGAAGAAAACACGAGCGAAAATGAGATTAGTGCCCAGATAGCTTCAGTATTGATCCATGAGTGAAATCCAAACTGTGTGCGTGTTCAATATTTACATGGATGCACTTTCCGTGCACTTTAAAGGTGCCTCGGCCTAAGTGGGCTTTCTCGTGTCTGTGTGGCGGCTGCGGGCGGCTCGCCTCTTTAGGAATTCAGACTGTCACATTATCCGTGTTAAAAACCTGCTTTGGTTTATGATCTGACAGCACATGTGAAGAAATCTCTTGTTGATTTATTATGGGATGTTTACACTTAAATAATGATGGTTTTTAAGACTCAAAAAGGGAGCTTTTATAAAATGTTCATTGTTTGAGGTCACTCAGAGCACTTTCACAAACTAACAGGAAGTTATTAGTCCGTTATTAACCGAGGAACTGGATGAAATGATTACAGAATAAAAGTCCCACAGCTCATCTTATTGTGACATTACTGACTGTATGAGGCACTTTAACACATGCAGGAACATGCTGATGCTTAGCATGCTGGCACTGAATGGCAAAATGACAAAAATGAGACATAAAATGCAAAAATGAGGCACAAAATGACAAAAATGAGACATAAAATGACAAAAATGAGACACAAAATGACAAAAATGAGACACAAAATGACAAAAAAATGGCCATGAAATGACAAAAATGAGATACAAGATAACAAAAATGAGACACAAAATGACCAAAAACTGGACATAAAACACAAAAACGAGACACAAAATGACCAAAAAAAACTGGACATGAAATGATAAAAATGAGACACAAAATGACCAAAAACTAGGCATAAAACACAAAAACCAGACACAAAATGACAAAAAAACTGGACATAATATGACAAAAATGAGACAAAATGAAAAAAATGAGACACAATGATAAAAACGAGACACAAAATGACCAAAAACTGGACATAAAATGACAAAAACGAGACACAAAATGACAAAAGCGGGACACAAAATGACAAAAATGAGACACAAAATGACAAAAGCAGAACACAAAATGACAAAAAAAAACTGGACCTGAAATGATAAAAATGAGACACAAAATGACCAAAAACTAGACATAAAACACAAAAACCAGACACAAAATGACAAAAAAAACTGGACATAATATGACAAAAATGAGACACAAAATGACAAAAGCAGAACACAAAATGACAAAAAAAAACTGGACCTGAAATGATAAAAATGAGACACAAAATGACCAAAAACTAGACATAAAACACAAAAACCAGACACAAAATGACAAAAAAAAACTGGACATAATATGACAAAAATGAGACACAAAATGGAAAAAATGAGACACAATGATAAAAACGAGACACAAAATGACAAAAATGAGACACAAAATTACCAAAAACTGGACATAAAATGACAAAAACAAGACACAAAATGACAAAAGCGGGACACAAAATGACAAAAATGAGACACAAAATGACAAAAGCAGAACACAAAATGACAAAAGCGGAACACAAAATAACAAAAATGAGACACAAAATGACCAAAAAAACTGTACATGAAATGACAAAAGTGAGCCATAAAATGACAAAAATGAGACAAAATGACAAAAGCGGGACACAAAATGACAAAAACTAGACCAAAAGTGACAAAAATTAGACACAAAATGACAAAAACAAGACACAAAATGACAAAAATGACACAATGATAAAAACGAGACAAAAAATGACTGAAACGGTAGTAGTTGTACTTTATCACTTCGGTAAAACTGTTGAAAACTGCCATCTATCCCTGCATCTTTCATTTCTTATACATAACATCGATAAAGACGAAACCAAACGGGTAACAGGAGAACAAAACATCTGAGATTCGATGAACCGGTTCCGATGAAATGCCGTATGTCAAAAAACCGAGGACCGACCCATAATCAGTTCCGACCTAACGGTGAAACATCCGTTGAGGACGTAGTAAAGCGAAGACTTCCTGGTCCTGATTCTGCACTGAATGACTCGTCAGCATCGCCTCCCGTTAATCAGTTCTTTAAAACTACAGCCTGGCTGCTGAACTGCTTCACTCACAGATGAACCTCACTTGACTTTTAGAAAGTCAAAACGAATGGACCGGGCTAATTTTATTTAACTGCAGCGGCTGCATGCTTGTCTTACCATCAGGGTCTTTTATTATGGCAGATAGATGCAGGATAATGGCCTTGATTAACCCGTGACTGAGGCTTCAGTGTTCAGCGTGTCGTCAGGCTCCCATCGCCTCATCATTAGGAGGCAGGAAGACGCTCATGTTAATGCACACATCCAGGATGTCGTCGTAAAGGACTTACATGTTGACGGATTGTTTATAACATCACATTACATCTTGAAAAATGTACAGCACTCCTTCCTCCTGCTGTACGGATATGAATTATTGAGCGCTGTTTGTGCTTTTGAAGAAGTCCCAGAGCGGGGAGGAGTTCTGCTTTTAAGACGGCAGCCGTGACCTCAGAGGTCAGACGTCACCGAGCTTCTTGATGTTGATGTTTTCTGAACTTTCCATCCAGAGTCGGGTTTGTCGAGTGCAGGTTTCAGGAGCCCAGAGCCATAAATTATCTGAGATTAGCGACTACTTCTGTGAATATTCGACCTCCTGCCACATAAATCATCGTTTTCAGTGCTTGCTTCCAGATGTTTACAGCTGTTCATCAAGATTCCCCCGAATCCATCAGCTGTGGGTGGATTTAGAAACAAAGACAGTAAAAGAACAGCATGTTAACCTGGAAGACCCAAATACAGAGAAATAAGCAAAAATAAATAAAAGACATTTTTAAAAAATATATGCTTATATTTTTTGTTTAATTTTCTTTAATTTTTTTTTACAATTTTTTCCTATTTTTGGGTTTATAAATAAAGAATTCATATCACAGTTTTTATCCCAATATTTGACCAAAAAATTGTGTATTTTAAGGATTGTAAAACTAACGTACTATTTTGTAGATTTTGAGGTTAAATAAAAAATATCTAGTAAAATCACAGATGGAAATATTAATTTACATACATGAAAAAACAGGAAAAAACTATTTTAAAAAATCCGTATTTTTACAAATAGTGATTGAAATTTTTAGTGTTTGGCTGCAAAATTACAGCTTCACTGTAGTTAAATTGGCTAAAAATGTAATTATTTTACAGAAACGTGTAATTATCTCATTTTATATACATATT